>NC_082710.1:102323809-102630840 GCF_030144855.1 Hypanus sabinus | reverse complement strand
AAGTGACACTGAACCTCCAGTAAGGAGATCAAGAAACACAAGGGGAAGAGTTTTTCCACTGCCCGCAGACTCAGCAGGTGGATTAAATTTCCCTCCGAGCTGCACACCATGCTGATTTGGAACACTATTGCATTTCCTTCACTGTCATTGGCTCAAAGTCATGGAACTTTGCTGAAGAGCATTGTGGGTACATCCACAGTTCCAGGTCTGCAGCCAACTACAACCTTCTCAAGGTCAGTTCGGGTTGGGCCATTACTAATTGGTGGCTCAACCTGCGAAGCTCATATCCTTGAGTGAATAGGGGATTCTGAATCTAGGAGAGAAGATTATAGATGTTAATATAAGACATTAGGCTGCATCTGCCAAGGTTAAGGATTGCACTGAAAAGCTGCTGAAGATTCTAGAGGGGGAGGGGTTAACAACTTGAAGTTGTGATTCACATTGCATTTGTGCTAGTGACATTGGTAGAAAATGGCATAAAGACCTACAATCAGATCTTGAGAAGCCAGATCTGGATACAATGGTTAGAAAGGTTCTCATTATGTTGGAGTCCCTTCCATAGTAACACTAATGAGTTTATTTATCTTGGGATATACCACACTGCTTGGGTGGTTGGGTGGAGTTAGGTCTCTACTAAAGGAGATGTGAGGTGCTCCTTCCCTCCACTAGCCTGCAGGTCACCCTTGGGTGAGGCATAGCACCTGCTGGCCCTTCCAATTAGGACCAAGTGAAGTCATGGGTGCAAGTGGTACATATCACAAGTCCTGGTTATGCGACCACTGATGCCAGTCAGACAATCTCTGATGAGTAATGATAATGGCTGGGGTCACTCATCTTGTAAAAAAAAAACACTGCCCAGAAAAGGAATTACTGCAAAAAAATATTTGCCACTAGCAATCATAGTCATGAGACCATGCTTGTCCATTTCATATGACATGGCATATAATGATGATGATGATAACCACACTCCATTGGCCAGTCCAATGCAGCACTACATTTTCTATTATTTGAATTATTTTCTAGAACAACCTTTAATGGAAGGTCTGTGATTAAGTGAGATATCATGATCTAAAATGGCTTATATAGCATGCAGTGAAAAATTGACGAGTAGGCACATGGATGAAAGGGTAATGGAGAACTCTATGTGAGGAAAGTCTTAAATATACCTTGGAGTAGGTTAAGTTAGCAAAACATGGTGGGCCAATGTGTCTGTACTGTGCTGTATGCTTCTATGTTCAACAATTCTGTGTAAAAGTCTCGGGCACATATATATATCTAAGACTTTTGCACAGTACTGTGGCTTTTATGTAATGCATTGTACTGCTGCCACAAAAAAAAACCAAATGTCATGACATGTGGAGTGCTGATAAACTTAATTCTTTTGTAGGTATCCAAAGTGGACTGAGAATGGGAAAGGGGCAGGGAAAGGGCAATTAAAGTTGGGAAAAGGGGAAGGGAGACGGGAGGGAACAGGAAGCACCATAATTCACCATAATGGCCTTGCCTGGTGTCTCAGGGCTGGGTGTGTCTGCACCCTCGCCACCCCCTGCCCCTGGCACTCCTTCTCTGCCACCTGTACCACACCCCACTAGCTCCACCCTCATCATTCCCAACATCCTTTGCTCCTGTCAGATTTTTACAAACTCACTCTCCTTTCCACATTGAAAAAATATATTACTCTGCAAAAGTCTTAGGCACCCTAGTGAAATATATATGCCTAAGACTTTTGCGCCATACCCTATATTCTATTATAGATCTAGTTTCACCTTATGATAGTGTATTTAGATCCTGCTACTCTGTTATTGCCCCTCTTATTTCAGAGTCTTCAACCTTGACAGAGGCCTGCTTTGTGATACTTTGTCAAATGCTTCCTGAAAGTCCATAGTTATAATATCAAATATATTTTCCTTATTAACCTTTCTATTAATAAAAAAGTAAAAAGTTTATTAAACATGATTGATATTTAACAAATCTAAGCCAGCTTTCTCTAATTAATCCATGATCATGTACCAGCAATGTTTCCTTGAATATTGTTTCTAGAAATTTCACTATTGAGGTTAAACTGACTGCTCTGTTGTTATTGGGTTTATCTCTGCACACTTTTTTAGTTGAAGGGTGCAGTGCTTGCAGCCCACCATTCTGAAAATATAGCTGTTTGGAAGATTATCACTTGGAACTCTACAATTTCCTTGCTGATTTCTCTCAATAACTTTGGATGTATCCCAGCTGATTCATCCACTTCAGGCTCATTTTTGTCATTCAAGCACCTTTTGCTTAACAAGTTCTATTTATTTGTTTGTTGAGATACAACACAGAATAGACCCTTCCAGCAGTTCAAGCTGCACTGCCCAGCAATTCCCTGATTTAACTCTGGCCTAATCATGTGACAATTTAGAATGACCAATCCGTACATCTTTGGATTGTGGGAAGAAACCGGAGCTCCCAGAGGAAATCCACACAGTCACAAGGAGAATGTACAAACTCCTTACAGTCAGTGGTGGGAATTGAATATGGGTTGCCAGTACTGTAAAACATTGTGCTAACCATTATGCTACTGTGTTGTCCTATAGCCCATCTAGAATCTCGATTACGTTGCTGGGACTCCAGCAGCATCATCATCCTTTGTGAGTCTAATCAAGTACTTATTTAATAGCTCAGTTTTGCCCTCTACTTCCAAAAGTCGATTTCCTTTGGTATGTCTGATCATTGCCACTTCTTCTCTTCCAACAGTTTGCCTATTCGCAAGTCTCTAGAACACTTTTGAATTCCTCTTTCTGTTTTTCACCAGAATTTTCAAGTCATTAATGCTGTGAAAATTAGTGCTTTGCAGCAGCAGCACAGTAAAAGTTGAGGAAGTGCATAAATTAACTTAAATTAACATAAATTACACATAATTTCCATGCATGCAAAATAAACATAACAACACCCTCTTTGCCTTCCTCATTTTCTTTTATACATTCCCTTGGAACTGTTATGCCTTTTTCTCGGCTCTGTTTTACTCTCCTTTGTTTTGATCATTTATAGAGTTCAAGATTCAATTTTCTTTCTCACTGCCTCATGGAAATGTACTTAGATAGCAGCTAAAACAGTTTTACCTTTTTAAAGGTCTCCACTGTTCAATTACAGTTTCACCGACTAAGCTTGAATTTCCGATGAAATGCACACAAAATGCTGGAGGAAATTAGCAGGTCAGGCAGTATCAATGGAAATGAATAAACAGTCAACGTTTCAGGCCGAGACCCATCTTCAGGTTGGGTGTAAAAAGGTGGGGGCAGGGGAAGGAGGATAGCTAGAAGGTGATGGGTGAAGCCTGATGAGTAGGAAAAATAAAGGGCTGTAGAGGAAGGAATCTCCTAGGAGAGGAGAGTGTATTATAGGAGACAGGGAAGGAGAAGGGAACCCCTGGGTATGGTCCAATGTTTTCATTACATTGAAATTTATCCTATTCCAAATGAGCATGTCAACTCTATTTTGTGTCCTTTTCTATTGCTATTCTCGTGTGGATAGGGTGGTGAAGAAAGCTTTTGGTATGCTGGCCTTTATAAATCAGAGCATTGAGTATAGGAGTTGGGATGTGATGTTAAAATTGTACAAGGCATTGGTGAGGTAAGAATTGGAGTATTGTGTACAGATCTGGTCACTGAATTATAGGAAAGATGTCAACAAAATAGAGAAGTACAGAGAAGATTTACTAGCATGTTACCTGGGTTTCAGCACCTAAGTTACAGAAAAAGGTCAAACAATTTATGTCTTTATTCTTTGGAGCGTAGAAGGTTGAGGGGGGGACGATAGAGGTATTTAAAATTATGAGGGGAATAGATAGAGTTGACGTGGATAGGCTTTTTCTGTTGAGAGTAGGGCAGTTTCAAACAAGAGGACATGAGTTGAGAGTTAAGGGGCAACGGTTTAGGGGTAACACGAGGGGGTATTTCTTTACTCAGAGAGTGATAGCTGTGTGGAACGAGCTTCCAGTAGAAGTGGTAAAGGCAGGTTCGGTATTGTCATTTAAAGTAAAATTGGATAGGTATATGGACAGGAAAGGAATGGAGGATCATAGGCTGAGTGCAGGTCGGTGAGCCTAGGTGAGAGTAAGCGTTCGACATGGATGAGAAGGGCCGAGATGATCTGTTTCCGAGCTGTAATTATTATATGGTTATACCTAATGTTATTATCAGCAGATATTCCTGGATGTTTTGCTACTTGGTTGATCTGGGATGGATAATTTCCCCAAAACAAATTCAGCAATGCCTTTTTTCTTAATGGGCAAGAAAGGTGGTGACCAAGAAAAAATCTACAGCATTTATTCCAGAAACCCATCACCCTGCTTTCAATACTCCAAACCTTTTGCTCTGGGTTCCAGCTCCCCGAGTACTGACCAACCCCTGATCAATATGTCTGTCCTGGCTCATCAAACCATTTAAACTCCTGTCCCATTTCAAAGACTCCACAAATCCTGACCCTAGGCAACACATACCAGCATATCACCCTGCACACATCTGCTGTCACCTGATTTCTAACTCTCTGAAGTATTGATTTTTTTTTCCTTTTTCAGTCCTCCAACTAAGCTGCTCAGGGTCCAGATTACTCAACACAACTTTACTCACTACAACTTCTCTATTCCCATATCCAAGCTATGATCACACTCCATGTTTGCCTTTGTAATGTCAGAGCACCTTCTCCTGCTCTATTACACTGCCATTGTCATAAACATGATGAGGATTCTCTAATGCCCTAAGAGTTACAACAAGTGACCCCAAAAATGCAAATGACATTTTGGTCATGCTGATCTGCTGAGAGACATAATACTACCCATTATGGTGACATTGGCTCTCTGACCTTCATGGCTATGGTCATTAAAACAGCATTCTCCAGTAGTTAAACCAATATTAGCAAATGAGTTGGCTGCAGGATAGGTCATATATCCAGGTTCACAGCCACAGACAATTTGCTCTTAACTGAGTCTATTTAAAGCGTAGATTATTTGGCAGAAATAACACCAATGCTTTCCAATAATTTCTCTGGAAATGCAGTACTTTGTAAAAGTCTTCGGCATGAAGAAATGAAGACAGGTTCTTGAATTAATATCTGCTATATTTTCCTAATTTCACAACTCCAGAATAATCCATAATCATATAAAGACAGAGTACTGTGCAAAAGTCTAGGTATGTATATCTAGCTGGGAGCCTAAGACTTTTCCACAGTACCGTATTTGTCAATGTGGAGCAGAGAGCCAGTTTGTTAATCGGTCAGGAGCAGAGGATGTTGGGAATGGCAAGAGTGGAGCACTGCAGGAGGGGTGTGGGACAGGTGGCAGAGAAGGAGTGCCAGGGGGCGGGAGGTGGTACGGGTGTAGGTGTACCCAGTCCTGAGACACCAGGCAAGGTTATTCGATTCCAAGCAATTAGCTTACTGATCAGTACAGAATGTCTCTGGTGCTACCTGCTCCATCCCCTTTCCCTACCCTTTTCCCAATCATGACTTCCCTCTCCCTGCCCCCTTCCCAATAGAGATTCGTATCAGAAACAGGTATGTCATCACTCAGATATGTCATGAAATTAGTTTTGTTTTGCAGCAGTACAGTGCAATTTATAAAGTTAATATAGAACTCTGCAAAAGTCTAAGGCACCATAGCTATATATATGTGCCCAAGACTTTTGCACAGTACTGTATGCAGATAAGCATTTCCATATTGAGGACATAAAATCACCCTCTGTCACCCATCAGAATTTTTGAGAGCAGAGCTAATTAATTTTTGGCACTTAGGAATAAGGTTGTCACCAATGATAGGCTAATAAAACAAATTCAAAATAAACCATAACTGTGATACCAGTGAATCTCTAAAATATGAGTTTAAAAATTAGTTATAAATGTTTAATATTTGAATCCTGATGAACAGTATCAGCCTGAAACATTGACTGTTTATTCATTTCCATAGCTGATGCCAGACCTCCACCATTTTCTATATGTTCTTCCGGATTTCCGGCATCTACAGAATTTCTTGTATGTATGAATGTTTAATGATTTGTTTTAGATCTTCTTCTGTGGTGGAGCCATTCACTTAATTTCCTTTAAATAGCTTGAAATAGAAGGGAACAAAATATTAGTGAAATGTATCATATTATGTTTCCAAAATTTGCCAATATTCTATTGTAGACAATGGCTATACTTAAACAAGCATCAAGTGTTGTTGGTGACATGATACCACCACACCACTGGCTGTCTAAGCATCAAGTGTGATCGTGTCAATATCAATAGAGAAGCTTAATTATAAACGAGCAAAGAATCTCACTGGCCTGACTGATCTGATTGAATTTAGTTGTGTGTTTATATCAAGCGGGTATAAAAGCAACCAGGAAATCTTGCAACAGGACCAGGGAATTCTGCATCCAGTGCAGGGAATTTTGCAGCAGGACCGGGGATCCTTCATCGGACCAGGTTGAATCTTTAAATCTTGAAAAAAGAAAGAAACAGGGTTGAAGAAAGACAAGGGATATCTGGGGATAGCTTCAGATGTTGCATAATTCTCCTTTAAAGGGGTTGAATCAGAGATGCTGCTGTACTTTTGTACTTCAGACTTCTTTGAAAGTCAGTAGCTGAAGTATTGATTCCACCAAGGCAATTTCTCATTTATAGTGCATATCTTCAATTGCAATATATTTCGACAACATGCACACATGCTCCAAGCATTTAAATCAGTTTGGGTAAGTTTAAAGAGTACAAAGAAGATTACAGAGAGTCCTATGTACATGCAATGTGAGACTGCTTTAACAGGAAATCACACGCTCCACCTCCACACCTTCCTTCCTCCATTGTGGAGTGTTTGAGCACTCTGGTGAACATTGAATCACCCTCTAGAGTGGTCGTATTGTGGTGAGATCAGAATAGGTTAAATTGAATTTACATATCCTGTAATCTTGCAGCCCTAACACTGAAGCTTGAAAGAGATAAGGTTAAAACTGATAACTTTTATTTGATATTTCTGCCCAGGTTGAGTAAAGATTCATTTAATCAGCTAGAGTTAAGGTTTAGTTAGAGATACAGTGCAGAATAGGCTCCTTCTGCCCAATAACCAACTATTTAAGCTTAACCTATTCACAGGACAATTTTCAATAACTAATTAAACTACCAACTGATATGTCTTTGGACTATGGGAGGAAACAGGAGCAGCCAGAGGAAACCCGAGCATTCCACTGAGAGGACATAGAAACTCCTTACAGAAGATGCTGGGATTGAAATCTGAACTCCGCTACGAACTGTAATAGTGTTGAGCTAGAGGCTATGCTTCACGGGATCCAGTTGTCTGTAAGCATAATCCATAAATTCATCTGAAAATCTATTGTTTTCAAACATCACGGCTTAAGTTATTAAATAAAAAATTGGTTGAAGTTTTAATAGAACTGATATGCACTAGGAGCTTATAAGTGGTGCTTTATCTGCATGGTTAATTTCTCGCAGGACATGATTAACATACTCCATGTTAGAGAAAACACTTTAAGCATGTAAATCCTTTGAGACATTGAGCAAGCTTGATTTATTTCTTTAAGTATTTTCCTGTGGGCTGAAGCAAGTGATTGAAGAATTGGGTGCTTCAGTTAACTCAAAAGCCCACGTCACTACATAAAGATTCAATATACTTACACACTGTGTTAGCATGATAAAGACTGCTTTTCATTGGGCTGAAAAATGTCCTTGATGCAGGTATAAATTATGTTCCTATTATAAAACAGAAAGGGTAAAGAGGACCGTTGAGATCCTCTCAGTGAAATAATTAATTTCTATGAGATACAAGTAATAAGAAGAATATATGCCCCATTTTAATATAAATTTGAACTTAAAGCGTAAAAGAAAAACAATGTTTGAGGTTGCATGTAACAGAATTCATTTTAATTGTGGTTCTCCTTTTAACACCATATGTTTTGAATAAGAGGGAAAGAATGTTGACCACTCCAAGGTAAAATTAGTTAACTGGAGATGGGCCAGATTTAGTGAAAACATTTGGCCCAGGTAAAATGAAATGACAGTTTGTTAGACAAAAATGTAGTTGAATAATGAGCAGGTTTTAAGTTGGAGATACCTTCAGTTATTGTCCAAATGCTTTTCTATGTGTGAGAATGAGCAAGAACTCATTGGATGTCAGTAAAACAGCAGGGAAGAAGAAAGAGACCATGCCATTAACTCAAGTGAGAACCAAGTTGATTACTGGATGTTCAGATAAGAAGTGGGAAAGGAAACAAGGGAGGCAAAATATGTGCAATAGAAAGATAGGGAGAAAACATTAACGTGAATTGAAAAATTTGCCTATGCAAGAAGACAAAGGTTTGTAAAGAAAAAGAATTGTAAGGGATCAGAGAACAAAAAGGAAATTTGTTCACTGAAGCATGGCTGAGGTAATTAGTGAAATCCAGAAAGATAACACTGCTGAAATCTAAGAGGAGGATGATGTAATTGAGATTTTTTTAGAAATTTTTAAAGAGGAGGATCTAGAAAGAATGGTTACACAGAAAATGGATAGACCAACTGGTCCAAATGGAATGCAAAGCACACATTCAAAGTTTGTTTTATTATCAGAGTACATACATGTCACCGCATACAACCCTGAGGTGTATTTTCCTGCTGTATACTCAGCAAATCTATAGAATAGTAACTGTAAACAGGATGAATGAAAGATCAAGTGGAGCCTGGAAGACAACAAACTGTGCACTGCAAATATAAACAAATAGGAATAAATAACAAAAGCATGAAACAACAAGATCAAGAGTACTTAAAGAGAGATAATTTCAATAGATGAATGTAAATAAAAGAGGAACAAGTCACCTCTTGTTCAAGATCCTGATGGCTGAGGGGTAGTAACTGAACTTGAACCTGGTGGTGCAAGTCTTGAGGGACTTGTACCTTCTACCTGATGGCAATGGTGAGAAAAGAGCATGGCCTGGATGGTGAGGACCTTTGATGATGGATGCTACCTTCCTGCAAAGCGTTTCTATGTTGATGTGCTCAATGGTTGGGAGGTCCTTACCAGTGATATACTGGGCTGGAAGCCACTATGTTTTTAGGATTTTCTGTTCAAAGGCATTGGTGTTCCTATACCGGGCCATAACGCAGCCACTTAATACACTTTTCACCATTCATCTATAGAAGTTGTCAAAGTTTTTGAAGTCATGCCAAGTCTCCAGAGATTCCTAAGGAAATAGAGGTGTGCAATTACATTTACATGTTGGGTCCAGAATAGGTTCTCTGAGATAGCAACACACAGAAATTTAAAGTTATTGATACAAATCACATGTTTACTGGAAGAAATAAATGGGGAAATTGCAGAGGCCAGGACCATGTTGGTGCAGGCTTGTAAATGTACTGTATCTCTACATGAACAAAATAAATAACTGGTAAATAAGGTTAACTGGTCAATGACTGAAGGAGCAGACAGGAGAAGAGACTAAAGATTGTAGAAGTTGTGACCCATAGGCCAGGAATTCACACTTGGCATGTGTGGCTGGGCATATCTGCTACTTCCAGAAGGATAAAAAGAGGAGGGAAAAATGAACTAAGCCAATATCACAAAGGGACAATTGAAACAGATATCAAGATACTGTACTGTAATCAGGATAGAATTCAATATTAAGCTTTGAAAGCTGCAACACTCACAATTGGAAGATAAGGTGCTGTTGCTTAAGCTTAGATTGTAGCAGTATGGCCTGATAGGTCAGCGTGGGAGTGGGATGGAGAATTAAAGAGATAGGCACGAGGAACTCAACGGTGTCCCTGCAGATAGAATACAGGTGCTCTGCAAAGCGATCTGCACTTGGAAACATTAACTTTGTTTCTTTTCACACAGGTGAGGCCTGACCTGTTGAGCATATCCAACCGTTTCTGCTTTTACTTGAGATTCATTCCTGTGGTTAAATAATAGTTCCTTTACCACAGTATTTAGCGATTTTTAAAAAAAATATTATTATGGTTAAGGAAATTTCATGCATATTAAGAGCAGCTACAAGTTGCTGGAGTACATCAGGGTAGCACTGTAGCATAGCGGATAGCACAACACTTTACAGTGATAACAACCTGGATTCAATTCTCTTCGCTCCCTGTAAGGAGTTTCTACCTTTTCACCATGACAGCGTGGGTTTCCTCTGGGTGCTCTGGTTTCCTCCCACAAGGGTAAAATCAAGGGGATTCCTGGACAGTAGCTTGAAGGGCCTATTCTGCATTGAGTCTCCATAAATAAAAATAAATGAATACATTTAATGATAGATGTCAAGTGTATGGATGGAGAGTGAGCCTAATGTGTGTTATACTTTGGATCAGTCAAAGGCAGAGAAAACAATAAAGTCACCAGTTAGATTTTGCTGCACCAGATGGAAAACTACAGCTCTAGTTTTCAGTGATACTTGTTGCAGATAAATGTCAATAAACCACTCAACTAACTTTCTAGGACTAACAGCATCTGAACAGTCTTAACCACATCTGTATCCATAACCAAAAAAAAAGTACAGTTCAAGTGTTAGGATCATATTGATACTGCTTTAGGTGTAATTAACAAAAATAGAGTAATTAAGTTAAAATGATGCCCGTTTGCCATTAAGGCAGATACAATGTGAAGGGCAGGCAATGTAGATGATAAATGCAGCCAGTTGGATGTGTTGAAATGTGTTTACTTTAATGCAAGAAGTATTAAGAATAAAGGTAATGAACAAAATATGAATTGGTACATGGAATTATGGAATTGCAGCCATTACAGAGGCTGTTTGAAGGGCAGGATTGGCTCCAGGCCGTAGATGCTTCAGAATGGACAGGAAAGAAGATAAAAGAGATGCATGGGGGAGAGGTATTGCTAATCAGGGATAGTATCAACATCAGGATTGGTGGTGTTGTGGATAGTGTAGGATGTTGTTGTAGGTCACGGTGAGATCTATACAGGATGCAGAGATGGACAGAGAAGTGGCAGATACAGTTGAATCCAGAAAGGTGTGAAGGGATGCGCTTCGCAAGGTGGAGTAGAAGGTTAATGGTAGGATTCTTAGTAGTGTGGTGGAACAGAGGGATGTTAGGGCCCAAGTCAATAGAGCCTTCAAAAATGCTGCATAAGTTCTTCAAACATGCAAGGCGGTTACTTAGACGTATATCAGGGGATTTAGTTCTAGAGCTGAGGTAATGTTGCAGCTCTATAAAACTCTGGTTAGACCACACTTGGAGTATTCTGCTTAATAATGGTCACTTCATTATAGGAAGGATCTGGAAGTTTTAGCAAGAGTGAAGAGGATATTTATCGGGGTGTTTCCTGGATTAGAGAGTATGTTTTATGAGGAAAGGTTTGTTTTTGTCTTTGGAGGAAAGGAGGATGAGAGGTGACTTGATAGAGATGTATAAGATTGTGAGGGGCATAGATGGAACAGGCAGCCAGTGCCCTTTTCCCAGGGGAAGGACTGACCAATACAGTTTAAGGGTGGCATAGTGGCCAGCATAATGCTTTTCAGTAACCAGCGACCCAGGTTCAATTCCCGCAGCTGACTGTAGGGAGTTTGTGGGTTCTCCACAAGATCGTGTGAGTTTCCTCAGGTGCTCTGGTTCCCTCCCACAGTCCAAAGACATGTGGGTTAGTAGGTTAATTGGTCATTGTAAATTGACCCGTGAAGAGGCTAAAATTAAGTCCAGGGATTGCTAGGCAGTACAGCTCAATGGGACGGAAGAGTCTATTCTCTGTTACAGCTCAGTAAATAAATAAGAGGAGCAGAGGAAAATTTAGGAGAGATGTCAAAGATACCTTTTTACACAAAGACTGCACTGCTATGGGTGGTGGTAGAGGTGCATACAATAAAAGCATTTAAGAATCTCTTAGGCACATGGACTGTGTATGAAGGAGGGGCTGGATTGATGGTGGGGTAGGTTGGATGAACTTCATGAGCTGTAGAGCCCGTACTGTGCTGTACAGTTCTATCTAATATGTTTCTGTTTGTTGCTCAGAACCGTTTGCTGTCTTGTCTCAGAGCTAATACATTCTGATTTAGATTATGCTGGAGTTTCTGCTATCACCTTGGGCTGAATCTGTATACATGCATAATTTGGGGTTCTGATCGATTTCTGTTTGACAAATCAATCTGTTCTTGGTAACAATGTAATTGGGAGGAGTGATAGACAGACATCAGAATACAATGACTTTTTCTAGCATGTCATGGAATTAGATGTGACCACATGAATAGTCAAAGAGGATCTTAGTTTGAATAATAATCATATGAACAGCAAACTGCTGCCAAATATTGTTAGTTAAATTTAGCTAGAATCATCATGATTGGGAGCTAGTAGAAAAAATATAATTTTGTCACAATAATAAGGAATATAACTAGGTTGCAATTCAACAAAAAAGATTAAAATGCACTATGAAGAATATATTTTGCACTTTATCCTTGTACAACCTGACAGATTCTGAATTGTAAAACATTTCTGACTGAAGCTTTTCATGAAAACAGTGCCGTAGTTATTGCTGAATAGATATCGACCAATTCCAACTCCTTTGCCTTTTACAAGCTTCATGAAATTAATGCACATTTCTGTTTTAGCCCATGCCTCAAGCTGGAAGTGAGCACTAATGCTAGAAATTGTACTTGGATTATGATGCAGTCTGACAAAAGGGGGCCGCCCTTGTTGATTGGGCAATTTTATCCAAGACAATCCTTGTACTCTTTACATAAGAGAATAGAATGAGTAGGTCACCTGGCTCCACAAGCCTGCCCCACTATTCAGTGTGATCCTGTTTCCTAGCCTCACTTCCTCTTCTCTGTGAATTCCCCTGAACCCTGAAATTCCCAAATTTTCAAGCATGCATCAACTTCCTCTTTCAATACCCTTCCGAACAATTCTAGAGAGGAGATTTCTGCAGGTTCACCACATTCATCCTCACTTTTAAATGAATAATTAATCATAGGACCATATTTTCTTGTCTGAGGCTCAGCCGTTAGTGGAGTCACAAAAACATTGCCTCTGTTGCTTCTCACTTGTGTGAAGTTGGCAGAGCAAGTTAGTTAGGTAACTTTATGGATCTCCAGAGAATTGGAGGGATCAGGCCATAATCTGTGTATGGGTTGGGAATTCAGTCAGAAGCAACATGATGATCTTTGGTTTGCTGACCGCAAAGTTCTAATCTGAAATGAAGACTTTAAGTGACACACAGAAAATGCTGGGAGAATTCAGAAGGCCAGGCAGCATCTATGGAAAAGAGCAAACAATTGACGTTTTGGGCCAAGACCCTTCGGCAGAACTGGAGGAAAAAAAGATGAGGAGTCAGGGTTAGAAGGCAGAGGGAGGGGGAAGGGAGAAACACAAGGAAATAGGTGAAACCTTCAGGGCAGGAGGGGTGAAGTAGAGAGCTAGGAGGTTGATAGATAAGAAGGATACAAGGGTGGAGAAAGGGGAATCTAATAGGAGAGGGCAGAAGGCCATGGAAGAAAGAAAAAGGGGGAGGAGCTTTGGAGGGAAGTGATGGGCAGAGATGGGGAATGGTGAAGGAGAAGTGGGGGAGCATTACCAGAAGTTCGAGTGATCGAGGTACATGCCATCAGGTTGAAGGCTGCCTAGACAAAATACGAGGTGGTGTTCTTCCAACCTGAGTGTGGCCTCAGCGCAGCAGTAGAGGAGGCCGTCGATTGCCATGTCAGAATGGGAAGTGGCATTGAAATGGGTGGCCACTGGGAGATCCCACATTTTCTGGCGGACGGAGCATAGATGCTCAGCAAAGCAGTCTCCCAATCTACGTTAGGTCTCACTGATATACAGGAGACTACACTCGGGAGCACTGAACAGAGTAAATGACCCCAAAAGACTCACAGGTAAAGTGTCGCCTCACCTAGAAGGACTGTTTAGGGCCCTGAATAGCTGTGAGAGAGGAGGTGTAGGGGCAGGTGTAGCACTTGTTCTATTTGCAAGTATAATTGCCAGGAGGGAGATCAGTGATGAGGGACAAATGGACAAGAGTGTCACTTAGGGAGTGAACCCTGCGGAAAGCAGAAGGGTTGTGGAAGATGTGCTTGGCGGTGGGATCTTGTTGGAGGTGGCGGAAATTATGGAGAATTATGTGCTGGAGGGAGGTGTTGGAAATGGACCAGGTAAAATTGAGAGACAGGAAGGATTTACCTGGTCCATTTCCAACACCTCCCTCCCTTTTCTCGATCTCTCGGTCTCTGGAAACAGCTTATCCACTGATGTCTATTACAAACCCACTGACTCCCACAACCACATGGACTGTAACTCTTCCTGCCAAGTTATTTGTAAAAATGTCATCCCCTTCTCTCAATTCCTCCATCTCCAACACATCTGCTTTCAGGATGAGGCTTTTCTTCCCAGAATGAAGGGTCTTCCCTTAATCACCATCAATACTGCCCTCAAGTACATCTCTTGCATTTTGTGCACATCTGCCCTCAGCACATCCTCCTACCACCCCACTAAGGATAGGGTTCCTTGTGTCTTCACCTACTACCCTACCAGCCTCCGTGTCCAACACATAATTCTCCGTAGCTTCCATCCCACTTTCAGGAGAGGCAACGCTTCACCTGTGAGACAGTTGGGGTCATATACCATGTTCAGTGCTCCCAGCATAGCCTCCTGTATATTGCTGAGAACCAACGTAGATTGGAAGACTGCTTCGCCGAGCACCTATGCTCTGTCTGCTAGAAAAAGCAGAAACTCACAGTGGCCACCCATTTTAATTCCACTTCTGATTCCCATTCTGACATGTCAATCCATGGCCTCTTCTACTGTTGTGATGAGGTTGCCAGATACTGTTGTCAGGTTGGAGGAGCAACACCTTATAATTCATCTGGGTAGCCTCCAACTTGATGACATGAACATCAATTTTTCGAACTTCCGATAATGACCACCCCCACTCCCCTTCACCATTCCCCATCTCCTTCCCCCCCCACCTTATCTCCTTGCCTGCCCACCACTTCCCTCTGGTGCTCCTCCCTCCCTCCTTCATTCCATGGTTTTCTGTCCTTTCCTATTAGATTCCCCTTCTCCTGCCCTTTGTCCCAGTCAATCTCCAAGCTCTTTACTTCACCCCTCTTCCACCCCCTCCAATGGTGTCACCTATCACCTTGTGTTTCTCCCTCCCCTTCCCCGACCCTTTAACTCTGAGTCCTTATCTTTCTTTTCTCCAGTCCCACTGAAGGGTCACAGCTTGAAACATTGACTGTACTCTTCTCCATAGTTGCTGCCTGGCCTTCTGAGTTCCTTCAGCATTCTATGTGTGTTGTTTGGATTTCCAGCACCTGTGGATCTTCTCTTGTTCGTGACTGAAGCTTTAAAACCCTATCTGATATAGATAGCCATGCATCCTCCCACTAAAGGGAGATAATACTGTTACTACCCGATGTACAAAGATTAGTTCACTTCCTTGTTTATTCTCCACAGTGAGTTTAGCTGCCAAGATCCACTCTTCGAGTGATGGGTCTCCACTCTCTACCAAGGAGAAGATACTTACAACTGACAAATTAGCTTGAAATGCAGTTCAATTATTTTCAGTGATACTCATTTAAATAACACAACACTTTTAAAACACATTTAAAACTCAGAGGGTTTCTATCTTAAATATTTCCCAATTACAAACCATTTCTAAAACATGAATCATTTCCAAAGCAGAAAGCATTTCTCAAATGTAAAAGGATTAAGTATTTCCAAAACACAGGTACAATTCCTATAAACTAAAAAGAGAAACCAAAGATGTAGAAAAACAGGTCTTCCATCGCAGAAACTGAAGTTGGAGGAATGGGTTCCATTTCCTTCCATGTTTCTTGATGTCCCTTACCTCCATTCCTAATAAGTCTGAACTACTCTACACATTTATACCCTTTCCAGCACGAGTGACTTCACAAACATGTGATATCTCCTCAGATATCCTTTTAACACAAATGGTTTGAAAACATTTTTGGAGGTGCAGATCTCAGCTAGTTATCATCAATGCTGTAAAGTTAACATCTGAGTGCATACAACTCTTCCAATTCAATTATTGATATGCTAAATGATATTATCCATCTGGTTCTGCAAGGTACTTTGAACTAAACAACTTAAGAGTTAGCTTGTCTGTTTGAAATAACTGAAATTAAACAACCCATTGTCTCATAGTCACTTAAGCAATAATAACCACAGTGAGTCGATGCTGACAGAGTGTCTTCAAGGTGGAGCCTATTTGCATAGCTTGCAAGTGCTTTTTTCAGGCAGAAAGCTGAAGAAGTGATTATGGATCTTAAGAGTTAGGGGAATTAGGTAATTCACTGGGTGAAACATCACAAAAACGATAATATAAATGTAAAACTATTTGGAAATGATGAATGATGAGGTAATGTTAAGCCTGTTTATCAAAATGCTCTGCCTTGTGTATTACATTGCACATTGGTAGAAAGAATTTTCTCAATAGGGGGTAAGTTCAGAAATCAGTGGTGCAAAGGGACTTGGGAGTCCTTGTGCAGAATTCTTGAAAGGTTAATTGCAGGTTGAGATGGTGGTAAGGAAGGCAAAAGCAATGTTAGCGTTTATTTTGAGAGGACTAGAATTCAAAAACCAGGATGTAATGCTTAGGTTTTGGTCAGACCATACTTGGGCCTCTTATCTAAGAAAGGAGTGTGTTGGCTTTGGAGAGGGTCCAGAGGATGTTCACCAGAATGATGCCAGGCATGAAAGGGTTAATGTATGAGGAATGTTTGAAGGCTCCGGATCTCGACTTGTTGGAGTTTAGAAGAATGAGCGGGGATCTCATTATAATATATCGAATATTAAAAGGCTCAGATAGAGTGGATGCAGAGAGGCTGTTTCCTGTAGTGGGGGAATCTAGGAACAGAGGGCACAGCCTCAGAATAGAAGGACATTCCTTTAGAATAGAGATGAAGAGGAATTCCTTTAGCCAGAGGGTGGTGAATCTGCAGTATTCATCGCCTGTGGGGACCCAATCATTAGGCATAATTAATGCAGATGTTGCTAGGTTCTTCAGTAGCAAGGGCATCAAAGGTTACAGGAAGAAGGCAGGAGAATGGGGTTGAGGGATAATAAATCAGCCATGATGGAATGGTGGAGCAGATTCCATGGGCCAAATGATATAATTTTATTCCTATTTCTTATAATCTTATGCTATATCAGGTCTAAAATGTTAACCTACATCCAGTCATGAAGTGGGAATTTAGGTTACATTGATAAGGCTGACAAGAGATGATGTGAGAGAATCCCAAGTCAAATCCTGATTAGATATATGTATATATGTACACCAAGATTTTAGATATTAAATGTCGGACTTATTGCTGTCCAGGGAGTTCATTTAAAAATAGATTTCACTGGTTTCACTAAATGGAAGAAATGCCAGCTTTGAATGAGGAAACAATCCTGATTGTACTTCAGTCTCAATGAAGAGCAAAGAATTTTGATTAATGTCTCTCCCATTTGGGCATTGAATTAATTTTATTCCTCAAGAAGATGCTTGTATCTGATGGATCTATTATAGTTCCCTGGTAAACAGATTTATTGGAATGAACTTAAATTTTAAGGCATTCACTGACATAATTTTGTGGGTTTTAGTTATGTTAATAATAGAGTGGCAAATGAGCCATTACATGTTTTTAAAGGAAGAAAAATGGATGAATTTGATCATTTATACAGATTTAGTTGTGATCACTGTGGTGTCCGGTTTCATCATTAATTGGAATGCAGTTCCATTTCACATTGGAATCTTTCCCAGTAAAATCAAAGTTAAGGGCAAATATAATCTCTGATTGCAACCATCCGTCTGTGTGAATTGCTTAAAATAACCATAAATTTAATTCTGATTTTATAAGGAAGCTTCTTCCCCTGTTGGATTTGGTCTTCCTTTAATGGTTAAATTGCCATTTCCTTTATTCTATTCAAATTGGAGAAGTATTCATGGAATAATCTATGGTACAATACGTGAATACAGTATTCATGTAATCCATGGAAACATGAGCAGTTGCAAAGTTGGAGTATTCTGCCAAGCAGTTCAGCGATGGCTATATTAAAATGAGGCACCTGGTTATATCCTGTTATGCTACCACCATCTGCGAATGCCCACGTATGGACATTTACAGTGGGGAAGCTGCCAAATCTGTCGAGCTTTGTGCCACCTTCATGAATTATTTAGCCTACCAAGTGATTTACAATGATTCTACTGAGTGTCCTTTCAAGCTGGTATTAAATGAAAAAGATCTTTGCGCCATGATTTAGAAAAAATGTGAGCTGAGTGAAGAGGAAAATAAACAACAGAGAAAATCTGTCTTAAATAAGCTCAGCATGGCCTTCAGCAGGTAGTTAGCACACAGGCAATGCTACTCAGCCAAGTATTTTTAAACTATTAACTCTTCTTCAACCAGTTGATTTGTTGCCTTTATCTGATGGGTGTAGGCCATGACCCCAGTCAGTTCTCAGTGAAGCGATGCCTCTGGTCCCATTTCACCTCTTTATTTCCCTATATCCTTGCAACTTATCTTTTTCCATGCCTATTGACTCTCCCTTCATTCTTTTTGCTTTAAACCCACACCTTTGCAAACTGTTACCAATCACATATTAGCCGGCTGAAAATATTGCTACAGAATTCTGCACAAAATTGATATTCCTCCTTTGGATATGAAAGTGGGAGCCCAAAAGCTCTGTAAATGAACAACCAACTTCACCAACAGCTCTGAATTGTTATAGAATTTAGTTGGCAATTGGTGTAGTTGGAGATAGAGGCTGTATGTCCAACAATGACTCCATATCTATGACTAAGTATACATATGATTCTTTCACATGACATGAAAATAGTCACTCTCAGATGTTCAGTCGTTCAATCTACCTGCAGAGATGGCACTGGAGAAATGAGGCATCTCCTGCAATACATCTTCAAAGATAGGTTGTCTAAGGTTTGGGCATGTGGCCAAGCTAACACGTTAGGCCAGGGGTTCCCAACCTGGGGTCCACAGACCACTTGCTCAATAGTATTGGTCCATGGCATAAAAAGGTTGGGAGCCCATTCTTTAGGCAGTCTAGGATCACCCATTTGCAGACTCCTTTGAGAACTGGGCAGTGTCTTCAAGAGTAGTTGAAGCCAGGGCTAGGAAAAAAGCCTGATGCAGGGATCAATGGTTGGGATTTTGTTTCCTGTATTAGTTGGTACCTCCCCCTTTAGGTGGTGGGTGTATTTTCTGCCATTTTCCAGAGTTGGTAGTGGCTTTGCTAAGAATTTGTGATGGAGAAGTTGGCATGACACAAGAGTCTTTCATTTAGTGGCAGTAACAGGTTTGATAATGAGTATTCTTGGTATACAGTTGCTGCTGACAAGACTGGATTTACTGCACATCCGTCTTTTCTCTTTGGTAGCTGCTCCGAGACTTCCTCCTAGCAGTCGTTAATAAAATTTAAAAGCTCTTTGGCAGTGCAATATGAACCAATCACTTGGTGTGGATTAGAACCACATGCAGCCTGCCTGTTGGCTGAGGTGGCAATTTCCACAGCCTGAATGTCTTTTAAAATGCAGATGAGTCTTTACAAAACAGAAAAACTTTTATGATTATGTTATATGCTGTTATCCAACAAATTACTAAACTTGTTAAACCCAGTATATAATAGTTAGGTTTGAATTCATGGTTGAGTGAGTTAGTTGTCTTGCATTAATCATAACTTTTCTTATCATGCCTATTATACAGGAAAAGTAGATTGCATGCTAGTTAATGTAATGCTACCTCTGGTTTAAATGATGCTCATTTTATTGGTCTTCAATGATTCTTTATATGAGCAATATATTTGTTTTATTGGGTGTTATTTATTTTAGCTTTTTTTCTAAAAATCTTAGGATTGATTTTTAACAGCCCATCTGGTGCAGTGATTTTGAAGAAGAGCTGTAAAAGCACATTTTTGAATTTTCCACCTTAGAATGTGCTGATCAGAGAGCTGTCTTGATTAGAGAAGTAAATGAAAGTCTTTGCTGCAATTTCCCTGTTTCTGGAAATCAGACAAATGTGATCAGCAAAGCAGAGGTCCGGCAATGTTGGTTTTGTTTGGAAAGATGTCTTTGGTAATTCAAAGGTTTGGTAGGTGTAACTTCAGACAGACCTAAACATTTCCCCCGTTTTACACCAGAACTACTTTAGACCGTTCCATACAGCAATGCCTTGAATGCAACATCCTACAAAAAGTAGTGGATATGGCCCAGGCCATCACGGGTAAAGCCCTCCCCATCTAACTGAGCACATCTACGTGGAGCATTATCGCAGCAAAGCAGCATCCATCACCAGGGACCCCCACCATCCAGGACATGCTCTTTTCCTGCTGCTGCCATTAGGAAGAAGATACAAGTACCACAGGACTCTCACCATCAATTTCAGAAACAGTTATTACCCCTCTGAACCAGAGGGGATAATTTCACTCAACTTCACTTGCCATATCAGTGAACTGATATTGACTCACTTTGAAGGACGTCCCCTCATGTTCTCAATATTTATTGCTTATTTATTATTATTATTATTACTTCCTTCTTTTTGCAATTGTATAGCTTGCTGTCTTTTGTACACTGGTTTCCCACCCTGCTGGTGCAGTCTTTCATTGACTCCAATACATTTTGTTGGATTTATTGAGTATGCCTGCAAGAAAATGATTCTCAGGGTTGTATATTGTGACATAGAAGTACCTTGATAATAAATGTACTTTGAATTTTGAACCAGCTTCAGAAACTGTTTTTGTTTTATAGGACTACTGCAAGCAAGTGCAACAACAAAACCTAGGCATTAATTTAATTATGATTTTAAAAGTATGCAGTTGATAGGTAAAGAAGATAGTTTCAAACCAATTTGAGTTTATTGTCATATGCACAAATATGTGGAGATGCAGATACAATGGAAAAACTTGTTTGCAATAGCATCCCAGGCATGTACTGTTCAGAAAATAGTTGGTGTATTATTTATTTAAGAAAAGACTGTGTAAAACAAAACATCAGTACAAAGAAAAACACATCGGAGACAAAACCATGGTAATACAAGAGGTAGCCCATGGTGCTCCATTGCTGAGGATGCATTAGGTTTGTGCAGGTCAGTCAGCAACCTGATGGTTGTAGGAAAGTAGCTGTCATTGCACTTGGTGGTGTGGGACTTCAGGTTTCTGAACCCCTAAAGTGGCATGGTCTAAATGATAGGGATCATTGATGCAATGCTACACTTCGTCACCTTCTTGATGCGACACTTCATGTAGATGCTTTCAATGGTGTGCGAGGCTTGTTTTCATGAAGAGCTGGGCTCTATGCACCACACTCTGAAGCTTATAGTATTTCTGTGCACCAGAATCATCATGCCAAGCTGTGATGCAATTTGTAGTTGTGGTTTTGGCAATGCATCTTCAATTTGAAGTCACCATCAGCAATACCTTTATCTCTATCCTGGGTTTTGGGTTGATTGTGTTATCTGATTTGACCCAGGGAAGACATTTAGGGAATGGTGGCAGAGAGGAAAGCTATGGAGAGGAGGCATGATGTTGCCTTTGTTACAATATTTCTCAGTTTTTGATAATTCTGGGCACTTGAGACTGATTAGCATTCTTCACTATGATGACCACAGTTTACCTTATAAATACTAAAAGTGACTGTCAGCACAGACAGCAGAGAGAAGGCTCTGAGTCTCCCACTGTTTTTGAGAAGATAGCAAAAAAGGGTTGGTGAGTTGATGAGATAGCATGTCTTGCAGTTATCACAGGTCATAGCACGAGATTTAAAAAGATTCCAAATGGCAATCTCATTAGATAAATAGCTCATGAGAACAAAAGAAAGATGACAACGTTGACCCAAAGTTGATTCAGTGTTGATGATCAGTGTTCAGTGAGGCTGAGGCTGTGACCTGCTCTGGCTGCTCTGGGCTTCATGTCTGTGGATTCACTTTCATTCCGAATGCTATTTGCTTACTTTTATTGTTTGCACACTTTGTTTTTTCCCTCTCTGCACACTGTGTGTTTGACGGTCTTCTGTTCTTTTAGGTTTCTTTGTTTTGTGGCTGTCTATAACAAGATGGATCTGAAGTTTCTATAATGTATACTTACTTTGATAATAAATGTACTTTGAATTTTTAACCCAATCCTTGGAATTTGTATTATAGATCAATTATTTAGGCTTAAAATTATGATCAATAAATTTCCAGACAATATGAAAATTAGCAGCAGGGAGCAACGTCACAGACTGCAGGAAGATCATTGTCAGGAGGGGAAAGAAAACAGGGAATGGAATTCATCTGGAGAAATGCACTTGGGATAAGCCAAAGGAGAAGAAAATCCTCAATATATACAAAGAAACTGGAAGAACAATAGAATAAATTGAACTGATTTGACTTTATTTCCTATATCCTTCACAAACATGAGAAAAAATCTTTATGTTACATCTCCCTCTGAATGTGAAAAGTGCAAATTATAGTAATTTGTAATAGATAGTATGTACACTAAGATATACACTAGAACAGTCAATATAGCTTAGAAATACAATTGTGTCAGTGTGAATTAATCAGTCTGATGGCCTGGTGGAAGAAGCTGTACAGGAGCCTGTTGGTCTTGGCTTTAGTGCTGCAATATCGTTTCCCAGATGGTAGAAGCAGGAATAGTTTGCAGTTGAGGTGACTTAGGTCCCCAATGATCCTTCGGACCCTATTTACGCAACTGTCACTGCAAATATTGGGAAGTTCACATCCACAGATGCTATCCGCACCACTCTCTGCAGAGTCCTGTGATTGAGGGAAATACAGTTTCCATAGCAGGCAATGATGCTGCCAGTCAGGATGCTCTCAGTTGTGCCCCTGTAGAAAGACCATAAGGCGATAAGATATAGGAGCAGAAGTAGGCCATTCGGCCCATCGAGTCTGCTCTGCATTCAATCATGGGCTGATCCAATTCTTCCAGTCTTCCCCACTCCCCTGCCTTCTTCCCATACCCTTTGATGACCTGTCTAATCAAGAATCTATCTATCTCTGCTTTAAATGCACCAAGCCTTCACAGCTTCTTGTGGCAACAAATTCCACAGATCTACCACCCTCTGACTAAAGTAATTTCTCTGCATCTCTGTTCTAAAAGGAGGTCCTTCAATCCTGAAGTTGTGCCCTCTTGTCCTAGACTTCCCTAGCATGGGAAATAACTTTGCCATATCTAATCTGTTCAGTCCTTTTAACATTTGGAATGTTTCTATGAGATCCCCCCCTTGTTCTTCTGAACTCCAGGAAATACAGCCCGAGCTGCCAGACATTCCTCATTTGGTAACCCTTTCATTCCTGGAATCATTCTCGTGAATCTTCTCTGAACCCTCTCCAATGTCAGTATATCCCTTCTAAAATAAGGAGCCCAAAACTGCACACGCTACTCCAAGTGTGGTCTCATGAGTGCCTTATAGAGCCTCAACATTACATCCCTGCTCTTATATTCTATACCTCTAGAAATGAATGCCAACATTGCATTTGCCTTCTTCACCACTGACTCAACCTGGAGGTACCCTGCACAAGGACTCCCAAGTCTCTTTGTACCTCTGAATTTTGAATTCTCTCCCCATCTAAATAATAGTCTGCCCATTTATTTCTTCCACCAAAGTGCATGACCCTACACTTTCCAGCAAGTCCTTAGGAGTTGGGGACTCATGCCGAACTTCTTCAAACTTCTGAGGTGAAAGAGACGCTGTTGTGCTTTTCTCACCACAAAGCCGGTATGTACAGACCAAGTGAGGTCCTTGATGATGTGTATACCAAGGAACTTCAAGCTGTTCATCCTCTCAACCCCACACCCATTGACTACTTCCTCCAGTAGTCCACAACCAGCTGCTTTGCTTTTATGACGTTGAGGGAGGAGTTGTTTTCTTGTCACCACTGCGTCAGGGTGATGACTTCTCTGTAGGCTGCCTCATTATTATTTGAGATAAGGGCAATCAATGTAGTATCATCTGCAAATTTAATTATCAGACTGGAGCTGTGGGTGGCAACACAGTCATGGGTATACAGAGAGTAAAAGAGGGGCTTAGGACGCAGCACTTGGGGCCTCCTGTGTTGGGGGGCAGAGGGGCAGAGGTGAGGGAGCCCACTCTTACCATCTGCCTGCGATCTGACAAGAAGTCCAAGATTTGGCTGCACAAGGCATGGGGAAGGCCAAGGTCTCTGAGCCTTTTGTCAAGACTGGAGGGAATTATGGTGTTGAATGCTGAACTGTAGTCCAAGAACATCGTTCTCACATAAGCATCCCTCCTCTCCAGAGGTGTAAGGATGGTGTGTGGAGCTGTGGCTGTAGTGTCATGTGTTGATTGGTTGTGTTGGTGGCCAAATTGTAGGGGTCCAGTGTGGGTGGTAGGATGCTGCAGATGTAGTCCTTGACCGGCCTCTCAAATCATTTGCTTATTATTGAAATGAGTGTGATAGGATGCCAGTCATTCAGACACGTTACCTTGGTCTTTTTTGGTACAGGAACAATAGTGGATGTTTTGAAGCAGGAGGGCACTCTACACTGGGAGAAGAGAGATTAAAAATGTTGAAACAAGAGGGGATGTTAAAACAAATTTCCTAAAGGAAACATTACAGATAGTTAATATATTCAAGGAGACATATGGGATCCTTGTCTTCATGGATTGAAGCTTGGAATATAAGGACAGAAATGATATACTAAATGACATTTTTAGTAAGAGACAGGACAACAGAATTTCTTTGCAGAATGGATGTAACTTCATGAAAAGGGAATGCAGAATTTGATAGTGTCTGGGATGGAGAGAAATAGCTATGATTTAAGGTGAACTTTTGAAGTTATGTATTAATAACAAACATGGCTAAAAGAACATCAGGCACAGGAAAAGATACATCTAGATTGTGTAAATAGTATTTTTTTTGTTTTGCTCAGAAGAGACGGCCATTAACTTGGGAATATAAATTCAAGGTAAATCATGGAATGGTTTAAGGATAGATGCACTTGAGGTTAGATTTATTTTATCTGAAGATTGAGTCAGCAAAATTGCATATCTCTGATACTTTATTCTGTCTTTATTGGTCACTAGCTTTGTATTTCTGAGCTACAGTTCACAATCCACGTATCTGTCAAAAAGTTTAACCTAATTCTGAAGCCACCAAAATAGAGAGAAGATTAGTAAGAAAGGATCATTTTAGTAGCATCTAAATTTACAAATTCAATAGTTTTGTAGCAGTAGTTTGTAATCATGCATGAAAGAGACAAAATTGATGTTGGGCCAAATTTAACTTTATTTCAATTAAAATATGAAGGCTTTTAGAAACTTCAGAATGAATTATTTTGAATACAATATATGTATATCAACCATTCCACGAAAGTTGTGCTGGATTTGAATTTTCATGTAAATTTAAGTTTATTGTTATTTGATTGTACATGTATACAACCAAATGAAACAACATTTCTCCAGCCCACAGTTCATTCACACAACACATATCACAAACGGCACATAAACCAAAATATTATACTACAAAGACGTTAATACTATTGTATAATATATTATTCCAATTTTTTTGGGAAAAGTGAATGTTTGGAAATCTAAAATTTGCTCTTTTCTATTGACACCCTAATGCAGAAAACTTAAAAGAAGATCAAAATTTATATAAAGAATCTGGGGTACCTAAGACTTTTGCACAGTACTGCACTTTGGAATTAATTTACTTTGAACATCCGAACTTTGAAAGAGTAGAAAATATTATGGGGGTTATCTAAAGGTCTCCCCCAAACAGGACTGGAGATCTCCAGGATCGAGTTAAACAGGGGATTAGAGATGCTTGCAATTGGGATCCTCATGGGTGAATTTAATCTAATACAGATTAGAGAAACCATATTAACAATAATTAATATTGTGGAGAAGGGTCTTCAGAAATGTACACATGGTGTGTTTTTTACAAGTACATTAATAATGAGGAATTGCCTATTTGATAGGCTATTGTGTGATGAGAAAGGAATAATTAACAGTTCTGCAGTGTGTGGTCCTTTTGGGAAGAGTGATCATAATGTTGTATGATTTTATCTGCTCATCCAGTTATCGTCCAATATCTAAATGGACATTGAACCCATGAACACTACCTCACTACTTTTTAATTCTGTTTTTTTGCATTACTTATTTTAACTTAACTAGTTAATAGACATATATACTTACTGTAATAGTTTCTTTTTTCTATATTTATTTATCATAGATTTCATTGTACTACTGTTTCAAAGTTAACAACAAATTTCACAACACATGCCAGTGATATTAAACCTGATTCTGACTCTCCTTCTCATTGGACAGGGAATGAAGAAATAGAATCACACTGTCAGCTCCTGATTCTGAACAGCGGACATTTAAAAGAAGGGAGGGATACAATGAGGGATACAAAAGAAGGGTACAATGAGGGAGTTGGCTATTGTAGTACAGGAAACTTTTTTAAGTAGGTTGATGGTACATAAATATTTAGCTCTGTATAACATCTAATTGCAGCTGACAAAGAAATTGCTATGGGCCTGAGGAGTGGAAGCAGTTTAGAATTCAGCAAAGGAAAAGAAAAAGATTGAGAAGGGGATGATGTAGTATGAGAGTAAACTTGCAAGGAGCATAAAAACGGTCTGAATGTTTGCCCAGTATGCACAGAGAAAGAGGTTAGAGAAAATAAATGTTTGTTCTGTACAGTCAGGAACAGGGAGATCATAATTGGGAATTTAGAATTTATTTTAATACTCACATCCATCTCACAACATGAGGGAGTAAAAATCTTTGTTTATCTTCACTTAATATTTATGTTGTGCCTACATCGCAATGTAGAAGCAATAAGGAAGGGAAACATGAGAGGATATTGCCCAAACACTAGGATTGTATAAAGAATTGTTTTGTATACATCTATGTACAGTCATATATGGAATCAGATAAATGTGTATTGATAAATATGATGGCCTAGTGAAAGAAGCTGTTGTGAAGGCTATTGGTCCTGACCTGAATGCTGCAGCACCATTTGCCAGACTGAAGCAGCTGAAACAGTTTGTGGTTGGGGTGGCTGGAGTCCTGATGATTCTCCCAGACCCTTTTTACGCACCTGAATAGAGGGAAGTTCACATCCACAGATGTACTAGGCTGTCCGCACCACTCTCTGCAGTGTCCTGTGATTGAGGCTAGTACGGTTCCCATACCAGGCAGTGACACAACCAGTCAGGATACTCTCGAAGGTGCCCCTGTAGGAAGTCCTGAGGATTTGGGGACTCATGCTGAACTACTTCAGTTGTCTGAGGTGAATGAGGCGCTGTTGTGCATTTTTCACTGCACAGCTGGTATGTAGAGTTGATGTATATACTGAGGAATTTGAAACTACTCACCCTCTCAACTACAGTCCCATTGATGCCAATAGGGGCTAGCCTGTTTCCATTCCTCCTGTAATCCACGATCAACAAAGGAAAGAGAATAATTGACCATTTCTAAAGGAGGGTACAGATAATATCCTAATTAGGTAATCAGAGGTCCAGAGATGGAGAAAATAAAGGAAATCAGTTCCTGCTCTACATGGTAACAAATATAATCTCAATGTTTAAAAAGACAAGATATACACAGAATTACAGATAAGTCTAACTTCAGCAGACAAACAATTATTATAAGCAATATTACAATAGAAAGCACTAACAGGATTGGACAATATCTGTGTGAGTTTGTGAAAGGCAAATCGTGCCTTTTGATAAGATCCCACGTAAGATTTTACAAAGTAGTTACAAAATTGAAACCTCATGTCTTTGGGGTTAAATCCAGGCATGGATTGATAACTGGTGGACAGACAAGCAAATGAATAGAGGAGTCTGTGTTCTGACGGCAGCGACTATCGACATTCTGCAGTTATCATTCTTTAGCCAGTTATTTACAATATTTATCTATGATGTGTACGAGTAACCAAATTATTACATTTCCAGGTCAGAAGTCAACACAAAACTGGTGGGGAGAGTAGTGGGCTGGGTTAGTCGCTGCAGGAGAGATGCAAAGAACTTCCACTGAGATTTAAGTAAGTTGGATGAGTTAAACTAAACCACGACAGGTGATGTATGATGTGTTTGAATCCTGCTAACTCTGATGTAAGGCTGCTACTACTACATCGGGTCTTCTATAGACAACCATGACTTTCAATAAAAGGCACCACCATCATCAAAGTATTTATAGTTTAAAAGACCTGTACTCTCATTCAATGTGACTCATGTTCTTAAAATATGAGCAGTACACTATTCCTGGGCTATAAATTCTAACTCTCCATCACACACTGTTCGAGAGTAATTTGATGATGCAGGTTTCAACTTTGAATTCACAATTTAGTCTGGGAGAAACTTTAGTCTGGAAGTCACTGTTGCAACTTGGGCAACATTTGCTTCTTGGCTTCAAGCAAATAACAGTAACTTTATTTGCTAAAGTTGATTAAACGATCATGATAAAGTCCTGATGAAGTATTTCGGCCTGAAATGTTGACTCTTTATTTCTATCCATGGATGCTGTCTGACCTGCCGAGGTTCCTCGAGCAATTTTTGTGTGTTCTTCTGGATTTCCAGCATTGGTGTTATTGTGTAATAATTTATTCAGTTTTTGAAGGAGAAAGTTGGGCTCTTGCTTGCATTGTTTATGATGAGTAGTTGGTTTGACGTGTTCTGTTTGCCAATGGATAGCAGACTATTTCAAGAGCCCATGTTATTCGAAAGTACTTGCAGATAAGTAATAACGATTGTTAAACATTTAATTGATGAAAACTGAGTAGCAATATACAATGATATTGATCATATAGTATAGAGGTTCTCAACCTGGGGTCCATGGACCCCTTGGTAACTGGTATTGGTCCATGGGGAAAAAATGGTTGGGAACACCTGATGTAATAAGTCACTATAAGCACCATTCTATGGACTATTCCATGCCAGAACACATGTGAGACTAAGGTACAGTAGGGCTACATTAACAGAAGACCTGGTTTCAAATCCCACCATGGGTAGCTCTAGGATTTAACAGTCATTCAACATTGATGATGATGATGATGATCACCATGTTTCCCTACTGCTGTAAAATTGGCTCCATAGTATTCTTTTAAGGAGAATATCCGGCATTCAAAGCTTGTACAAGTATGACTCCAGACCCCAACTATATGGTTGACTGTGAAATAGCTCAGCCAACCACTGGGTTAAAGATGAAAGATTAGCTTTATTTGTCACATGTACATCAAAGCATCAAAACATATGGTGCAAAGTGTCATTGGTGTCAATGACCAATGAAGTCTGCAAAGTGTCTCAATGCTTCTTGAACCAGTGTAACATGCCCAGGGCCTACTGAGCCTCACTAATCTATACTTCTTTGGAGCGTGGGGAGGAACCGGAGTACTGGATGAAACCCACGTGGTAATGAAGAGAATGTACAAATTCCTTATAGACAGTGGTGGAAACTGAACCCTGATCAATGGCACTGTAAAGCATGACACCCGCCGCTACACTACCATGCTGCCTTACGTCAGGAGATATTGAGGTTGGAGGATTAGTCAGGGTGTCAAAGGTTATGGGGAGAAGACAGGAGATTGTCGTTGAGAGAGATAATAAATTCGTCACGATTGAATAGCAGAGCAGGCTTGATAGGCCAAATGGGCGAAATCTGCTCCTATGTCTTATGGCTTTAAAATGCTCCAGTTCTCATACTTCATTTATTCACACTTCTTTTGCTTTCTTGCACAGAAACAATGTAAAGCACTTGTTTATTCATTGAGATACAAAGTGGAATAGGCCCTTCTGGCCTTTCCGGCCATGCTGCCCAGCAACCCCTGATTTAATCCTGGCCTAACCTACTCAACTTAATCAACTTACAATGACCAGTCAACCCACTAACTGGTATAACTTTGGAATGTTTGAGGAAACCGGAGCACCCAGAGGAAACCGATATGGCCGTGGGTGAACGTAGGCAGCAGCAGATATTGAACCCAGGTCTCTGGTACTGTAACCATTGTGCTAACAACTATGCTACTGTGTTGTGGACTGATTACCTCCTAGATAAATAACTCTTTTCAAGCTTCTGTCTAATATATTCAATACAGATTGGCTGATTGGAACTGGGAGCAGAATTCACAAGGAAAATGGCTCAGAACTGTTTTAATCAAACTGATTATCATGCACCTTGATACGACATGTTTAAACAAATTCCTGTGATGCTGGTTGAATTATGTATTACAGCACAATGTACTTATTTAGTACGAAGGCCCAGATAATGTCAAAGATTCTCTGCTGCTTTTAAAATCAAGCAAAGTGCTGGGTTGTTTTCAATACTATAACAAAATTAACTGTAACACACAAAATGCCGGAGGAAACTAGCAGGCTAGGCAGCATTTATGGAAAAGAGTAAATTCCGCCAGCACTTTCAAAGGATCATTTCCTATCAAAGTATACAACTTGAATTTTTTTTCCAGGTGGCCATTTTGCGTGTATTACTTTGATTTCCAGCATTTGCGGATCTCCTCTTGTCCATGATTGAACAAAATTAAATGTGTTGTTTTCAAGCTTAGCACTGCCAGTAGCTGAATCTCTTTCCCTGGTAACAGGTATGAAATAAATGTATGAAATAGATGTTTTTGAATTATTTAAGCAAATGTGCATTATCACCTGATATGTCCCGTTTTTAAGGGATGATCACCCTGCAGGTTGCCTAGGAAGTGCATAATGAGATGTAAATAAATACAGAGAGTATAGGTTTGACTTTTTAAACTGGTTTCAACATCTGTTTCAGATAGCGCCTTTAACACTAATGCAATAGGTGATGATTTTGATTTCTGGAATTTGCCTTGTTATGCAAATGTTCATTGTCAGCACATCTGTTATAAATGAAATTGGCAATGAATGAAAAGGACTTAGATTTGTCCAAAGCAATTTGCATTCCTTAACCATTTCCCAGTTGTAATCTTCGTTGAATTATGGGAGATGTAACAGTCAATTTGTGCTTGGCAAACCCAGGCGACCTACAATGTTAAAGTAACCTAATCATGTGTTTTTTTTTAATCAATTTGGCTCTGGGGAAATCCTGATGAACCCAGTGGGGAACTGGTCTTGTGCTCTTTAAAGTAATGCCAAGGCATCCATTATAGTTTTCTGAAAGAGCGGATGTCTCAACTAAAACATGGCGCCTCCAATAGAGTAACAATCTCTCAGTACCACTCTGCACAACAATCTAGGCTTTAATGCTCAGGCTGGGTTTTCAACCCTGAATCTTTGGACTCAAAGACAAGAACACCACAAGAGCTGAAATCAAAATCAGAATCAGGTTTAATATCACTGGCATATGTTGTGAAATCTGTTTACTTTGTGACAACAGTACAATGCAATACATGATAATAGAGGGAAAAATCTGAATTACAATAAGTATATGTATATCAAATAGTTAAATTAAGTAAGTAGTGCAAACCCATAAATTAAAGAAAGTAGTGAGGTAGTGTTCATGGTTTCAATGTCCATTCAGAAATCAGATGGCAGAGGGCAAGAAGCTGTCCCTGGTCACTGAGTGTGTGCCTTCAGGCTTCTGTACTTTCTTGCTGATGGTAATGATGAGAAAAGGACAAGTCCTGGGTGGCAGGGGTCCTTAACAATGCATGCTGCCTTTTTGAAGATGTCTTGGATACTACAGAAGCTAGCGCCCTTGATGGAGCTGAGTGATTTTACAACTCTCTGCAGCTTACTTCGATCCTGTTCAGTAGCCCTCACCCCCATACCAGATGGCAAACCAGCTAGAGTGCTCTCCGCAGTACATCTGTAGAAATTTTTGAGTATTTTAGGTGACATTCCAAATCTCCTCAAACTCCTAATGAAATATAGCTGCTATCAAAAGGCTGTGTAAAAATATGTAAAGCACAGAGTGTAGAAAGAAAGAAGAAGGTAGGGAATACCATTTGCATCCATCAGTGTTATCATTTGGAGTCATAGCTCAACATTTGGCAAAGAGGTTATGCAAACTTCTGAGAGATTGTGATCCATTCTGTGCTTGAAGGCTTAGATGTGATCTTGTACTTAAGTAGAGATAGTGGATATGTCTTGGGAAGTCGGTAGAGTGAGTCACTTGGCACAGGATATGGGATAACATCTTGGGTTGGGATGGGCATCTTGGGTGGCATTGACCTGATTGTCTGAAGAGCCTGTTTCCGTACTGTAGGCTCCTATTACTAGCCCCAGTCCTGATTTTTGCAGCATCTGTGGAGGCAGAGATTCTGCTATTACTAAACATTTGAATGGACTTCTTGTACAATAAAATGGACTCTTGACCTTGCAATCTACCTCATTATGATCTTGCACTTTGTTGATTGCCTAGATTGCATTTTCTCTTTAGCTTTTAACTTTATTCTGCATTGTTATTTTTTTACCTTGTCCTGCCTCAATGCACTATGTAAGGATTTGATCTGTACGAACATTATGGAAGATAAGCTTTTCGCCGTGCCTTGATGTATTTGACAATAGAAAACCTATACCAGTACTATCTCTATAGCTATTATGGAGATGTAGATCATTAGATCATTGAGATTTATCAGTTTTTGTCAAACTTTGTCCTTGAAGGTGAAACATGAATGCATTTTCGGAACCAATTTATTAGAAGATACAATTTCCGAGAATTTCAGTTACTCTGTAGTCATGCAGGTGGTATGAACATCTTTGTCAGCGTACAGTGACTATATCTAACTGCTCTTCAGAAGGTGGGGATGAGCAATCTTCTTGAACCATTGGGTCCTCATGGTGGAGGCTTACATGTTTTAGAACTAGAGTTGAAAAAACCTGAATGAATTGTTGCACTTCATTTTAATATTAAGAAGGAAATCTGGAGGGCAAAAAGAGGATACGAGATAGATTTGGCAGATGGGGTAAATGAGTTAACAGTAAAAGTGTGACCAGGAATTCTAAGTCTTCTCAAAGACCATCAGGGCTACCTTTGTGTGGAACCACAGGAGATTGCCTTTAAGTTTTTAATGTATATTTCTCTTTAGTGTTTATTGGGGAGAATATCATAGATGCTAAAGAAATGAGGGTAATAATAATAAAGTTTCGGAACACTGGCATCTCATGATGAAGCAGGTATTTGTAACCTGAAGAACATCCCCAAGGCCCAAGTGCATCCCTGGATTTATGAGAAGGCAGGCAAAAAAAAATTGTGGATATTTGCTTCATCATTAGCCACCGGTGAAGTTCCAAAAGATGAGAAGGTGGCTAATATTGTTCAAGAAGAGTAGCAAGGACAGGCTAGGAAATGACGGGCTGGTGAGACTGACGCAGTTGTAGGAATGTTATTGGAGGGAATTCGGTGGGAGAATATCTGCCATCTCTTGAATGGGCAAGGCTCGATCAGGAATTGTCAGCATGATTTTGTTTGCGGGATGTCATGTCCAATGAACCTTTTGGAGTTTTTCAAAGTGGTAACTAAGGAGACAGATGAAGGTAGGGCAGTGATCTAGCCTCTACAGATTTTAGTAAGGCTTTGACAAGGTCCCTCATGGCAGGTTAGTCTGTAAGGCTAACTTTGAGGAGATGCAAAGGGATTTAGAGAGAGTGGATTGGGTCAAGTTGTTTTATGGGAAGGATGTAATAGAGAAATGGAGGTCATTTAAGGGTGAAATTATGAGGGTACAGAATCTTTATGTTCCTGTTAGGTTGAAAGGAAAGGTTAAAGGTTTGAAAGCACCATGGTTTTCAAGGGATAATAGAAATTTGGTTTGGAAAAAGAGGGATGTCTACAATAGATATAGGCAGCATGGACTAAAGGAATTGCTCAAGGAATATAAAGAATGTAAAAGGAATCTTAAGAAAGAGATTAGAAAAGCTAAAAGAAGATACGAGGTTGGTTTGGCAAATAAGGTGAAAGTAAATCCGAAAGGTTTCTACAGTTATATTAAAAGCAAGAGGATAGTGAGGGATAAAATTGGCCCCTTAGAGAATCAGAGTGGTCAGCTATGTGTGGAGCCGAGGGAGATGGGAGAGATTTTGAATGATTTCTTCTCTTCGGTATTCACTAAGGAGAAGGATATTGAATTGTGAAAGGTGTGGGAAACAAGTAAGGACGTTATGGAACCTATGACAATTAAAGAGGTGGAAGTACTGGTGCTTTTAAGAAATTTAAAAGTGGATAAATCTCCGGGTCCTGACAGGATATTCCCCAGGACCTTGAGGGAAGTTTGTGTAGAAATAGCAGGAGCTCTGATGGAGATCTTTAAGATGTCATTAGAAACGGGGATTATGCCGGAGGATTGGCGTATTGCTCATGTGGTTCCATTGTTTAAAAATGGTTCTAGAAGTAAGCCTAGCAATTATAGACCTGTCAGTTTGACATCAGTGGTGGGTAAGTTAATGGAAAGTATTCTTAGAGATAGTATTAATAATTATCTGGATAGACAGGATCTGATTAGGAGTAGCCAGCATGGATTTGTGCGTGGAAGGTCATGTTTGACAAACCTTATTGAATTTTTTGAAGAAGTTACGAGGAATGTTGACGAGGGTAAGGCAGTGGATGTAGTCTATATGGACTTCAGCAAAGCCTGTGACAAAGTTCCACATGGAAGGTTAGTTAAGAAGGTTCAGTCGTTACGTATTAATGCTGGAGTAATAAAATGGATTCAACAGTGGCTAGATGGGAGATGCCAGAGAGTAGTGGTGGATAATTGTTTATCGGGATGGAGGCCGGTGACTAGCGGGGTGCCTCAGGGATCTGTTTTGGGCCCAATGTTGTTTGTAATATACATAAATGATCTGGATGATGGGGTGGTAAATTGGATTAGTAAATATGCCGATGATACTAAGGTAGGAGGTGTTGTGGATAATGAGGTGGGTTTTCAAAGCTTGCAGGGAGATTTATGCCAGTTAGAAGAATGGGCTGAATGTTGGCAGATGGAGTTTAATGCTGAGAAGTGTGAGGTTCTACATTTTGGCAGGAATAATCCAAATAGAACATACAGGGTAAATGGTAGGGCATTGAGGAATGCAGAGGAACAGAGAGATCTAGGAATAACAGTGCATAGTTCTCTGAAGGTGGAGTCTCATGTAGATAGGGTGGTGAAGAAGGCTTTTGGAATGCTGGCCTTTATAAATCAAAGCATTGAGTACAGAAGTTGGGATGTAATGTTAAAATTGTAGAAGACATTGGTAAGGCCAAATTTGGAATATTTGTGTGCAGTTCTGGTCACCAAATTATAGGAAAGATATCAATAAATTAGAGAGAGTGCAGAGACGATTTACTAGGATGTTACCTGGGTTTCAGCACTTAAGTTACAGAGAAAGGTTGAACAAGTTAGGTCTCTATTCATTGGAGTGTAGAAGGTTGAGGGGGGATTTGATCGAGGTATTTAAAATTTTGAGAGGGATAGATAGAGTTGACGTGAATAGACTGTTTCCATTGAGAGTAGGGGAGATTCAAATGAGAGGACATGATTTGAGAGTTAGGGGGCAGAAGTTTAAGGGAAACATGAGGGGGTATTTCTTTACTCAGAGAGTGATAGCTGTGTGGAATGAGCTTCCTATAGAAGTAGTAGAGACCAGTTCAGTTGTGTCATTTAAGGTAAAATTGGATAGGAATATGGACAGGAAAGGAGTGGAGGGTTAAGGGCTGTGTGTGGGTAGGTGGGACTAGGTGAGATTAAGAGTTCGGCACGGACTAGGAGGGCCGAGATGGCCTGTTTCCGTGCTGTGATTGTTATATGGTTATATGTGGTTCAGGGGAAGATAGTCTACAGCTTTCATCACTCTGTTACAGGAAAGACATAGTTAAACTGGAGAGAGTGTAAAAAAGACGAGACCAGAGGACACGAGTTATAAGGAATAGCTGGCCATGTTTGATATTTATTCTCAGGAGCACAAGAGAGTGAGTGGAGCCCTTGTAGGAGTCCTATAAAATCATGAGGAATACGAATAAAGATCACAGTCATAGCTGTAGTCTTTTTCCTCAGGCTTGGAGAGTCCAAAACTTGAGGGCACAGATGCAAGAAAAGAAGGGAGAGATTAAAAAGAGATCTGAGAGGTAACGTCCTTACACAGACGGTAATGAGTACTTGGAATGAGTTGCCGGAGGCAATTGTTAAGGGAGGTACAGTTACATCATTTAAGGGGCATTTAGATAGGTACATGGAGGGTTGGAGCTTATAGGTCATACTCCAGACTAGCAGAGCAGATGCTGGGGCCAGCAGGCATCATTTGGGCCAAAAAGCCTGTTTCTGTGCTGCATTCTGATTCTGCTCCTGACTCTACAGGCAGCAAATAATGCAGCTACAGTTTTCCAGAGTTGTCATTAATGGGAGAATTTCTCTCCCTGCTTTTAGATTACCTTCTTTCTTAAAAGACTTTCATGTGATGAATAACTGAGAGAGGCAAACTTTTAAATATCCATGCTCTTCTGTGCCCATTTGTTCTATTATGTGAAGGCTGATGAAACTGCCTTTTCTGAGAATTTCTAAGTGTTCCCTGTGTTGTTGCATTAATGAGCTTGAGTTAAGAATTCCTTTCACATAAATTATGCCAGACATCGCGAGCTTGGAAATTAACTGGGAAAGGTAAGGTCTGAATCGTGACGGGCCTTGCTAAATTAATGAAAATGTATTGAGGTTGTCACATTTGTATTTCTTCTGCAGCATATTAATAAGTGATGTGAGGCACTGTTCTCATTCTCAGAACTTGAAGTACTTGGTTATATTTTATGGGGTCATATAATTTTTACAGCCCAGGAGAAGGCAATTCAGCCCATTGAGCCAGCCATACTGTCTTAGCCCCAATTCCTTAGCCTCTTCCGCATATCCTGGCAACACTTTGTCCTTCAAATTCTCATCCAATTCCAATGTGAAAGCACTAACTAAATTTGCTTCCACCATCTTCAAAGACAGTGAATTTTAATTCATGACAAGATTGTTACATGAATGCTTTTTCCTCTTACTGGTCCCATTTATAACGTCAAAACATTAAACTAATTTGAAGGAAGACAAATAAGTCTAACTTCATGTTTACTTGCAAGGTGAGCATGTATCATGTGGTAGCATGATAACGTATGTAATTCATGTATTAATATATTTAACCTGTTTGTTCTCTGTTGGCCAGTGGTTCATGGTGTACAGCATGGAGACAGTTGTGGCATCATCCAGTACCTTTCTAAATTCGCTTTCAGTTGCAATTTTTTGGGGGATTTGGCATGCAAATACTGGGTGGATTGGCAATCAAGCTGTTGGTATCTCAATCAGTCATGACACCACAATGCTGGTCCTCCTGTTTTTACCACTTGCAATCTCAATGTGACTTATTGGTTGTTGAATTTCACTGTTATGGATGTCATTCTCACAGGAATGATCTTTTCTCAGTATAAGTTCCTAGTTGGATATCTCCAGGCTTCAGTTTAGTATCTTTGAAATGTTTCTCAAACTTATTTTGTGGAATGAATGAAACAGCTGAACCAATGTCTAATTCCATTTTAATTAATTTGCCATTCGTTTCTAGTGTAAGCCATATTGCTGTCTATTGCTGATTTTTCACATTGCAAATCTGAAAGCTACAAAGTCTTCTGTCACTCTCATCATTATCGGATTTTTGATCAACAGTGTGCAGATTAGTGTTCTTTTTGAAACTACAACTTGACTTTTTAAACTCTTTTTTTTCTTTTTGTGTTGTCCTTTTAGTTTTGTCTGCCCAACATGCTCTTTTTATATGTCCTGCCTTTAAATATGCATTGGTGTGGTGTAGGTGAGCCACCGACACAACAGTGACACAATTTGCTCATCCAGGCAGGTTTCTGTTTAGATGTAATTTTGTTCACCTCACTTCCATTCAATTGCATCTCTGTATCTTGTTTCCATTGACACAGCAATTTCAACTGCTCTTTTAAATGTAAGTAGTGCTTCAGTTGGGAGCTGTTTTTAAGTACTTTGTTGTAAGATTCCACAAACTAAATGATCTCCCAGTGCATCATTAAGCCCATCACTGAACTGACAGTGCTCAGACAATCTCTTCAATTCAGCCACTTATGATGAACTAGAATCCTCTTCCTTTTGATTCCACTTATAAAACATAAAGTGTTCTGCAATCAGTAATGGTTTTAGTTCTAAATATTCCTGCATTACTTTGACATTATCAGCCAAGCTCATTTCTGCTGGTTTGGCTGGAGCAGTTTAACTTTAAAGTAAACTGTACGCCTTTCAACCCAATACATTCAACAAAATTGGTACTGTTTCTCATTGGCTATATCATTTGCTTCAAAATACTGTTCAATTAACTCAGTATACATGAGCCAGTTACCCACTGTGTCTTGAAATGTGTCAGTCTTTCCAACATAGCCAGCCACTTCTGAATTTAAAAATGATAACTATCACCTGGTATTCACTATTTATGAACCCATGAATTCATCCATTTTTCACCTTTTAGTTTAACTTGATATTCTTTGCACATGCTGGGCTGCTCTGTTTTTTATTTGCCATTCCTCACTGCGCTTAAACAGGCCCATAGCCATCTTAAGTTTGTTTTAAAAATACCCTGTCGCCACTGTTATGTTTTCTAACTTCAACGCATTAAACTAATTCAATGGAAGACATGAAAGTCTGAAATTTTGTGAAGAAAAAGCATTTCAGGATGTATATTGTATAAATTTCTCTGACATTAAATTTGACCTTTGAAATGTGAGTCTAACTATGCTTACTTTAAGCAAGCTGCATTTGTATCACATGGTAGCATGATGACATATGCAATTAACGTATTTACATATATAACCTGTAATGAATTATTTATACAAACAAGAATGCTTAATCAAACAATAGATATACAATATTACTGAAATATTAAATATACACTTCCCACTCCTGATTAATCTGCCAATCACCTTAAGTTTGTGCTTTTTGTTTAAAATTCAAAGTAAATTTATTATCAAAGTGTGTATACCCTGTACTACACTGAGATTCATTTCCTTACAAGCACTCACAGGAACATTAACAAAAGAAAATAGAATCCATGAAATGCAACAAAGACAGAGTCCTTGAAAGTGAGTCTACGGGCTGTGTAGTTAGTTCAGTGCTGAGGGGAGTGAAGTGATTGATGCTCGTTGTATGGCAACAACTGCTCATGAGCCTATTAGTATGGGACTTAAGACTCCTGCATCTTGATCCTTCCACAGATGAAAATTGTTTCTCTTAATTCACTTTGTAGAGACTTTGAACACCATTGCCAAATTCACGTCCTACTCTCTCAGCCTCATGGAGAGCAATTCCATCTTCTCCAATCTATCTACGTAAATTAAGTCCTTTGTTCACACTTTCTATTTTGAAAGCTGTTTTCAATTTGTTAATGTATTCATAATGGTGGCTCCATTGTTACTGTACAGCAGCCAGAGCAACAGCCAATTCATAATACAGTGCGCAGTATTAAAAGGAAAATGTGAAGAGCAATATTAATAATTAATCAGAGTCTAATAGATGCTAAATCATAGACTGGATGCAGTCAATCAGCACAAAATTTAGTTGTCTCTGCCTGCTCCTGCACACTAAGCAATTCAATTTTATTACCTTCTATAATGATTTTATTTCTTCTTCAAGAATATGAAATAGATACTAATAAATCCAGTCAAAGATTTAGAAGCTTCTTTACTGATAGAATGCCTGGGAAATGGAACCTGCTATCAGCAGTGAGAGAATGTGTAACATAGATGCATTTAGAAGGAAAATGAATGTAGGAGAAAGCAATGAAAACTGTTATATAAAAGGGTTAGATTACAAGACCTGCAACATGCTTGTGCGTAGCACAAACACAGTTAGACTGAATGTCTTGCCTCTGTACATTCAACATACACTTCTGACAGTCGAAAAAAACAGATGACAAAAAATAAAAAAGTTTTAAATAGTAGCAATTAAACCTATCCTACAATAAATCTTTATTTTAATATCCCAACTCTTACAATTAAAGAAGATTCTGATAGGATAAATTAAGGAAGTAATTTTGTTTTTCCTGAGGCAGATATTTCAAGACTTAGGAGATGTAGAATTAAAGTTTTGGACAAAAGATTTAAAAAAAAGGAACATGAGGAAGGTTTCTTTTTACACAGTGATCGACTTAAGGACATTAGATGTAAGAACACGAGTAGGACAATCAACCCCTTGAGCATTCACCATTTAATGAGATCATGGCTAATGCAAGCGTGACCTCATTTACTGCTTTTTTCCATGCCTCTTGATTCTTTTGTAGCTGAATGCTCTGTCAATCAATTTCTGTTTGAATGCTTTTAATGAATCTGCCTCCATAGCTCCCTGGGATATAGAAACCCAAAGATTTATGACCCATGGAAAGAGGAATATTTTCCCCTTTGCCTGAAGTGGAAAGTCATTTTCTGAAACTATGCCCCAAGCTTCAGATGCCCCAAGGAGACTAACTACCCTCTCAGCATTCCTCAGTATGTTTTGTTTCACTAAGATCCCTCTTATTCTTTTGAACTCTAATTACTTCCAAACTCCAAACATGCTCAAACTCTCTTTGAACATTAACTTGTTTCACTCAGAAATCATCTGAGTGAGACTTCTCTGCATCTTCCTTAAATATGGAAACTAAAAGTATATGCAGTAGTATCGGTTTGCTTTTTACCAGCAATGTTGCATCAATACTTCGCTACATTCATACTGCATACTCCCTTGCAATTAAAGCCAACATTTTATTCTTCTTGATAAGCTTGCAGCAAATGCAAATGCTAACTTCTTGTTTCTTGTACTAGATCCACAGTTGTCTTTGTAGCACAACACTTCGTAGTGTCATTCTAATAGAATTAAAAAGTAATTGCATATTTTTTCCGAAGTGAACATCTTCTCATTTGCTAACATTCTATCTCATCTGACAATTTTTTTGATGGGATAGGACCTGTTGCAATCCCCTTGCAGGTTCTTGCTGGAGAACCGCACTCTGCTGAGGGGCCAGATCAATGGTATTCCGGTCTGGCGACCAAGTAAGACACAAGTTTTCCAGGTATGATTTCCAGAAAGCCATCTGATATGTGATGTGGCAATTCTGGACCAAATTGGAATCGCTGGAGGATGCTCTACAGCTGTGTCAGAGCTTGAATGCTATCGCACTTACAAAGTAAAAACAAGTAACATAAGTGACAACAAGTCCTTGCTTCTAGATTAGCTCAATGCCTTCTATGCTTGCTTTGACCGTCAAAACATGAAGGAAACTTCACAAACTCACACAGCCCCTGAAAGGCCTGTGAGTTCAGTCTCTGAGGCTGATGTAAGAGCATCCTCCAGCAGGGTGAACCCATGGAAAGCATTCGGCCCAGAAGGGGTGCCTACACAATTACTAAAGACCTGTGCTGATCAACTGGCTGGACTGTTAGCCCATATCTTTAACCACTCACCTCAGCAGTCTGAGGTACCCACGTGCTTCAAGCAGGCTGCAATTAAGCCAGTGTGTTCGCAGAACGTGGTAACCTGCTTAAATGACTATCATCCAGCAGCCCAAAACAGAGTGCCCAAAGAATGAATGAAAGTTAAACGTTAGAACCCTAAAGAACCCCCCAGCTCCCCCCTCCCACACACTAGCAGCAGCAAGACAACAACCCTCCTGCCTCCCCCACCAGCAAAAAAGCACCAACGACCAGCGTGCTCCACCGAGCACTCAAGGGGGCAGCAAGCATCAATAAAGACACAGACTTGCAGTACCCCAAAAACTACTCGTTTGATATACCACAGGCTCTCCCTTCCTATTAAGGGGAAAAAAAGGTGTTGCTGTTTCACAGTGAGAGCAGAGACATAAGAAACAACTCACTGATTTACGATGTTAAAAGTCTGTTGCGTTGCTTTTTCTGAGCAGGTCCCATTTCTGAGCTCTGTGCCCAGAGAGTCAGCCCCAGAAAGGTGCAGCTCTCTGGACCCACAACCCCTGGCAACTAACCCGTTGCTCCCAATGCTTGTGTTCTCCCGCGACACTTCAGTCAGGGGCACTGGCCTGGAATCAGCACATCCCGAGCGCCATGAAAATCTGGAACCCTGAAGGTGTACTCGCCTTCCGAACCATGTCCTTGTGATACCAAACAGCGGATGGCCGTGAGGCCCTGAGAGAGGGTCCCAATCCCACAAAGAACAATAGTCAGAGTGTAACTCCAGGTCAGCGTCTTCAAAAGAACCTTGAAAAGTTAAAAAACAGAGATATCAAAGATAGAAATAGAGCTGTTTCCGAAAATGCAAGCGAAGGAATCACCGTTTAGCACCGTCTTGACTTCGCTCTGCCCCAATATCAACTCCTGCCTGAGAAGTTCCTTGGATTCATTCCAATTTGTCTGCTGTCACAACAGTTCCACAAGAAATACCATTTCATTGGCTTTTCACTCAAACCTGGAATTTCCCTCGCTATCCGAAAGTGGAGCGTTCCTATGAAACTTTTCGTAAGCTGAAATGGTGTAAAGCGAAGAAGCAATTACCATTGATTTATATGGGAAATATTTTTGAGCATTCCCAGACCCAAAAGATAACCTATCAAATCATACCAAATAGCACATAAAACCTAAAAAAGAAATGGCACGTATACCATGCGCACACTTGCCCATGCAAGGCTTTACGGTCATGGTAGTCTCTCTCAGGGTAAACACAAGTTTAAAACGTGTGCCTTTTTTCGTAAAAATGAAAATCCTCTTCGGATTTCTTTTGGTTAGCAAAAGCAGGTACTAATGTAGGTCTTTTGTAAAAGCGAAGTGACATAAAGCGAACTTTTGTAAAGTGGCGACATCTGTGTATGGACAGCAAAGATGCATACATTAGGATGCTCTTTATTGCCTACAGCCCGGCATTCAATGTTGTCATCCCCTCAAAACTAATCAATAAGCTTGAAGTCATTGGCCACAATACATCCTTGTGCAATTGGATCCTCTATCTCCTCACCAGCAGACACCAGCCATTTTGGATTGGCACCAACATCTCCCCCCCCAATCTCCATCAGCACAGGTGCACCTTTGCTCCCTGCTCTACTCACTTCATACTTACGACTGTGTGGCTAAGCGCAGCTCCAAAGCCACTGTCATCGGTCAAATCAGCATATAGAAGGGGAGATTGAAAATGTGGCTGAGTGCTGCTACAATAACAACCTCTCAATCAGTGTCATCAAGACCAAGGAGCTGATTATTGACTTCAGGACGAGGAAGCTGAAGATCCTTGAGCCAGTCCTCATCAGGAGATCAGAGAGGGAGAGGGTCAGCAACTTTACGTTCCTTGGTGTTGTTATTTCAGAGCATTTGTCTTAGGCCCAGCACATAAATGCCATTATGATGAAGCATGGCAGCACCTCTAATTTCTTAGACGTTTACAAAGATTTGGCATGAGATTTAAAACTTTAACAAGTTTCTATAGATGTGTAGTGGAGAGTATTACCAGTGGAGAGTGGCTGCATTACGGCCTGATATGGAAACATCGATGCCCTTGAATGGAAAATCCTACAAACAGTAGTGGATATAGCCCAATCCATCCTGGGTAAAGTCCTCCCACTATTGAGCAGATCTGCATGAAGGTGTTACTGCATGTTACAGGAAAGCAGCATCTATCATTAGGGAACCCCACCACCCAGGTCATATTCTCCTGTGCTACCATCAGGAAGAATGTACAGGAACCACCACGTTCAGGAACAGTTATTACCCTTCAAGCATCAGGTTCCTAAACCAAGAACCAACTTTGCTTGGCCCGTCATTGAATTGTTCAAGGACTCTTCATCTCATATTCTTGATATTTATTGCTTGCTTGCTTATTTATCCATTTATATTTTGTATTTGCACAGTTTATTGTCTTTGTTTGTTTGTCTGTCCTGTTGGGTGCTGTCTTTCATTGATTCTATTGTGTTTCTTGGATTTACTGTGCATGCCCTCAAGAAAATGAATCTCTGTGTAATTGATGGTGACATATATACACTTTGACGATAAATTTACTTTGAACTTTTGAACTTTTTTGTTCTCCTTGCAACCTGAAGAGGCACTTATCTTTGTACTATTAGCACAACAGGCTACTGCATACTCAGTCCTTGGAAGTAAGTCATTAATACAGATAATGAATATTTCAGGCCCCATCACTGATCTCCATGGACAGTCATCCCAACTCTACATCTTTTGTTATTTAGCTGTTCCCCTACTGAGGTCAATATATTGCCTCCGTTGTGTTGTTGTCTTTTCTATGGCACTTTATAGAAGGTTCTCTGTAAATCCAAATATACTACAGTTGTTAATTTCCCTTTATCCATTCTGTGATATTCTCAATGGACTCTAGCAAATTTGGTGAACATAATTTCCCATTTCATAAAACCATTTTTTGCTTTTGAAACGTGCTTCTATTAGCTGTTTAATGATAGAGTACCCCCTTTCCTCTGATAACAAATGCCATGCAACAGGCCTATAGCTTCCAGCTTTCTTCCCCTGCATTTCTTGATATTTATATTTTGTTTGCAGGTTTTTGCTCCTCTGGAAACTTTCCAGAATCCAGAGAATTTTAATACATTACAGTCAAAGCATTCAAATTCTTTGCAGCCACTACCTTTCAGACCATAGGGTTTAAGCCATTTAATCTGGGAGATTTGTTGGCCTCAAACACAACAAAATCTGGAGATGCCAGAATTCCAAGCAACATGCATAAATTACTGGAGGAACTCTGTAGGCCAGGCAGTATCTATGGAAAAGAGTAACCAGTCAACGTTTTGGGCTGAGAGCCTTCATCTAGACTGGAAAGGAAGGGGAGAAGTCAGAGTAAGAAGGATGGGAGATGAAGGGAGGAAGTGATAAGTGAAAGCAGGAGAAGAGGAGGGGGTGAAGTAAAGAGCTGGGAGTCACTTGGTGAAAGAGGTAATGGGCTGGAGAAGGGGGAATTAGATAGGAGAAGGTAGAAGGGAAGGGGGAGGAGCACCAGAGGGAGGTGAAGGGTAGGTCAGAAGATAAGGAAACAGGACGGAATGGTGAAGGGGGGCAATTACCAGAAGTTAGAGAAATTGATGTTCATGCCATCAGGTTGAAGGCTACATAGACAGGACATAAAATGTTGCTCCTCCAACCTAAGTGGCGTAGGAGGCTTGTTGGCCTTATGGGCCATTAGATTGCCTGGAACTTTTGTTAACAGAAATAGAGACTGTTTTAAGTTCTTCCCTCCCTGTACATCCCTTTGATTTTCTATTATCATTGGAATGTTTTACTGTCTGTTTTTATATTATTTGCTAGCTTCCTCTCAGACTCTGCCTTCTCCCTCTTTATAATACTTTGAGTCATTCTTTGCTGGTTTCTAAAAATTACACAATCCTCAGGCTTCCCACTCTTGTAGGATTTGATGTATACACTGCATGATTTTTCTTTCAACATGTCTCCAACCTTAATATATTTAGCTTATCAGAGATAGTTCCTTCTTGTTCTTCCTCGCTGCAGTATGACTTTGCTGAGATATTTAAAATGCCTTCTTAAACATCTACCACTCCGTCTTGTCCTTCAATCTGTATTCTCATTCCATTTCACCCAATTATGTCTTCATACATTTGTAATTGACTGTATTTAAATTTAAAGCAATGGTTTCAGATCCAAGTTTCTCCCTGTTGAACTGAATTTGACATTTTACCAATCTATGATCACTCTTTCCTTGAGGATTCATTGCTATGAGATTATTAATTAACCTTGTCTCATTGCACAATATCAAAAGTAATTAAGCCCACTCTCTCCTGAGTTCCTCAGTGCTACGCTCCAAGAAACCATCCTGAAAATTCCCTATGATCTTGCCTCAACTCCTACTACTTTGATATTTCCAAATGTTATGATAATTAACATTACCAATGATTATCATCATTGTATCTGTCTTACATGACACCATATGTTTGATGTAGACTCTCCCCTACAACAGAGTAAATGTTAGTGGGCCGATGTACTACTGCCATCAGTGACCTCTTACTGCAGGGGTTCCCAGCCACATGAGAGGGGTAGTTTCTTAGGGGATATAAGTGAGAGAGGTGGGTGGCTGGAATGCGCTGCCTGCTATGATTTAGAGGCAGATAGATTAGAGGCTTTTAAGAGACATTTAGATAGGCACACAAATGTGAGGAAGATGGAAGGATATGGACTTTGTGTTGGTAGGAGGGATTAGTTTTTGAGGGATTTTATTTATCTTTTAGTTGGTCTGGCACAACAATGAGGACCAAAGAGCCTATGCCTGTGCCGTCCTGTTCTATGTTCGAAGTTCTATGACCCATGCCATTAGCCAATGGGTCTCTGGACCCCTGGTTGGGAACCCCTGTCTTACTAATACTATTGCCTCATTCCACTTGAACAGGAACCCTCTGCCAGCATTAGTAGAGAAGTCAATTTATACCTTCAAAAAGGAACTTGAAAGATATTTGAAGGAACAGGCTGTAAAAAAAAACTAAGGGAAGCTTATTGCTCTTTTGTGAATTGACAGATATTTGATGGGTCAAATGCCTCCTCCTATGCCTTTGTGGTTCTGTAATCTTGAAGCAGAAGGAAGACGTGTAGTTGTAATAAGGACCCATCTGATGTACACATCCTCCAGAGGATCACAACCTTGTCATAGGGTTTGGAGGCTTGCGTGCCTCAATGATCCAGAGAGCTATGTTGGCTAGCATTAGGGCCTTGCACTTTGGCTCTTAGGAGGGTCTCCCATGCCAAACAGGTCAAAGGGCAGAGGGCAAACTAAGAGTTGTCCACCAGTCCTCCAAGTTTGAGGGTTCAACTCAGGGCTTACAAGGATAGTTGGTCAAAATAAAATGTTACGGAAACATCAATGAAGAATCCTTCTGTATCTTTGTGTGGCAGTATGGACAGAGGTGGAGGGCCTTCATGCTGCCCTAAACACCAGTGGTGTAACAGGCATAAGTAACTAAATTAGGATGTGCAAATGGAAACAAGTCATCTTCCAGACTGATGTGGGTTTAAATATTGTTTGAAATATACAGTAAGTTAGTTAGAATCAAAATGATATTTGGATATAATATCATTTACGTCTTGCTTCTGTAATTGTAACTTACTATTGTTTGTCCCAAATAGCACATATTTCAGACAAAGATGAACTTGATATCAAGCCAATTTCGTCTGGTGAATTATAGGCTGCACTGGTTAGAGTTCTCTTAGGTATACCGAGCTTTAATCATAAATTGAAGCTTTAGTTGAGGTTTGGCTCCAGCTGGTGTAGACTTTAAATCATAAATTAATGGCTTCATTGAGGTTTAATTCAATGTAACTGAACTGCAAAGCTGAGGAGAATGCTTGACTCCTACTCTTTTTGTTTTTAAAATACATTAATCTCTTCAAAGAACTTTTGTTTGTACATAAAATGCTTCCGCACTTACGGAAAATATGCTAACGAGAATGCTAAGTTGGAACTATTTTCACTGTTGAGGATGTGGGTGGTTTGTGGCTGTTTACTGATCCAAATTAAAAAGAATTCTAACGATTTTGTCTTTTGTGAAGTATCTAATTGTTCAGTATTTCTATCACTTTTGAGCCTGTATGCACCATTCAAGACAGGTAGGGGTGATAATGTTTTGAAGAACTGCAGTGCAAAACATGGCAACAGAAGATTGAAGTAGAGCAGTTAGGGGTGATTTCATAGAAAGGGGGAGTAGACATATGTCATTGCAGCTTTCAACATGAGTCTTGCATGGTTTGTTGCTTTCTCAGTCATGGGTCATGGGTTAAGGGTGAAAGGTAAGAAGTTTAAAGGGAAGACGAAGGTTGGTGAGAGTGTAGAACAAGCTGTAAGTGGAATTGGTAGATGGAGGTTCGATTTCAACAATTCAGAGAAATTTGGATAAGTATATGGATAGGAGGAATATGGAGGGCTATGGTCCAAGCACAGGCCAATAGGACTAGGCAGATTAATAGTTCAGCATGGACTAGATGAGGCAAAGAGCCTGTTTCTGTGCTGTGGTACTCTATGACTCTCTACAACTCTAGTAAATCACATAATGAATTAGCACAGAATATTCAGCTGGCAGAAATGGGTTAGCTAGGAGTCAGATGATCACTGACCTGTCCCAGGGCTCATCTCCCCACTACCTAGGACAAGTGCAGGAGGCAGTACCTCAAGAAGGCTGCATCCATCACTAAGAACTATCAACATTCAGGACGTGTCTCCTTCTTATTACGACCATCAGTGAGGAGCAGCTCAGGAGCAGCTTCTTCCTCTATGCCATTAGGTTTCTCTATGGTCCATGCACACTGCTCATGATTCCTTTTAGCACTATTTTTGTAATTTTTAATAACTTTATGCTTCCTGCACAAAACTGCTGCTGCAAAACAACTTGTAGTTCATATGTTTTCATAAAGCTGAAGCAGATTATTGTGTCAATTCTACATAGTCCTCAAGTCCCTGATATTTCAAAAATTTGTCTACCACCTTTTTAAATATTGCAATAATCTAGCCTCAACAACCTTTCAGAATAGGAAATCAACCACCCTCTGTAAGAAAAAGCTCCCTTGTACTTCTGTTTTAAACGACCATTCTCCCTCCTGAATCTTGTAATTATGTCCCGTCACTTAGATTCTCTGACTCAAATAGACAACCTGACATTGAGCTTGTCATGCTCACGCAGGAGCTTGTATTATAACCCTTTATTCTTATCAACTACAAAGAATAGTGACTAAATTTTTTCAGGTGCTTGTGGTAGAACTTATTTCTCATTCCACGAGTTAGCCAAGTGAATTACTTTGGTAATGCAAGTAAGCCATTCCTTAAATAAGGGGACAAACTTGTGAGCAGTACTCAGGTGTTGGTTTATCAACATCCTGTGAAATTGTTACGCTACCTCCCTATTGTGAAACTCCACCCTTTAAAAAAAAATAAAGTCCAATATGCCATCTACCTTTGTAACTCCATGCTATACCTGCCTGCATATTGAATAATTCACATGCAAACATTTTGATTCGTTTGTGCTCTTTCATCTTTAGAAAGCAGACAACATAATCAATTGCCCTACCCACCCAGGGCATTCTCTTTTCTCCCCCTTCCTAGTGGGAAGAAAATACTCAATCCTGAAAGCATGTACTACCAGGTTCAGATATCACTTCTGTCCCCCTATTATAAGACAATTGTATGATAAGACAGACTCTTGACCTCATAATGCACGTCGTCATGGCCTTGCATCTTATTGTCTGCCTGCATTGCACTTCCTCTGTAAATGTAATACTTTATTCTGCATTTTATTATTGCTTTTCCCTTGAACCACGTACCTCAATGTACTGATGTGATGAAATCACCCATATAGATGGCATACAAAACTAAATTTTCACAAGTCCTGGCTATGTGACGACTGACACCAGGCAGACAACCTCTGGAGAGTATTGATAATGACTGGGATCACCCATCTAGTAAAGACACTGCCCAGAAGAAAGCAATAGCAAACCACTTCTGTAGAAAAAATTGCCAAGAATAATCATGGTCATAAAAAGACTATGACTACCCACGTCTTATGACATGGAACATAATGTAAGTACAAACAAACGATTACAGGAGATCCAGTAACTTCTCTTTGAATCTCACCCAGGTTCCTAAAAAGTCCTTTGAAATGGATCAAAGATAAACTTGCACTTCTTCCATTCTAGTATATTGCCTTTGGTACAGTACGATGCAAACATTTTAGGCACATCTATACAGCTAAGGTGTCTAAGATGTTTGCACTGTAATGTATATTGCCTCCAATCTACATTGTGAGAAACCATTTGCAGATTGAGCAAGCATTTTATGGAACATCTTCAGTCACCTCACAAAGACAATTAAATTTGGCTGTCACTTTAATTCTCCATCTAACTTTTACTTTGATATCTTGCTCTGGGTCCTCTGAAAACTGTAAGGTGGCCATAATTATGAAATATAATTTCGAGTTCCTTTTTCTGTTATAAACTGGCTAATTCGGCTGTAATGTTAACTCTTTTTCTTTTTTCTCTCCATAGTTGCTATCCAATCTACTGGACATTCCTAACATCCTCCTCTTGGGCTTTGTTTCTCTGCAATAGCTCTAATTTTATTTCCCACATTTTATGTGCTTCTTTATTTATTTCCTTTCCCTGCCCTGGTTCTCTCTGCCCATTACTCACATACCTATCCACCTCGGCTTTTTACTCCCAATAACCCTCCTTATTGGTTCCGGGATCCCCCTCCCCCCCCCCCCACCGCAGATACCAAAAACACGATGCTCAAGTCACTTACTTAACCTGTCTCAGTGTGGGTGGACTTTAGGACCTGGCGGAGCTCCAGACCTACGCACATCCTCCCGTATACTTTAAATCATCTCTAGATTTCTTATAATACCTAATACAATGTAAATGCTATGTAAATAGTTGTTATACTGTATTGTTTAGGTAATAATGACAAGAATTTTTTTTATTTCCAACAAAGACATCAAATAAAACATAAAAATATACAGCTTCAAACGAACCGAATCAAACATATGGTAAACGAATTATTGGAATAAATGTAGAACGTCACTGTCACTATAAAACTTCAGTAACTTGTCTTTCTGTTTCTTTAAATCATATACAGTTGTGATTCCGACACCATATTCTTCCGTAAGACGTTGCACAGACACATCATGTTTAAGCTTCTGCAATAACTCCACTTTTTGTGTTATTGATAATGATAGCTGCTTCCTTCTCTTTTTCTCATTGTTACCCATAGGGGTATCTGCAGCTCTTTCTGACATTTTCACAGTGAAATTAAACACAAACTCAACAGTGAACACAAGATATCAGCAAACACCAAATGCGCGTGTAACCAGTACGAGTGCTGAGCCACAACTGACGTCTGGCGGCCTCTGCTAGTGCTGCCACATCACACCTGAGTGATGTCAGCTGTTGGCGAAAAAAACTTTGGTTTTCGGAGCTTTTTGGATTTCAGAATCTCGGATAAGGGATTGTGGACCTGTACTAACGTAAATCAGGAAGTATGTTGTTTCGTATCAGCATAAACTGCAGGCATAACAAATTATTATAAAGTTATAATAGAAATAAATAAATCAATCGTGCAAAAGAGGAACAGTGAGGCAGTGTTCATGGATGGTCCAGAAATCTGATGGTGGAGTGGAAGAAGCTATTCCTAAAATGTTTAGTTTAGTTTTTCAGCTTTCTTTACCTCCTCCCTAATAGTAGTGTTGAGAAGAGGGCATAAGACCTAGCAGCAGAATTAGACCATTCAGCCCATTGAGTCTGATCCCCCATTTCATCATGGCTGACTTACTATCCCTCTCAACCCCATTCTCCTGCCTTATTCCCATAATTTTTTGATGCCTGATTAACCAAGAATCTATCATTCTCTGCTTTAAATTTACCCAATGACCTGGTCTATGGAAACAAATTCCACATATTCATTTATTCATTGTGATCCACCATAGAATAAACCCTTCTGGCCCTTCAAACCATGCTGCCCAACAATCTCTGATTTAATCCCAACCTGATCATGGGACAATTTACAATGACCAATTAACATACCAGCCAGTAACTCTTTGGACAGTGGGAGGAAACCGGACCACCCAGTGGAAACCCATGTGGTCACGGGGAGAACGTACAAACTCCTTACAGACAGCAGCAGGAATTGAACCCAGGTTTCTGGTATTGTGAAGTGTTGTGCTAACCACTACACTACCATCCTTTTACTCTTGTGACTTCATTAGGGTAGCTGCCAGAGCAGGTCATTCCCTACTTGATTCATACGTTTGAGGCTGGTGCTGTTAAATAAAATAAACTGATTATTTTATTTCAGCTTGAATGAAATCCTCTTGGGTACCAGTTTTGCATCATTGCTTTGTGGCAGCAGGAAAAAGCAATAGCAGTTTCAGTAACAAGGACACGCATGGCTGAGCTGTTATGATGCAGGAGTCACATGAGTTGGAGTTGTTCATTGACTGTTCTTTTATTTGGATTTACTGAATGTGAGCATTGTTGGCAAAAACAGAACTATTGCCATTTGTCAAGTGGTGGTGGTGGTGTGCTGGCTTCTAGAATTACTGTTGGTGTAAGTACTCCTTCAAAGGTGCCAAGATTTAGATCCAGTAGTAGAACACAGAACAACCAGTACAGCGCAGTACAGGCCTTTCAGCCCACATTATTGTGCCAACGCTTTCAAACTACTTGAATATCAATATAGCCGATCCCTGACATGCAGCCCTCCGTTTTGTGGGCATGCTATATTGCTACATGAATGTATGGAAACACTTGTGTGCAGCACTCAACAAATCTTTGGGTGTATTCATTGTTGATGCAAACGACATATTTCACTGTGTGTTTTGATGTACATATGAAAAATAAATCTGAATCTGAATTTTTCTTTCATCCATGTGCCTATCTACGAGTCTCTTAAATGGATCTGCCTCTATCACTACTCTGGGCTGCAAGTTCCACACACCCATTACTCACCGTAAAAAAGGAAACTACCTCTGACATCCTCCCTAAACCTTCCTTCCAACACCTTAAAGTTATGTCTCCTTGCATTAGCCATTTCTGCGCTGGAAACAACTCACTGGCTGTTCACTTTATCTATGTCTCTTATCATCTTTACTCATCTATCCGGTCACCCCTGAGGGATTGGATGCTTGTGGAAGGGGTATCAGGCTGCCTTGCACTGGACGTTGATGGAGCTGCACTCATCCAGGTGACTAGTGAGTACAGACAGACAGACATACTTCACTGATCCCGAGGGGAAATCTCCTGACCTCAGCCTTATAGATGGTGGACAGGCTTTGCGGAGTCAGGAGGTGAGTTACATGCCACAGTATTCCTAGCCTTTTTTTTTGAGATGATATCACAGTCTCAGATAACCAGCCATTCCAGTTTTTAACAGCACTGTCTAGTTCTGATGAAGCGCATCCACCAAAATATAAGATAAATCCATTTTCTCTATCTCCATAGAAGCTGTTGGACCTACCCTCCTCACTCCTATCACCCTTTTCCACACCTGGCTGCATTCCAGCCGTCGGCTATTTCACGCACCACCACTCCCACCTGACTAGCTCTCTGACTAGCCCATCCAGCTTGGATTGCTCATATGTGCTCTGTGCCTGCACCATATCCCTCCACCCTCAAGCACTGCTCAAGCCGCTGAGTTTATCCAGTAGACTGCTTGATGCCCAAGTTTCCAGCAACTGCCATCTCTTGTGTCTCCTGCTCAACCTTATGTTGATTCCTTGCTTCCTGTTCGTATTCAACGGGAATCTGTGTTGGAGTGAACGATAAATTTTTGATGGACTGTAGACCATGATCTCTCTTTGGGGGCTTTGTTTTTGATTGTATGGTGGGTGGTGGGAATACTGATGCTTTATGCTAGAATAAGTGGGGGGGGGAGGGGAGGGTTGATGCCGTTTGTGCATGGGGGGGTGCTTTGAGGTTCTTATGTTTTTTCTGTCGTTCATTCTCTGGGGGGAGTTCTTCTGATTCGAAGATGTCGAGAGTAAGAATTTAAAGTTGTATATTGTATACATTCTCTGGTATTAAATGAAACTGTTGAAATATTGGTCAGATACACGAGGAAAGCAACGAGTTTCACAGCCCTGCCTCTCTCCTTATCCTGCAATGTGTTGTCCCGTTGGCCGTTGAGCTCCCCTCCAGTGAGGCCCCCTCATAGAGCCCTCCATTCACGGACTGCAGACTACCGGACACGAAGCGGAGTGCTGGTGCCTCCTTTCCCCCAGCGCTCACAGTTGTGCTGTCCTTCCCTTTGACCTTCTCCGGGAGCCATGGTGTTTATATGGATAGACCAGTTCATTTTCCTGTTGTTTACACAGAACTCCATTACACTCCTCACTGGCGTATCAGGAAGTGAGTAACTAGCTGGGAGATGCCTAGCTTTGATCTGCTCTTGTGGTAGCAGCAATAGTGAGATTGGCTCAGCTGAGTTTCTGGTTCTTGCCATTTCCTTAACGATATACTATATTCCACAAACTGCATCTGAGCACTGTGGCTGTACCTTATGGGCTATTAAATTAGTTTTGCTGATTTTCAGAAGGATAGCATAAGGAAATAGTACAGAGTGTGGAGTAACACTTAAATAAACTCTGTGTTGTGGATAATATTATTTTCAGAGCTGCACTCCTTAGAGTGGCAAGGTAGAGATGCATTCCCTCTGCTAGACTGTAGGTCACCCTTGGGCAAGGTGTATTACCTGCTTAGCCCCCAATCCAATCAGGGCCATACGAAGCCATGGGAGCAGGTGGTGGATGGTCATACAAGCAGCTGGTGCTTATCACAATTCCTGGTTATGTGACCACTGATGCTAGGTAGACAATCTCTGAAGAATATTGATAGCGGCTGGGGTCATCTATCTTGTGAAGACACTGCCCAGAAGAAGGCAATGGTAAACCACTTCTGTAGAAAAATTTACCAAGAACAATCATGGTCATGGAAAGACCACAATCGATTGCCCATGTCATATGACATGGCACATAATGATGATGATGATTGCTTAGACCCAGGGGGAGTGCTAAACCTTCCTGTCTGTGTCTCATATACTGTAGTCGTTGAGGAGGCAATGAAATTTCAGGAGGAAGCTTGGCTAACTTGGCATGCCTAGATTTAGATTTGCTTTTACAAATGCTGTGTTGATTCAGTTAAACTTCACATCTACTGTGTCCACAAGATGTCATAACATAGTGCTATCAGAGTGTTTTTAGATGAAATGGTCCATTTGATTGTTGTGGATAGAATACAGAAGTCAGATCAGCAAAGTGTCCTGGATTTCCTGTTAAGCTTCCTGATGAAGCAGTTGTATATACTAGAGCAAAGCTGCTTTTGTTCTCAAGAACTGTGGTAGTGATTGACTTCTCGCCATTATGATCTTTGGCCACTGCAGGATTTTTCACTTGAATACACCCAATGGTATGCTAAGTTTTGTAAATTCCCTTTAATATTATACTGGCCAGATCACCATTGAAAATGGAAAATTGCTCGATGAAATCTGCAACAAGACTTAAGCCTTATTAGTGCTTGTTATGTCGAAACAGAATAAATGAATGGATGAATGACACTTGCTGACAGCAAAGAAATTTCAGGAGTAACTCATTAGCTTTGAAACACTTTCCCGTGCCTGGGATTCTGAGACACAATAAAACTTACAAATCCTTTCTTCTTTTGCCAAGTGGATAGTGCTACAGTATTTGGATCAGGATTTTCCCCATATGTGTTCTTATTTTCCTTTTTGTTTTAGCTGAATGCATAGTTCAGGTCAATTTGTAGCCAGAGGGACTTGGGCACAGTGTAATCCAAGTCCAGTCAATGATGATGGTACAAAAATAGTTATATTAAGAAGAATGTTTGGAAGAGCTAGACATGTGCTAAATAAAATCTAAATTAACTCTCAAAGTTGGACTTTTGTGATTGCCAAATTTTTGGGGCTTTATGAGTATTTTATTTGAAATTATCTCTTGCCATTTACTTTCTCTTTGAATTCGTCCATGGGTTTTCAATTATAGCTGAGTGGCAAGAACACCCATAGAAATTTGTGGATGAACATCTTGTAGTGATGTAGCTTTGAATCAATTACAGTTTATCACTGAAGTTTAGGGCACCATGAGTGTAAAACCTGCTTCTCATGGATAAATCTTAGCTCCTTTTCCCTGATGTAATTATTTGCTTCAGATGTTACTCTGTTTCATTTTATTTAGTAGTTTCCCAAATCTTGTACATCAATAGGTGAGAAAGTAGAACAGTAATTCATAAACACAAGAGATATTGCAGATGCTGAAAATCTAGAGCAACACACACAGAATTCTGGAAGAACTTAGCACGTCAGGCAGCATCTCTGGAAATGACACTTCCAGTTGATGTTCCTTCAAGACCGGTAAGGAAGGGGGAAGATGCCAGAAAAAAAAGGTGGGGGGAAGAGAAAGGGGGAAAGGCTAGAATGTGATAGGTAAAGCCAAGTGGGTGGGAAACGTAAAGGGCTCAAGAAGAAGTAATCTGATAGAAGACGATAATGGTGTCAAAGGAAGAGATATCAAAACAGGTTATTCTTGTTATTATCTCTTTGTTCAAGGGATGTATGCATTTTAGATTGGCCAGTTAGACTATAAGACATAGAAGCAGAATTAGGCCATTAGGCCCATTGAAGCTGCTCTACCATTCTATCATTACTGATTTATTATTCCTCACAACCCCATTCCCCTGCCTTCTCCGCGTAAGCTTTGATGCCCTGACTAATCAAGAACATATCAACCTCTGCCTTAAATATACTCAATGATTTGGCCTCCACAGGCATCGGTGGCAATGAATTACAATGATTCGCCACCCTCTGGTGAAAAGAATTCCTTCTCAATGCTGTTCTGTTGGAAAGGCTATGCACTCTGGTCCCAGACTCACAAACCATTGGAAAAGTTCTTTGAATGCCCACTCCATTGAGGCCTTTCAACATTCTATAGGATTTATTGAGATACCCCTTCATTCTTCTAAACTCCAGCAAGTACAGGCCTAGAGACGTCAAATACTCCTCATTCATGACAATCTTTATACTGTACGCTCGCATCCTCTTAATATTCACGCTACACTCTCTTTGGTGCCACATGGAGAACTTTAATAGTAGTGATTTTCTGTAGATTGTGAGAATTTTGTATGAACACAGTTCTCCTGTGTTTTCTGTCATCTGGTATCCATGTTTTGTTGTAGTAGGATTATAAGGGCATAAGACATTGGAGTAGAATTGGGCCATTCATCCCATTGAGTCTGCTGTGCCATTCCATCATGGCCAATCCCAGATCCCATGCAACCCTATTCACCTGCCTTCTCACATCCTTTGATGCCCTGACTCATCAGGTAACTATCAGCTTCTTGCCTTAAGTATACCCACGGACTAGTCTGTGGCAGAGTGTTCCACAGAGTCACTACTATCTGGCTAATAGAGTTCCTTCTTACCTCTGTTTGAAAAGGTTGCACTTCAATTTGAGGTTGTGTCTTCTAGTTTTGGATAGCCTCACCACAGGAGACATCCTCTCCACATCCACCTTATCTAGTCTTTTCAGCATTCAGTAGGTTTCAATGAAATCCCCCACCCCCCAACATTCTTCTAAATTCCAGCGTGTATAGGCCCAAAGTTGCCACATGCTCCTCTTATGTTAACCCCTTCATTCCCAGAATTATTCTTTATAACCTTCTCTGGACTCTCTCCAATGACAACACATCCTTTCTGAGATATGGGACACAAAACTGCTGACAATACTCCAAGTGATTAGTGTCTTATAAAGGTTCAGCATTATCTCATTGCTTTTATATTCTATTCCTCTTGAAATAAATGCCAACATTGCATTTGCCTTCTTAACCACAGACTCAAGCTGTAAATTAGTCTTCTGGGAGTCTTGCATGAGAATTCCTAAGACCCTATGCACCTCTGTTGTTTGAATTTTCACCCCATTTAGACAATAGTCTGCATGGCTCAGTGGCACAACTAGAGCTGCTGTCTCACAACACCAGAGACCCAGGGTCAATCCTGACCTTGGTGAACATGTGGAGTTTGCGCTTTCTCCTTGTAACCATGTGGGATTTCTCTGGGTGCTCAGATTCCTCCCACATCCAAGAACTTGTTCATTCATAGATTTGACCCTATCAACTTGCATGACATCTTTGACAATCTGTGGAAGTGGACACCAAGATCCCACTGTTTGCTCACACTGCTAAGAATGTTGCCATTAATCCTCTATTCGGCCTTCAAGTTTGCCTTTCCAAGGTGAATCAGTTCCTACTTTCCCAAATTGAATTCTGCTACTTTTCAGCCCAGCTCTGCATCATGTCATAGAGTCCCTATGAAATGGATTTTTAGAGCAGCTCCTGGTTGAGGCTACTAGAGGATCAGCTATTCTCAACTGGGTGTTGTGCAATGAACAAGAATTGATTATAGAGGTTTAAGTAAAAGAATCCTTAGAAACAAGTGATCAAAATATGATCAAATTCACCCAGAAATTTGAGAAGGAGAAGCTAAAGTCAGATGTATCAGTATTAAGTGGAGTAAAGGGAATTACAGGGCCGTGAGAGAGGAGCTGGCCAAAATTGATTGGAAAAGAACACTGGCAGGGATGATGGCAGAGCAGCAATGCTTGGAATTTCTGGAAGCAATTCGGAAGGCACAGGATATATAGATCCAAAGAGGAAGAAGTATCCTAAAGGCAAGATGACACAACTGTGGCTAACAATAAAAGTCAAAGCCAACATAAAAGCTGAAGAGAGGACACATAAAAGAGCAAAACTTAGTGAGAGGTTAAATGATTTGAGAATCTTTTAAAAACCAACAGAAGGAAACTCAAAAAGTCATTAAGAAGGTAAAGGTGAAATATGAAAGTAAGCTAGCCAATAATATTAAAGAGGATACCAACAGTTTCTTCAGCTACATAAAGTGTAAAAGAGAGGCGAGAGAGGATACTGGACTGCTGTAAAGTGATGCTGGAGAGCTAGTAATGGGGGGACAATGAAATAGCAGACAACTGAATAAGTACTTTGCATCAATCTTCACTGTGGAAGACACGAGCAGTAAGGTGGAAGTTACAGGTGTCAGGGGTCGTGAAATATGTTAAGTTTTACTAGGGAGAAGGTTCTTGGGAAACTGAAAGGTCTGAAGGTAGATAAGTCACCTGGACCAGATGATGTACACCACAGAGTTCTGAAAGGGGAGGCTGAAGAGATTGTTGAGCCATCAATAAAGATCTTTCCAGAATCACTAGATTCTGGAATGGTTCCAAAAGAATGGAAAATTGCAATGTCACTCCACTTTTCAAGAAGGGAGAAAAGAAAGGAAACTTTTGGACAATTAGTCTTTTCTCAATGGTTGTGAAGATCTTGGAGTCCATTGTTAAGGAAAAGGTCTTAGGGCACTTGGAGGCGGATGATAAAATAGGATGTATTCGGCATGGTTTCCTGAAGGGAAGATCTTGTCTGACAAATCTGTTGGAATTCTCTGAAGAAGTGAAAAGCAGGATAGACAAAGGAGAATTGGTTGATGTTGTGTACTTGGATTTTCAGAAGGCCTTGAACAAGATTTCACACATGATGCTGCTTAACAAGCTATGAGCTCTTGGCATTACAGGAAAGATCCTAGCATGGATAAACCACTGGCTGATTGGCAGGAGGGAAAGAATGGGAATAAATGGAGCTTTTTCTGACTGGCTGCCAGTGATTAGTAGTGTTCCACAGAGGTCATTGTTGGGACCAGTTCTTTTTATGTTATATGTCAATGATTTGAGTAATGGAATTGTTGGCTTTGTTGCAAAGTTTGCAGATGATATGAAGATAGGTGGAGAGGTATGTAGTTTTGAGGAAGTGAAGAGACTACAGAAGGACTTAGGGTAAAGAAATTGCAGATGGAACACAATGATGGGAGATGTATAGTCATGCACTTTGGTAAAATAAATGGAAGTGTTGACTATTTTCTAAATGGAGAGACTTGGGAATCTTTGTGCAGGATTCCCCAAAGGTTAATTTGCAGGTTTGAGTCTGTGATTAGGAATACAATTGCAATGTTAGCGTTCATTTCAAGAGGATTAGCATATAAAAGCAAGGATGTAATGTTGAACCATAATAAAGCACTGGTGAGGCCTCACTTGGAATATCGTGTACAGGTTTGGGCCCTTTATCATAAAAGGGATGTGCTAAAAGTGGAGATGGTTCAAAGGAGGTGCACAAAAATGATTTCATGATTGAATGGCTTGTCATATGACGAGCATTTGAAGGGTCTTGTCCAGTATTCACTAGAATTCAGAAGAATGAGAGATGACCTCATTGAAACCCACTGAATGGTGAAAGACTTTGACAAAGTGGATATTGAGAGGATGTTTCCTGTGATGGGAGAGTCTAAGACTAAAAGGGATAGCCTTAAAATAGAGGGGTATCCTTTTAGAATGGTGATGAGGAGGAACTTCTTTATTCAGAGAGTGGTGAAACTGGAATTCTTTGCTACAGGCAGTTGTGGAGGCCAAGTCTTTTTATATATTTAAGGTGGTGGTTGCTAGATACTTGATTGGTCAGGGCATGAAGGGATATCTGGAGAAGGTAGGGGATTGGGGCTGAGAGGAAAATTGGATCAGCCATAAGGCCTAATTCTGCTCTTGTACCTTGTGGTCTTATGGTAAACTACGTGCAGCTGTTTAACAACAAATTTCAAGCATACAAAGCCATGAAATGCGACATGCCACTAATGATTAATTTTTCTGCATTCGCATTTAGACTTTTTCCCTGTAAAGCTGTCAGTGATGAGCATGATGAAAGGTTTCACCAGAACATTGCGGTCATGGAGAAAGGGTATCAGGGCAACTGGAATCCATCAATGCTGGCTGATTGTTGTTGGACACTTAAGCAAGAAGCCTCAGACACTCAGTACAAATGAAAATCATCAACAAAGTGTTTTTAACCTAGTTGAACAAAGCATCAGCACCATTATATTCAAGTTAATTCCTAGTAGTTTTGAGATTATATTTGTGTTTAGCTTGAAGCAGTCTATCATAAACAAAAAAAAAACTCTGAGGAAGCAACGCTTGAAAAAATGTGCAGTCCAGTGCAATAAGATGGTTTCTTGAAGGCAAAGTTTTCTCATTCTGTGGGGGGTGGGGAGAGGAACATATATGCATTGGCACCTGTGGAACTGACCATCATGATTCTGTCATGGTGCACCTGAACCTGGTACACCTGCAACACTACACTGATTTCATGGATAAATATGATAGGTTCAAAAACATTTTGCAGCCAGTTCACTGAATGCAGCCCCAAATCATGCTAAACCATTTTAGGTTGCCCTTGCACCAACATTTCAGGTAGGTATTCCTTCCACAGAATTTGGCACCAGGTAAATTGTTTCCAACAGGTGTTCTAAATCTGATCCTTTCTCCGCTCCTGCACAGCGCTTCCCAATTATTCAATCACATGAGATTCTGCAGATGATGGAAATCTAGAGCAGAGTACACAAAACACTGGGGGAACCCAGAAGGTCAGGTAGTATCTATGGAGTGCAATAAACAGACGATGTTTCTGGATGAGATCTTTCATTTATTCAATTACCTCTTCCATTCAAAATACCTAAAACATCTCACACATCTGTTCTGCAAACTATCTTTCACTTTAATGCATGCCCTTCCTTTAGATGGTTATTGAATATTTTGGTCTACTTCTTGATAGATCTGCAATTGATCTGTGTGTTTAGTGTAAGGTCCACTTCCTTCAGTTGCACTCCCAGATGCCATGAAGAATCTCATCTCTCTCTGTGGCCCAGCAGATTTATAAAATTATTTACCAACAATCTTCGCTCAGACAATAAAGTGTAAAAGTTTTCTGTCTCTTCCCTACTTGATAAAGCACCCGTAACATTGAATGGTTTCACTTTCAGGTGGCTTATAATGTGCTACTCATGCATTTAGTGCATTCTTCAGGGGCCCATTTGAGGAATTTATGGTATCACAGTTCTTCCTTTCTGAACAATAAGATGCAGTAACATCTTTACCTTTTGTCTGTTCTGGTTTATCTGTTGTTGCCAACTCCACATAAAGTGTGAACTCTCTCCATCATTTACACAAGTTTTCTTGTAAAGTTCAACGGTGTTTGGCAGACCGCCATCTACTGAGTTGGAGTGTGGGGCAAAGAGACAGGAAGTATACCAAGTAAGTTTGGTTCCCCCCCAAAAAAAACTTCTAATAATATCAATAAATCTAATGCCTTTTAGAAAGTCAAATAGACACTTATATACATTACAATGGCAGTGAGATCTGAACAAACTTCCCATGTTTGAAGCAGCACAATGCAGTACAGGTGACCCAGGTTGAGTTTCTGTTGCTGTCTGTAAGGACTTTGTATGTCTTCCCTGTGACTATGTGGGTTTCCTCCAGGTGCTTTGGTATCTTCCCACAGTCCAAAGACATACTGGTTGGTAGGTTAATTGGTCATTGTATTAGGCTTGTAATTGCCCCATGATTAGGCTAGGATTCAATTGGGGGAATTTCTGGGCAGCTTGGTTTGAAGGGCTACTCTGCACTGTATCTCAATAAATAAATGAAAATAAATAACTGAGCTTTGTCAATTTAGAAATTAGATGCACCTCGTAGGTACATTCAAACAGTATTTGCTACAAACATGAGGAAATCTGCAGATGCTGGAAATTCAAACAAAACACCGGTGTGGCCTTTTACATATTGGAGAGACCCAACGCAGACTGGGAGACCGTAGTAGTAGATATCAGTAGATAAGCCATCTCCAGAGATGGAGACAAGAAGATCAAGAATGGGGAGGAAATGGACCAGGTAAATTTGAGGGCAGAGTGTAAGTTGGAGGCAAAGTTCATGAAATCAATGAGCTCAGCATGCGTGTAGGAGGCAGCGCCAATGCAGTCGTCGATGTAGCGAAGGAAAAGAGTGGGATGGATACCTGTATAGACTTGGAACATGGACTGTTCCACAAAGCCTACAGACTCTCACAGCTGCCTGGACTATCCCTCTTCCCACCCTGTCTCTTGCAAAAATGCTATCCCCTTCTCACAATTCCTCTGTTTTTGCCACATCTGCTCTCAGGATGAGGCTTTTCACTCCAGGACGAAGGAGATGTCTTCCTTTTTTTAAACAAAGGGGCTTCCCTTCTTCCACCATCAACTCTGCTCTCAAACGCATCTCTCCCATTTCCCGCACATCTGCCCTCATCCCATCCTTCCGCCACCGCACTCGGGATAGGGTTCCCCTTGTCCTCACCTACCACCTCACCAGCCTCCAGGTAAAACGTATAATTCTCCGTAACTTCTGCCACCTCCAACGGGATCCTACTACCAAGCACATCTTTCCCTCCCCCCTCTTTCTGCTTTCCGCAGGGATCGCTCCCTACATGACTCCCTTGTCCACTCATTCCCCCCCCCCCCCATCCCTTCCCACCGATCTCCCTCCTGGCACTTATCCTTGTAAACGGAACAAGTGCTACACCTGCCCTTACACTTCTTCCCTCACCACCATTCAGGGCCCCAGACAGTCCTTCCAGGTGAGGCGACACTTCACCTGTGAGTCAGCTGGTGTGGTATACTGCGTCCGGTGCTCCCGGTGTGGCCTTTTATATATTGGTGAGACCCGACGCAGACTGGGAGACCGTTTCACTGAACACCTACGCTTGGTCCGCCAGAGAAAGTAGGATCCCCCAGTGGCCACACATTTTAATTCCATGTCCCATTCCCATTCTGATATGTCTATCCATGCTCTCCTCCACTGTCAAGATGAATCCACACTCAGGTTGGAGGAACAACACCTTATATACCGGCTGGGTAGCCTCCAACCTGATGGCATGAACATTGACTTCTCTAACTTCCGTTAAAGCCCCTCCTCCCCTTCTTACCCCATCCCTGACATATTTAGTTGTTTGCCTGTTCTCCATCTCCCTCTGGTGCTCCCCCCTCCCCCTTTCTTTCTCCTGAAGCCTCCCGTCCCATGATCCTTTCCCTTTTCCAGCTCTGTATCACTTTCGCCAATCACCTTTCCAGCTCTTAGCTTCATCCCACCCCCTCCGGTCTTCTCCTATCATTTCGCATTTTCCCCCTCCCCCCACTTCTTTCAAATCTCTTACTATCTTTCCTTTTATTTAGTCCTGACGAAGGGTCTTGGCCCGAAACATTGACAGTGCTTCTCCTTATAGATGCTGCCTGGCCTGCTGTGTTCCACCAGCATTTTGTGAGTATATGCTGCACTTTTCTAGCCTGGAAAGGCAGCATCTTGGGTGCCTTTATTCCTTTATTGTATACTTCCTGAATGGACTTGCATAGCTCACTGTCTCTCACCACATGTCAATCAGTTCAGAGAGTCCAGACTGGTGATCAGCATTCTGACTTGGGCACTCTGTTTAAATTTCATTATTTCTTTAACCAGCACTTTTTACAAACTTATTTCAGCTTACTTATCCTCTGAGATACTGGTACCTTATGCATGAAAGAGGTCATGGGCCAATCAGCATCCTCCCAGTTTCTTTCTTTGATACAGCATCCTTTTGGAACCACTTTCACCCAAAGTACTGTCAACATTTAGGGAAATAAAATAATTATTGAAGGAATTATAGCATTGAAGGAAAAAATTGTTTACAGATTGATATTTTACATGACATTGTACCTCATTTATCTAGTGTCCACTTAAGTGTAGGCAAGACCATAAACTATATGAGCAGAATTAGGCCATTTGGCCCATTGAGCCTGTCTGCAATTTATTATCCCTCTCAATCCCATTCTCCTGCCTTCTCCCTGGAAACCTTGATGCCCTTACTAAGCAGGAATGTATGAATCTCCACTTTAAATATACCAAGAGACCTGGCTTCCACGGCCATTTGTGGCATTGAATTCCACAAATTCACCACAATCTGGCTGAAGAAATTTCACCTCAACTATGTTTTGAAGGGATGTCCTTCTATTCTGAAGCTGTACCCTCTACTCCTAGACTCCCCAGTACAGGAAACATCTTCTCCACATCTCTGTCTTGGTCTTTTAATTACTCCCCCTGCATTAACCCTTTAATATTAATACTAATGTTCACCTTTTATGTAGTAGCCAGTTTGAAATTCTGTTCAGTTTTTGATGAAGTAAGATTCCTCCACATTCCATAATTTATTTCCTGATGTCCATTGAGTTATAGAAATGTACAGCACAGAACCAAACCCTTTGGCCCATCTAGACCATGCTGAACCATTTAAACTGCCTATTCCAATCAACCTTCACCAGGACCTGTGCTGGGAACTCATTCCACCCTCTCAGCTTTCCCTTTCACTCTTAAATGATGATCTCTGGTTGTAGTCCCAACCAACCTCAGTGCAAAAAGCCTGCTTGCATTTATCCTGTCTACACCCCTCATAATTTTGTATAGCTCTGTCAAATCTCCTCTGGGTATGTGATTTGATAGCATTTCATTTTGTTCCCTAAATATCTATTTGTATGTAATCTGTCAATAGAAAGGGATTTCAGGTAGCGTGTAAAACAATTATTTTCATCAACTAGTCACACAAATCTTTCTTCTCTCACACAACTCCAAAGATTAATCTACGGTTCGACAATGTTTTTGCTGTTGTCTGTTTTGTTAAGTATGACAGCGAACAACTGAAGCCTTAAAAAATTCAAAAAAATTGCCCTATAAATGACCAAGAGAAAACTAGTTGAAGTTCTATCACCAGAAGTCTAAATTTGAAGGATAGATCAATCATCTGAAAATTCTTCAGAGTATGACCGGCAGTAATCAAATTGTTGAACTTTGATAGGTCTGTGGAGATGCTCTGCCAAACATAGGATTTACAGTGTATTGAAATCATTTAATATGTTCAAAGACTCTTTGTTTGCTTGTCACCAATCATATTTGAAATCTATGCTTTGATGTATTTTTGGAGCCAGTTACAATTTCTAATCATGACTCAGTTACAGTATACTGGCGTTCAGTCTTATGCGAGCCTTTTCGACAACATCCTGGTGAAAGTCCAACTGGTGTATACATATAAAATAGTGAAATTGTTTAACTTATAAGAGAATTATTGAAAGTACTTAGCAGATCAAGTGGCAGCTGTGGAATGTTAATCTTTCAAGACATTGACCTTCCACAATGACTGGAAAAATGTAGGGTTAAAACAAGTTTTTAAGGCGAAGAGAGAGAGAACAAAAGGGAAAATTGTTACAATAATGAAGAGTAACATATATAAAATGCTAGAGGGACTCAGCAGGTCAGGCAGCATCTATCAAAAGGATAAAAGAATCTACATTTACCTGATGAAGAGTCACTGAAATATCAACCCTTTATTCCTTTCTGTAGACGCTGCCTGACCTACTGAGATCTTTGAGCATTTTCTATATACTACTTTGGATTTCCAGCATCTGCATAATCTCTTGCATTTAAAATGTCAAAAAGGCTATTTCAACCCATGCAGTAAATTCCAATTCAAAATCCCCTCACGTTTTTCCTGTGATTTATTCTGCCTATAATTCTATTACTCATCAAGAGACTAAAGGTAATTTTTCAGTAGCCAGTTAGCCACTGTATGACTTTGGACTATGGCAGGAGACCAGAGTGCCTGTGGAAAGTCATAAGGCTTTTATGAGAATGTGCAAACTCCATACTGACAGCATTAGAGGTGAGACTTGAAACCAGGATTCTGGTGTTGTTAGGCAGCATATCTTCTGGGTGCTCTATGCTATCCCAGAAGAGATTGAAAGATATGGTTGGTGGCATCCGAAAGATATCTGTAAAGGATATTAATTAAGCAAAGCTGGAGTCTGGAAAGGCATCAGGATTTGGAGATCAATAAAAAAAATGAAATCACTCAACGAGGAGAGAGAGTTAGAGATAGGGTTAAACTCAGAAATCTGAAATCAGTGTCTGATTACCTGAATAAAAAGGCTGCACTTCCTTGTGTTACATAAGTATACATTTTTTCTGTAAACAAAATGATCAATCTGGTTAAAATCTTGGAAAATTACTCTTTATATTCTTTAGGGTGCCCATCAGGTCTCCTTCAAAAAAAAACAAGTGGAGAATGTTAGTCCAGATCATCCTGTATTTTGGCTGATTGCCCAGACTCACTGCCTGTGGATCTTGGCTGCCTGGTCTTGTTTTTCTGGATCTGTAGGGCTGACTGAGATGACACGGCATTTATCTTTTCTTTTCACAGCCAGTGATCCAATTGAAATGATTGAGGTTGCCTTTTGTACAGCACCCTGTCGTGTCTTTGGTTGTGATGTGTGAGCCAGGCTTGTAAAACTGATAAGATTTGCCTGTAAAATTCTCTGGGAGACACCATGAACTTCACAATTTGTGTTATAGTGGACAGAACAGAATTGTTATCTGTACTTTTGTCACACACATGATAACATCACAATGTTCATGAACATGTTTGACTCATTGAAATGTGTTTTCAAATATATGACAAAGATTTTCCTCTTTTGATAGGTATTTCACATCCGTATAGAAATCATAGGTCTAGTCTTTAATTAGCTTTCTCAGACTCTTGGACCTAGGCTTTCTGACAGTGTGATTATTTCTTGATCTGAACCATTTGTAACATTCTGACATAGTTTATGGTTTCTTTATTTCTCCTCATCAGCAATTGGCTCTCGATCCATACTTTGTACGTGTTCATTATCACATCATTCATTAGTAAGCCCTGGTTTATTTCTTTTAACAACGAATGCATGTCAGTGCCTCCTAGTAGTTCATTAGGAGTTTGAGGAGATTTGGTATGTGACCAAAGACTCTAGCAAGTTTCTGCAAAGGTTCTATGGAGAGCATTCTGAATGGTATGGAGGCTCCAATGCACCAATTCATAAGAGGCTTCAGCGTGTTGTAGACTTAGGCAGTTACATCATGGACACAAGTCTCCCCACCATCGAGAGCACCTTCAAAAGGGGGTGCCTCACGAAGGCGGCATTCATCACCACTGGGACATGTCCTCTTCTCATTGCTGCCATCAGGGAGGAAGTACAGGAGCATGAAGACCAGCATCAATGTTTTAGCAACAGTTTCTACCACTCTGCCACCAGATTTCTGAACAGCTCAAGAACTCATGAAGATTGTCTCCTTTGCACTACTTAATTATTTTTTCTTATAACTTATGGTTATTTGTTATTCCTGCGCATTACTGCTGCCACAAAACAACAGATTTAATGACTTATGTAGGCGACAAGAAACCTGATTCTGATTCTGCTGAATTGCTTCTCTCGCCCTGTTCCCAAGGAGATTTTAGGCTGCAAATCCGAAGTAGATTTTGTTTCATCCACTGTCTCGGCACTCTCCTGTCAGGTTGTACTGTTTTAATCTCAAATTTAAAAAAAAACAGCAATTTTTGATGGAGTGAATCCTGTGGTAGATCATGGCACTTGAAAGTACTTGAATAACCGTTTAGTTGAACGATGATTCATAGTTTGACTCAAACAACCTTGGGAAGCATACCCCTCTGAGCCCTCCTTTACAATCCATACAGACTTTTCCACAACTCTGTTGGTATGGATAAATTAATGAATACTTAATACCATAACCTCAAGAAATGCTCATATATTTGATGTAAACCAAGGTCCATTGTTAGAACCCTAAATCTAAAAGCACAAAAATAATTTCATTTCTTTGGCTGAGTGTTCTGTGATTATGCTTTTCTCACGTGTTGAAATCAATCCATTTAGAATGACATTGATAAGGTTGAGAAAGTTGTAACATTTCTGGGAAAAAAAAAGATTCTCTTAAATGGCTCTGTTGACCAATCCCATGTTCACATGAGTGTCTATAGTGGTTTTTGTTTAATGCTCTAGACAAGTTGTGAGAGGGCAGTCATTAGCTGGCCAATATACAAAGCTTCTGTTATTCTTCTTCATCTATACAATCTAGTATGTGCTGAATAGAATTCATTCAAGATTTGTTACCTCAGCACATTCTGTATGACTATTTTGTGCTTTCACTTCATGCATCCTTAATTAGTGGACAATTTGAATCTTCAATTATAAAATGGTTACACATGAACATTTGGAGACTTATCTGAATTGTCAAGGTTTGGAAAGAGGCTCACAGACTTGTTTCAGAAGGATTTTTTGGGCTCTGATTGTGAAGATATCACCCATTATTTTTAAGGAGGGAGTTCTCAACCTTTTTAATGCCATGGACAATACCATTAAGCAAGGCGTCTGTGGACCCCAGGTTGGGAACCCTTTCTTTAAGGTAATGATTGTGTTCTTGTGAACTGTGTTAAGATTTTACATGGAAACCTGAAAAAAATTACCAAAAGCTGCATACAATTCTATTCAGTAACCAAGAAATCAAGACATCTTTTATAGTGCTATTTAGAAATTCATGACATCATACAGAAGTATTTCTGAAGTTTGACTTAGCTGCTGTTATAGTGCTGAAAATAAAATAGTCAATTCAAAGTCGGCAAGACATCCATTTAAAAGTCAGACAATTGACTGACATTACTAATCCAACTGTAGTGACTGAATTCTATAGGCACAGTAAGAGTAGAAGGGGTGGCTAGGGAGAAAATGGTAGCATACTGGTTAGCGCGACGCTATTACATTTCGGGGCTTTCTGGAGTTTGGAGTTCAATTCCAGCGCCATTCTGTAAAGAGTCTTTGTATGTCCTCCCTGTGGAACGTGTGGGTTTGCCCAGCTGCTCTGGTTTCCTCTCACATTCCTGAGATGTACTAGGTAGGTTAATTGATCAATGTAAATTGTCACGTGATTAGGTTAGGGTTAATTGGGGGGGTTGCTGGGGTGGTGTGGGTTGAAGAGACATAAGGGCTGACTCCGAGCTGTATCACTAAATAAATAAAACAAATAGAAGTAGGTCCCCTCGAAGGTCAGCATGGCCTTCTGCGAGTGGAACCAAAGGAAATTGCTGAGATTTTAATGAGTATTTCTCTTCACTTTTTACAGTGGGCATGGGGAATGAGTGACATTGTCTTGGACCACATACAGTTTATCAGCAGGGAGGTACTGGAGCCCTTAAAGTTCATGAAGGTGGATAAATTCCCTGGGCCTGAACTTGTGCGTTCTTGGACATTGTGGGAAGTTTATTAAGTTAAGCCAATTACCCTTCTCTGGGGTATAGGCTGCTGACAGCATTTCACCACAGTCCTCTGTCCTGGGCTGGTCTTTCAAGTTGTTCCCAGGTGTAGCTCATCTTCTTGGTGTCAGCTTCAAGGTCACATTACCAGGTGTTCTTTAGCTGGTTCTCTTCCACTTTCTCTAGGGATTCGACATTAGCGCTTGACTATTGATGTTGGTATTTGTATCCAGTCCATCCCCATCTTCTTTTTCTTAATTCTTCTTTTGCAGTTAGCTGGTATGTTCTCTGCCATACATTGGTATGGCTGATGGTTCTTGGTTAGTGGATCCAGAGGATTTTACTCAGTCAGCTATTAATAAAGGTCTGCACTTTCCTAATGATAGCCTTTGTCGTCCAACAACTCTTTGCCCCATACAGAAGAACTGATTTCATGTTGGACATGAGCAGCCTAATCTTAGTGTGCTGTGACCACTCTTTGGAGCACCAGATGTTCTTGAGCTGGATGAAGGTTGCCCCAGCTGAGCTGATCCTTGTCTTGACATCCGCATTAGTGCCACCTTGTCTGTCAATGACCCCATTCGGGGAGGTAAAGTCTTCTACTTACTCAAGTGGGCTTCCCTTGAGAGCAACACAGACAAAATGCTGGAGAAACTCAGCGGGTTAGGCGTCATCTGTGGGAATGAATAAATAGTCGATGTTTCAGGCCAAGATCCTTCTTCAGGGTAGGAAAGGTACGGGTTTGTTGAGTAGATCTTCAAAGTGTTCAAGCCCGCTTGTATTTGCTGGATAGTTTCTTGGAGGTGTCATACAGCTTCCTCATGTTGCCACAGCTTGTTCTACTTCTTCTTTGAGGCTGTCTATATATCTGCACTTGTCAGATTTATGCCCTTCTTCATGGCCCTGTGAGTTTCAGTATGCTCTCCCCATGCTTTCACCTTTCCTGCTCTAGTCCTGCAGCCACTCATGGTTGCTTTCTTTGACCTCCTCACCTTGATCTAGCGTAATGTTTCAGCTGAGATCCATTCTTCCTGCTGGTTCTTTTTGGCACCTGGTACCTGTGGACATGCTGAGACTATTCTCTCCTTAACTTTCTGCCATTCATTGTGTAGATCCTCTTCTACCTGCAGTTCCTGCAGCATTTGTTGCTGAGGGCCAATTTTGACTGGGTCTGTGTGTCTCAGAAGGTTAGGTTGACATTAGTCCTTTGCCTTGCTGATGCTGATTGGCATCCAATTCTTCTTCAGTTTGAGTTTCAGCTTTGCGACCAAGAAGCAATGACCAAATTCACCATCTGCTCCTCTCCTCACTCTGACATTTTGAATTGATCTCCTGAATTTCTTGAATATACAGAAGTGGTCTACTTCGTTCTTTGTTACGTGGTCAGGTGTCGCCCAGGTGTTCATATGAATTCAAGGTCATCCAATTTGGAAGGAAAAATTAAAGCAGATTATTATTTAAATGGTAAAAAAATTGCAGCATGCTGCTGTGCAGAGGGATTTGGGAATGCTTGTGCATGAATCACAAAAGATTGGTTTGCAGGTGCAGCAGGCTATCAAGAAGGCAAATGGAATGTTGGCCTTCATTACCAGAGGGATTGAATTTAAGAGCAGGGAGGTCATTCTGCAACTGTACAGTGCACGGGTGAGGCTGTACCTGGAGTACTGCATGCAGTTCTGGTCTCATTACTTGAGGAACAATATACTGGCTTTGGAGGCGGTGCAGAGGACGTTCACCAGGTTGATTCCAGAGATTAGGGGATTAGACTATGAGGAGAGATTGAGCCGGCTAGGACTGTACTCGCTGGAATTCAGAAGACTGGGAGGGGATCTTATAGAAACATATAAAATTATGAAAGGGATTGACAAGATAGAGGCAGGAATGTTGTTTCCACAGGTAGTTGAGACTAGAACTAGGAGACAGCCTCAAGATTCCAGAGAGTAAATTTAGGACAGAGATGAGGAGGAACTGCTTATCCCAGAGAGTGTTGACTCTGTGGAATTCTCTGCCCAATGGAGCAGTGGAGGCTGCCTCAGTAAATATACTTAAGACAAGGTTGGATAGACTCTTGCATAATGCCACGCTGGCTCAGATTTGTTCTTCATTTCACCGCCCTCTTGCGCTGTCTTACCACTTTCATAAAAGACTTTAACATTCCATTTTCCAATGGTGGTGGTTGTGAATGTAGGAATGGTGATTGGCTTTGTGGCTTCTATGGACGTGGCTTTCATCATATGACTTCATGCATTTTCTAGATGAAGATCCTTCCTCTCACATGGATGAAGTCTTTGGATCTTCTGTTGCCATTTTTGTAGTATTAGGTTTTTATGAAATGTGGTTTGTTAGCCCCATGCCCAACCCCCCTCCCTTTGCAGCCAGGCTTGGGACTGTCCATGGTAGAATTGCAATGCTGGAAGCTAGAGAAGAAATTGCAGAGGTCTTTGCAGAGATCATCTCTGGCCATGGGTGAGATTCTGGATGACTGGAGAGTGACGGTTACCATTCCATTGCAAAAAGTAGTTGAGAAACTACAGGGCGGCAAATCTGGCATCGGTAGTGGATAAATTTCCAGAGGGGATTCTGAGGGACAAAATTGACAACATTTGGAGATGCAGGTCGGATTTAGAACAGGCAACTCAGCTTTGTGTCTGGGAAATTGTGTCTGACAAATCTATAGGAGATCTTTGAGGAGATAGTGAAGAAGGTAGATGAGGGTATGGTCTAATTGGACGTCAGCAAGGCCATTCCCAGGTTCCCCATGGCAGACTAGTCTGAAAAATTAGATTGCATAGGATCCATGGGGGATAGTGGTCTGGATTCATAATTAGCTTAATGATCGGAAGCAGAGTTCGATGGTTGATTGTTGCATCTCAGACTGGAAGACTGTGCCTAGTGATGTGCCACAGGGGTCAGTACTGAGGCCTTTGTCTTCGTAATTTATATAAACAATTTGGATGTGAATGTATAAGGAATGGTAAGTAAGTTTGCCGATGTTACTTTAATAGCAGTTGATCTAGTACAGACGGTTATGAAAAATTACAGGGATCAGATAGCTATGCAGGCTGAGTATTGGCAAATAACATTCAATCCAGATAAATGTGAGGTATTGCATTTTGGGAAACCAAACCTGGATAGGATTTGTACAGTGAAAATCAGACTTGTGGGGAATATTATGGAACAGTGGAACCTAGGGGCACTAGAGCATAGAACACTGAAAGTAGACTCAGGTAGATAGACTGATGAAGTTAAGATGCAGTTAGATAAGACATTGAGGAGGTTGTGCTTGGAGTGTGGTATGCAGCTTTGGTCACACTATTGTAGGAAAGATGTTAGTCAATGAGAGAGAGAGCAGCAATATGTACCAGGATATTGTCTGGACTTGGGATCCTGAGTTACAAGAAGAGGACATTTACACCATAAGACCGTAAGACATAGAAGAAGAATTAGTTCTTTCGACTCTTCGACTCTGCTCTGCTATTCCATCATGGCTGATTTATTATCTCTCTCAACCGTATTCCCCTGCCTTCTCCCGGTAACTTTTGATGTCCTGACTAATCAAGAAACTATCAGCTTCCGCCATAGATATACCCAAACACTTGACCTCCACGGCTGTCTGTGATAAAGAATTCCACAGATTCACCACCCTTGGGCTAAAGAAAAATTTCCTCATCTCTAAATGAACATACCCTCAACTCTGAGTCTGTGCCCTCTGGTCCTAGACTCCCCCACTATAGGAAACATCCTCTCCACATCCACTCTACCTAGGCCTTTCAATATTCAATAGGTTTCAATTAGATCCCTCCTTCTAAACTCCAGTGAGTACAGGCCCAGAGCCATCAAATACTCTTCATATATTTCATTCCCAGAATCATTCCTGTTAACTTCTCCAATGCCAGCACATCTTTTCTTAGATAAAGAATAATAAACAGTTTGCAATATTCCAAGTGTGCTCTGACCAATGGCTTACAAAGCCTCAGCATTGCATCCTTGCTCTTATATTCTAGTCTTCTCAAAATGAATACTAACATTGCATTTGCCTTCCTTACCATTGACTCAACCTTCAGGTTAACCTTAACGGAATCCCTTTGCATCCTTGAGTTTTGAATTTTTTTCCCATTTAGAATATAGTCCATACCTTTATCCCATGCATTTCCCTACACTATATTCCATCTGCCACTTCTTTGCCCATGTCCAAGATCTTCTGTTGACCCCCTGCTTCCTCAACACTACCTGCCACTCCACCTAACTTTGTATCATCTGCAAACCTGGTCACAAAACCATCCATTTCTTCATCCAAAGCATTGAGCTAGAATGAGAAACAGAGCAGTCCAAACAGTAACCCTTGCTGCACACCATTTGTCCAGTTACAGGCCAGTAAGCCTGGCTTCAGTGGTTGGAAGGACGTTGGCCACCACTGGCAGCCAACTAGAAAGAAACCCTTTTATTCCCACTGTTTGCCTACTGCTAGTCAGCCAATCTATCTGTGCTAGTACCTTTCCTGTAGTACCATGGTCTCTTTCTTATTAAGTAGCCTCCGTGTGGCACCTTGTCAAAAGCTTTCTGAAAATCCCCAAAAAACGGCATCCATTGACTCTCCTTTGTCTATCCTGCCTGTTATTTCCTCAAATAATTCCAGCAGATTTTTCAGGCAAGACTTCCACTTGAGAAAACCATGCTGACTTTGGCCTATTTTATCATGTGCCTCCAAGTACCCCAAAACCTCATTCTTAATCAAAGACTCCCACATCTTTTCAACCACTGAAGTCAGGCTAACTGGTCTATAATTTCCTTTCTTCTGCCTTTCTCCCTTCTTAAAGAGTGGAGTGACATTTCTAATTTTTCAATCCTCAAGCGCCATTCCAGAATCTATGAAAAATGATTCATGATTCATTAAAAATCATTACTAATGCCTCTGCAATCTCTTCAGCTATTTCCTTCAGAACTCCGGGGTGTAGTCCATGTGCTCCAGGTGACTTATCTACTTGCAGACTTTTCAGCTTCCCAAACACCTTCTTCTTAGTAATTGCAATGACACTCACTTTTGCCCCCGACACACTTGAATTTCTGGCATTCTGCTACTGTCTTCCACAGTGAAGACTTACAAACTCGTTATTGAATTCCTCTGTATAACTTTGTCCCCATTACTAACTCTCCAGCGTAATTTTCCATGGGTCAGATATTCACTCTCATCTCTCTTTTACTTTTTCTGTTTGTGAAATGTCTTTTTGTGGCCTATTTTATATTATTGGCTAGCTTCCCTTCATATTTCATCTTTTCTCTCTTTATGGCTTTTTAGTTACCTTCTCTTGGATTTTAAAAGCTTCCCAGTCCTCTACCATCCTATTAATTTTTGCAAATATTATATGCTCTCTCTTTTCTTTTGATGCTATCTTTGACTTCCCTTGTCAGATATAGTTGTCTCATCCTCCCTTTAGAATAGTTCTTCATCTTCGGGTTGTACCTCCCCTACACCTTCCAAGCTTCCCCCAGAAACACCAGCCAGTGTGGCTCTGCTATTATCTATAATAGTGTTCCATTCCAATCACTTTTGGCCAGCTCCTCACTCATGTCTCTGTAATTCCATGTACTCCACTGCAATACTGATACATCCTATTTTAGCTTCATTCATAGACTAGGATTTTATCCTGTTCACTTTAGGAGGTTGGTGACTTGAGAGAAGTATATAAGATCAAAAGACTTTCTGTATTGTCATTGAAAAATCTTGTACTTAACATTGCTGGACCCTGCAACCGTTTAAACATACGTATTCTTGTTAATATCAGGGTTGCCTCCTATAAGGTAGTTCTGTTTGGATTTCCTAGTTTTAGCCTCTGTGAGGTTTCTTAAGGTTGTCAAAGCTGGGGGTGGTACTGGGGATAAGCTTCCACTAGCTATTAATGCTCCAAAATGGCATGTGTCTCAAATGGCTTCTGACAACCAAGTCCAGCTCCTGGCCTTCATGTGTGGCTTAGCTGCTAAGCCTGGTGGAACTATTTCTACAGACAGGGGAAGGGCAAAGGCAGGTGACTGCTGCCTTAAAACTAGTCGCTTTGGGTAGATGGGGCTTATCAGCCGTAGTTGGTAGCTCATCTAGGAGAAGGAAAACTCTGATCTCAAACCTCCGCTGCTTTGTTGCTAGACCCACGCATATGGAAGGCTTCAGGATTAAACCCCAAGGAAAAGTCCTGGAGCTGGAGTCCCTAAGGCAGTTTGAAGTTGGGTTCAACACTGACTGGTAACTCCTACAACACCGCTGGTGCCAAACTATATCAGACTCTGCTTTCCTTTGGACTCATCACCTGAGTGGAGAGGAACAGCTTGCTCTCTGTGTTGTATTGCCCTGGTTTGAGTATCACATAGACAGCTGGGACACAACATCCATGGTGGATCCTGACCACTGGAGAGTCTCAAGCCTCTGCGTACCTAAAATTACCCATAATTCTTCGGTGCTGACTCACAGTTCGCCTTGTTTAATCATCACCCATGTGTTGACCGGCACAGAATGACTTCTAGTGTTAAGCAATGCTATTACTTCAAACTTCTCATTCTCTTTTAAATTCCTCTCTCTACATAGTCTTGGTCCATCTTAAATTTCTTCTGGAACATTATTTATGTATCTCCAAATCTACTTTTAAAAGTACCTCCAAAATAAATTGCTCCACGATTGACATGTCTTCAGTTGCTTAGCCATCAGACTTTGCACTGCTTCGTTGAGCACCTCTGCTTCATCCACCAATAGCAGAACATCCTGCTGGCCCAACATTCTAATTCCAATTTCCATTCCTTTTCCTACATGTCAGTCCATGGCCTTCTCTTGTGCCAAGATGAGGCCACCCTCAGGGTGGAGGAGCTGCAACTTGTATTCCATATGGGTAGTCTCCAAACTGATGGCATGAATATCAATTAATGTACTCCCTTCCCCTCCCTTCTTCTTCTATTCCCCACTTGTGTCTCTTACTTCTTTTAACCTGTCTATCACCTCCCCCCCGGTACCCCTCCTCTGTCCCTTTCTCTGCTATTCTCTCCTATCAGATTCCTTCCTCTCTATCCCTTTACCATTCTAACCCACCGGGATTCACCTCTAACCTTCTAGCTATCCTCCTTCTGTGACAAGTTAAAGGATAAAACACTAAAGATCTGTTAAGTTCAAAAATAGTTAGAAACAGTGAAAACACACGTTAAAAAGGGCTAAAATACCATCAGGTATTTAATTCATTTCATTGTTTCTTTCATTCTTTATTGTGTAAAGTTAAGCCCTGATAGTATTATCAGTGATCTGCAGAGTAGCCTTGATCTACTAGCCAGAGGTCGATTGCTTCTGTCTCCACCCACATACCCAGGGGACATAGCAGTACTTTCTTCACTTGAGTAAATTCTCAATGAGGAAACCACATCACGTCTTTGTCGTGATTATCTCTCCCCGTTTTTCAGGGGCGTAACACTTCTGCTTCCCCAACCTTTTTATCATTGCATCTTCCCCCTTTCTTTCCAGTCCTGAAGCCAAGTCTTGGCCTAAATTGTTGACTGTTTATTCATTTCCACAGGTTCTGCCTGACCTGCTGCATTCCTCCAGCAATGTGTGTTACTTTGGAGTGCATTTCCTAAATGCTGCCAACTCTCTACCATTATTTCATCTTTAAGATACTTCTTAAAGCCTATTTAACTCCAGCAGGAATGGTCCCTAGCCCGGTTGCAAAAGGAAGAGTGTTAGGGATAGGACTAGCAACCCCATCCTGTAAAAAACTCAGAGTTACAGAAATGCTGACAGAAGCTCTAACACCTCATCTGTGGGAAAGCAAGGATCTTAAGATGGGCTTCATCTGAGGAGAACTTGAAAGACTGGCCCAAGACAGAGGACTCTTGCGAGCCGCTGTTGGCAGCCTATGTCAAAGTAGGAGTGATGGGCTTAAGTAAGTAAACAAGTTAAAACGTATTTCTTTGGCCAAGTCTTTGGTTGTCTGACCTGATAGCTCTTTATGTGTCAACATGTCATTTCTATGATGCATCTTGAGACATTCTGATTCCTTAAAGTTGCTTTTCATTGAAGTTATTGTTGTTGTTAAATAAACTATCACCAATGACTTAGCTCTTTGTGAAGCTATGCATTTTCCTATGGGCAGGCAAACATTTTTAATGATCTTTATTGAAGGATAAATATTAACAAGGTACACACCTTTTCTCAAAATAGCATCATGGGACAATTTATGTCGATATGAAATGGGGCTTTTGGTAGTCGTCAATGCATCTGAAGAACCAGTCTGAACTTTATTTCTACTTAGTTTTTCAAAAGCAGAACCCACACAAAGCTGAATCAGGGACAAACAAGACTGCAGTGGTGGATTTATACGTGGATATACTTGGGAGGATCTTCACCTCTGAATCTCACGTGTAATTGTGGGAATTGGTGTGTCATCAGTGAACATGCAAGATATTACAGAAATATTTCTTCATGTCTTACATTCATTTAGGTAATAAAGTAGTTTGAAGAAATAAGACAGCAAGACATCAACAGGGGTATTGTTAATGGCGCCTGCCATAAATTGGTTGTCAGGATGCCAAGAGGGTCTCACTGCCCTGTCCCTGCTGTTGCTGAGGCCAACTAAATCTGCCCATTGATTAGGTGGGTAGACTGCTTATTATATGTAATAGACCTTTAAAAGGTTCATTAAGGTTGTCGTTGCCGGGGGTAAAGTAGTGAGGATAAGCTCCTATCACCTATTAAAAGCTCCCACTGGCATGTACCTTAAATAGCCTCTGAAAACCATGTCCAGCTCCAGGCCTTCATGTGTGGCTCAGCAACTAAGTCCAGTAGAACTGTTTCTATTGACTGGAGAAAGGCCAAAGGTGAAATACTGACGCTTTAAAACCAGTCGCTTTGGGCAGATGGGACTCGTCAGCCGTGGTTGGCAGCTCATCCTGGAGACAGGGAACTCTAAATCTCAAACCTCTGCTGCCTTGTGGCTATACACACTCACAGGGAAGACCTTGGGAATAAACCCCGAGGAAAAATTCAGAGCTGGAGTCCCTAAGGCAGTCCTATGTTGAGTCCAAAGCTGACTAGCAATGCTGGTGCCAAACTGTATCGGTCCTTGCTGTTCCTTTGGGCTCACCAGCTGGATGGAAAAAGGGAGCCTACTGCGTGGGCCACAGATTTTTCTCCTTATTGTACTGCCTTGGCTAGCATAGACAGCTGGAATGGTTAACCCCCATCAACAGAGGGACCAAAAGGCCTTTAAAGTGATGTTTGAAGGAGTGTTGCTGCATATTGTCAGCAGATAATCCAGCTGGAACGAATAGAGTAGGTAAATTCTTTGACTTCCAGTAATTTAATGTGAACTCCTTTATACTGTGGTGGTCAAAAGCTATATCTGTCAGGTCAATGAATTGGAAAGGTAAATGCTTTATTTTTATTTTGTTTAATATTAAGTTTTGTATAAATTTGTATCAATTACTGTAAGTATCTTTTTAGGTAAATGTACTGTAAGACCATAAGACATAGGAGCAGAATGAGGCCATTCAGCCCATCAAGTCTGCTCCACCCTTCCATCATGGCTGATCCTGGATCCCACTCCACCCCATACACCTGTCTTCTTGCCATATCCTTTGATGCCCTGATCAATCAGCAAACTATCAACTTACGCCTTAAAATACCCACAGACTTGGCCTCTACCGCAGTCTGTGGCAGAGCATTCCATAGATATACTACACTGTGGCTAAAAAAATTTCCTTCTTAACTCTGTTTTAAAAGGTCTCTCCTGAATTTTGAGGCTGTGCCTTCTAGGTCTGGATATCCACACCAAAGCAAACATCCATTCCACATCCACCCAATCTAGACCTTCAACATTCGGTAGGTTTCAATAAGATCTCCTCGTATTCTTCTAAATTCCAATGAGTATATTTCTTAAATATATTTACTGAGGTAGCCTCCACTGCATCACTGGGAAGAGAATTCCACAGATTCACCACTCTTTGGAAAAAGCAGTTCCTCCTCATCTCCATCCTAATTCTACTCCCCCGAATCTTGAGTCTATGTTCCTTAGTTTTAATCTCACCTACCAGTGGAAACAACTTTCCTACCTCTATATTATCTATCCCTTTCATAATTTTATATGTTTCTATAAGATTTCCTCTTCCGGATTCCAGTGAGTACCATTTATTTTCAGGATATTGTGGACACGTTCAGAAACATCTCAGACCCTGGCATCTTGAAGGCAAACAACCATCTGTGTTTCCTTTCTGCATCACAGAATCACCTATCTGTCCCCATGACTATACAGCCCCCTATTGCTGCTGTCATCCTCTTCAGTTCACTACCCTTCTGAGCTATAGGGCCAGACTCAGTGCCAGAGGAACGACCAGCATTGCTTCCTTCAGGTAAGTTGTCCCTCCCAACAGTACTCAAAATGGAGTACTTATTGTTGAGGGAGATGACCACAGGGGTGTTCTCCACTATCTGGCATTCTCCCTTCTGTCTCCTGACAGTCACCTATTTATCTGTCTCCTATAGCCTTGGGGTGACCACTCCTCTGTAGCTCCTGTCTATCACTGCTTCACTTTCCATAACAAGTCGAAGGTCATCGAGCTGCAACTCCAGTTCCCTATCATAGTCTCTAAGGAGCTGCATCTCGATGCACCCGATACAGATGAGGCTATCGGGAAGGCTGGAAGTCTCCTGGAAACCCAACATCTGACACCCAGAACAGAATACTGTAGACATACCTTCTATTCTCTCAAGGGTTAATGCAGAAAAAAAGAAGTAAGAAATAAGGAATAAACTTACCTGCTTACCTTATCTCTGTCAGTTCTTGCTGAAGTCTTGTTGAGCCAAAGCCTTACTACTCTGATTCAGACTACTCTGATGATGACTGCTCCCATGCTGATCACTCCACTATGGGGTACCTCGCCTTTATAGAGACTGGATTTTTTTAAAAGCTCTTCACTGGACCTTCACAGGAATGCTTCTGTTGCATCTGCACAGTACTTCAATCAATTATGTTATTTTAACAAATTATTAAAAACTATTCAATTGTTTTGAAATATTTCTGACAATTGAGTGTAAGGGGTTTCTTCTTTTACGTTACTGCTAAGGCTAATAAAATGGCTTCTTTGTTATGTTAACTCGTGAGAGAGTGCTTTCTCTTGCAGCTTGTTTGGCTTATAACTACTGATAACGAGAATTATATTCATTTGTTAACCAATTGGGATAGATGTTATTCTTTCTTGTGGGTCTGTAAGCTAGTGTTGTGCGGACTTTTGGGGATAAGGTGCAAGGGGGTTGGAGAGAGAAGACGCAATGTTGTAAGCTGGGTGATGGAACGGACCCTGAGTGGGGGGTTCGACGCCCAGGGGTTTCAGCGTGGAGAGGAGACGAGGACAGATTCGTGTGGACTGTCTGGTCGACCACCGTTGTTGGTCCCAGGTGGCGGCTCGAGGAGGTCTGAGGGGATCGAATGGTGGCAAGAAGACTTCAGTAACTGAGCTCCAATGGTTGTGTACGAAGTGGTTGGACTTTGATAAGATTGGCACCTTTTACTTTTCCTTTTATGTTGTATCTCTATTAAGTACATAGTTCCAGTAAGATCTATAAAGTACAAGTATAAAGTACATGATGGGGACATCACACAGCATCTACACAAGCTGATTACCCAGTTTGGCGGGGCCGAAGGCAGAGATCATCTGGGCAGTCTATGGTTGGCCCGAGGATCCACCCCCTTTGTGAACTGTTCTCCTCACTGGATGGATGCAACAAAAAGACCTAGAGCTCAGCTTTGCCCTATAGAGCTGCAGAAGGTTGATGGGGCTGCAGGGATAGGATGTGTGGCAAAAGCATTTGGGTTCAGCAAAATCTAGCCCTTTATTTCATCCAAAATTATATTTGTAGTTTTATTCTGTGCATATCAACCACCCTTTGAAGGTGAAAAGATATGCGCCAATTACCTTGTTCGTGCATCATCTTCAGAGGCTAAAAAATGCAGCACTACTGAAGTTCATTTCTTTATGACTGGCAGTAGACGTGCAGAGGAACTGCTAACCCATGCTGATACCACCATTCAGGAGGGTTGAAAAATAGAATTTGCTTTCTAAGATGTTAGTTCTTCTTTTGGAGTTGGCAGAAGTGAAGAGAAAGGATGAGGAAGTAAGTGATGACTTGAGCAATACCTTGAAGAGTTCAATCATTCACTATAGTAATCTCAACAGGTATTCAAATGCATTGTGCTAAAATAAGGTCAGATTCTTATTTCCAGACATAAAAATATTGAATTGACCATCACTGGAAACAAAGTGACATCAAATCTCAATACAGAACTTCTGCTTCACTGACCAAAAAGTACTGCCAGTGAGTTGAAGATATTGACATCTTCAGAGACGCCTGACTTCAACAGTTCAAAAACCCAATGAATTCTAACATTAACCGAGAAAGTCCCTTGGCACACATATTGTGCCAATGATAGTACATAGATGAAGCTTTCTAGTAGGCAAGAAACTTAACAGAAAATGTGAAAAAAATGGATAAGAAGCTAAGTAGGTCCATCCAATTCAGACCAAAAGACCATTAGCTACAAGAGCATATTTAGGCCATTTTGTTCCACCCTTCCGTCCTGACTGATTTATTATTCATCTCAACCTCATTCTTCTACCTTCTCCCCCTAACATTTAATGCCCATAGTAATCAAGAACCTATCAATCCCTGGTTTAAAATACCCAAATGCCTTGGCCTCCATAGCTTAGTCTCCTAATCTATTTGTCCTGCAGACTCCCTACTTCCTCAACACTACCTGCTCCTCCACCCATCATTGTATCATCTGCAAACGTGGCCACAGTGCCATCAATTCTGTTATCTAATTTGGCATATGCCATGCTGGTCTGGAAATAGATCATCATTCTGTCATTGTCAATAAACTAAACTTTGCCAATCCCTACCCAATAGCATGTTAGGATTATTTTTCACAATCATGGAGTCATGGAGTTGTACTGCACGGAAATGGGCTATTTGTTCAACTTATCCATATTGAACGAGATGCTTATCTATGCTAATGCACGTAACTTGCATTATAGGTCTGTACTGTCTACTCCTATCTGAATCACAAGAAGGACTGTAATGACTTAGAAGACAACTCACCAACACCTTCCCAAGGGCAATGAGGGAAGGTCAGTAAAGGTCGGCCTTGCTAGCAGTGCCCACGTCCCAGGTAAACAAAAACTTACCGATCAAGGAAGATGCTAAAGTCCTTACATTGCCGCATCTAAAAGTTTCAAAATGTTGCCACCATCACTCTATCTGTACGCTCATTCCTTCTGCTGATTTCTGTGAGAGAACAACTTCCTTGTAAGTCTGAAGTTTGTGTTTTGTCTGTTAGAAACTAAGTACACTCTGTTTGGTACCTTATTTGGTACACCTGTACACCTGCCTGTTAATGCAAATATCTAATCAGCCAATCCAATGCATAAAAGCATGCAGACCTGGTCAAGAGATTCAGTTGTTGTTCAGACCAAACGGTAGTATGGGGAAGAAATGTGATCTAAGTGACTTTATCCATAGAATGATTGCTGGTGGCAGATGGGGTAGTTTGTTTATCTCAGAAACTGCTAATTTGCTGGGATTTTCACACACAGCAGTCTCTAGGGTTTACAGAGAATGGTGCAAAAAACTGAAAAAAACATCCAGTGAGCTGCAGTTCTGTGGACGAAAATGCCTTGTTAATGAGAGAGGTCAGAGGAGAATGGCCAGACTAGTTCAAGCTGACAGGATGGCGACTGTATCTCTAATAACCACGCATTACAGCAGTGGTGTGCAGAAGTGCATATCTGGGCACACAGCATGTCAGACCTTGAAGTGGATGGCCTACAGCGGGGGAAGAGCACCCCGGGTTTCACTCCTGTAGCCACTGCATTAGGTAGACTCCTGTACCTGATAAAATGGCTACGGAGTGCAGCTCTCCTCAACTCTCACCGTCTAACTTAAAGTGACATTCTGGAACTTACTTCACTTCTCCATCTCCTAACTATATTGTAAAACTCTTTTCAGTCAAAGCTGAAAATCCCAAGTTACTCCAACCTTTTGTTGCAGCTAGCAGCTTTTACAGTGCTGGAGAAGCTAGGATCACGCACAACTTAAAGGATTCTGAGGCTGCCAATTCACTGTCAAGAATGTGACTAATGGCTGCTTGGGCAAGTTGCCAACTATTAACGGAGGAATTAAACCCAGTAAGAAGCAAAAGCTTTGGACGTGGGGAGTAAGTTACAGAGGAAGGTTTAAATAAAATATTCACGTTCTGTATTGGAACTGATTAATTATAATTCATTAATATACCATGTACTGCGATATCAGGTTCTCATTTCTTTCTCTGGCCAAATAATGTGATGATTTTGTGGCACTCTGTTTCAGAGAATGAAAAACATAATATGATTATTCATATCTGAGGAGAACAGTTAAATAAAGATCAACTACTTTTTCATTTCCATAGATGCGTTCTGACCTGCTCAGTTCCTCCAGCATTTTGTGTGTGTTGCTAAGGAGTTCTCAGCTTGGGGAATATTCATTTGTTTTAGATAATGTTAATATCATTGACATCTTCATACCAATTCAAAGATGTAGCTTTCTGTAAGTATTTTCTTGATAATAGCATTCCATTACGAAACAAATGGATCACTGGGACCATAGTGCTCCATATCCCTTCCATCCATGTGCCTATATAAACTTCTCTTAAACATTGAAATCGAGCTCACATGCACCTCTTGCACCGGCAGCACATTTCACACTCTCACACCCCTCTAAGCCCCCCTTAAACTTTTCACCTTTGTCTCTTGACCCATGACTTACAGTTGTAGTTCCACCCAACCTCAGTAAAAAAAAGCATGCTTGGATTTATACCCCTCCATACCCCTGATAATATTGTATACCTCTCCTCAATCTCCCACATCTCAAGGAAATAAGTACTAACCTTATCAATCTTTCCTTATAACTCAGGTCCTCCAGTCTGGACAACATGCTTGTGAAGTTTCTCTGTACTCTTTTCACCTTATTTACATCTTCCCTATAGGTAGGTTACCAAAACTACATGCAGTACTCCAAATTAGGCCTCACAAATGTCTTATCCAGCTTCAACATAACATTGCATCTACTGTGGCCAATGCACCAAAAGCATTCTTTATCACTTTACCTACCTGTGACGCCACTTTCAATGAATTATGGACCTGCATTCCCAGATCTCTTTGTTCTACCGCACTCTTCAGTGACCTTCCATTCAGTGTGTAAGACCTAACCTGGTTTGTCCTACTGAAGTGCAACAGCTTGCACGTGTCTGCATTAAACTCCATCTGCCACTTTCAGCCCATTTTTCCAGCTGGTCCAGATCCCACTGTTTATCTTTCTCACTGTCCACTACAGACCCAGACCCACTATTATCTGCAAATTGTTGATCCTGTTAACCATATTATCATCCAGTTTGTTGACATAGATGACAAACAACAATGGACTCAGTACCGATCCCTGCAGAACTCCACTAGTCACAGGCAGAGAGGCAACCATCCACTACCACTCACTGGCTTCTCCCACAAAGCCAATGTCTAATCCAATTTACTACCTCATCCCGAATGCTGAGCAACATTCACTGCCTTGCCTTCATCCACTTTCCTGGTAACTTCCTTGAAAAACTCTATAAGATTGGTTAGACATGATCCACCATGCCATGCCTATCCCTAATCAGTCCATGTCTTTTCAAATGCTTATATATCAGATCCTTTAGAAGATCTTCGAATAACTTTCATACTACTGATGTCAGGCTCGCTGGCCTGTAATTTCCTGGTTTATTTTTAGAGCCTTTCTTAAATTGCAGAACAATCCTCTTGTAACGTTCTCCTTCGCGTGTAACGAACGCCGAATTTAACGTCCGGATAAACCACAGCCAATGAAAACCAGATCGCAGTAAGATTAACCATTTACTGTTCACTCTTCACATTAACATATGGTGAAAACTGTTGATAAAACAATACAAGATTGATACAGTATTTGTTCCTTCCTTAATATCACATTTCAAGTGTAAATACTTGCAAAGGTGACTATAACTACATTACACTAAGGTGCAGTATACAGGGAGAGTTTACCTGCTCCATTGACTACTTTAAATACACTTCCATGCAAACTATCCGCGACTCTTTAACTAACGAAAGCATAAACATTATCTACCGTCGTTACTTCTAACAGGATCGGCATTAACATCTTAGTTCAATATATCGATTATCTATTAACTTACAGCGTTGCTCTCACTGTGATTTCTCATGCCTGCAAAACAACTTCTGCTCAGGTGAGCCTCGTGGTAAGCCCCCACCCTCGTGCTAATTTCAAACCGGTGTTTTCCCACAAGACGCGGCGAAACCGGATGTGATGTCATCGCATGCCGATATATTTTACATGCAATGAATATACTTTAAACACTCCTAATTCTAACTAGAAAATACTATCGAATGAATTACTAAGCGAAAATATTATAAACTAAATAACTGTCGTAAAGACAGCACACCTCTAATCCTTTGGTACCTGGCCTATTGCTATGGATGGATTAAGTATCTCTGCTAGGGCCCCTGTAATTTCTGCACTTTCCTCCCACAGGGTCCATCAGAACATTTGGTCAGGCTTGGGGATTTATCCACAAGTTCCTCAGAACATTCCTTCAAGACAATTTCGACTGGAGACCTCCCCCGCCCTCCATCACCTTACCCACCATTCTGAAGAAACTAGCTCTGATAGGTGAGTAGTATCAACAGCTCTTTAAGCTCTTTCAGAGTTCTTAAAAAACCTAAGAGTGAAAAAGAGTCATATGTTAGTAGTTCATCTTTTCTCCAACACACCCTTTCTTACTATATTTTAATTTTTATTTCCCCTCAGATTTCCAGAGTCACAGAGCCATAGAACTGTACTGTTCTTGAGCTCACCGTTTTCATGCCAATATTTGTTGCCATTCTATGCTTATCCTATTTGCTCTATTAGGTCTACGTCCTTCTCTGCCTTGTTATCTTAAGTGCCGGTCTAAATGTCTCTTAAACATATTGATTGTATCTGACTCCATCATTTCTTCTAGTAGCGAGTTCCAGATGCCAACTAATCTCTGTTAAGCCACTATAAAACCAAATTCTTTTAAATTTCTCCTCACCTTCCGACTATGCTTTCCTAGCAGGGGTATCCATGATTCCCATGTCCATTCGTCCCTCCCCATTATCTATCTCCTGGCACTTATCTCTGCAAGCCACTGAAGTGCTACACCCACCCATTCCCCTCCTTGCACACCTCCATTCAGGGCCCCAAATCTGTCTTTCCAAGTGAGGCAACAACTCACTTGTGAACCTGCTGGAGTTGTCTATTGTGCATGGTGCTCCCAATATGGCCTCATTTACCTGTCATAAATTGGTGGACGCCTTTGTTGATCTCCTCCATGTCATCTGCCAAAAGTGGAAATTCCTGGTTGCCAAACATTTTAATTCTGATTCCCATTCCCATTCCAGCATGTTGCTCCATGACCTCCTCATGGGCCAGGATGAGGCCAGCCTCCGGGTGGAGGAGCAACATCTTATTTTCCATTTGGGTAGCCTCCAACCTGATGGCGTGAATATCAATTTCTCCTTTTAGTAAAAAACTTTCCTCTCCCTCCCATCTTCTTCTAATCTCAGGCCCCCTCCTCCTTTCCTTTCTTCTATGGTTCACTTTCCTCTATTTTCCTATCAACTTGGCTTCACCTATCACCTTCCAGCTAGCCTCCTTCCCTCCCTGTACCTTTTTATTCTGGTGTCTTTCTCTTTCCTTCCTATTCCTGAAGAAGGGTCTCAGCCTGAAATGTCAACTGTTATTTCTCTTCCATGGATGCTGCCTTTCTTGCTGAGTTCCTCCAGTACTTTGCGTGTGTTGCTGAAGGTTTTACCTACCCTATCAATGCCTCTTGTAACCTCTACCAGGTCACTCCTCAGCCTCCTTCATTCCAGGGATAACAAACCCAGTCTCTTCATAACTAAAATTCTTCAATCTTTTAATCCAAACATATAAGTCAAAGGCTCAAAGTAAGTTTATTATCAAGATACGTCCATTTCATCAGATACAACCCTTAATGCAACCTTTTCCTTCTTACAACGCAGTTTATTTTGTAATTTGTCTAGTTTTGAGTTCTCATTAGTATTTACAAAATTATACTTGTACTAAGCAGCCTTTTTAGATTCACCATCGTCTGTTTCTCTTTCATCAGCCAGGGCACTCTGGAGTTGTTTTCTTCCATTGCTCCTGATGGGAACGATTCTTGACTGTTCTTGAATTATCACTACCTGTGCATATAAACTTCTGCTTCAAAGTTCCAGAACTACTCTCTTCCCATTGACACTAACCTTCCCCAATTGATATCTTTTGCTTTGGATTAGTCCTCCTTTCTTATATTTATATATTTATAGGAGGAGGACCTTCCACTACAGCAATCCCATAACCTCGATTAACACAGGGCAGTTTATAATACCAATTCATCTACTCAGTACATCTTTGGACTGTGGGAGGAAACCGCAGCACCGATGGAAAACCAACATATTCCGCGGAGAGGAAGTATAGGCACTCCTTATAGAATGGTGTCGGAATTGAACTCTGAACTCAGAAATACTCCGACCTGTAATAGTGTCATGATAACCATTACACTATTGTGGCTCCTATAGGCAGTTTAAATCTTATGATGCATTTCTTCCTCTTCTGTGAAGGAAAATCTGCTACTCAGCTTTAATAATAAAATATATGATAATAAATTCTAATAAAATTTATATTATAGGAATTTAAACAGCTTGTGGGCATAATTGCCCTCATTCAGATGTCTCTGCAGTAGACCCATGCATCGAATAAGGCTGAAGTCTATGATGAGATAAAGGTTATTTGCCAATACTTTTGAATGTCTACTCTGCTGTGTAACTCCATATAAACTGGTAACCTTTTATATAGATCTACTATCCTTTGGGAGAAGAATCATGCTCTGAGATAGTTCATTGCAATTCCTTCTGGTAATAATGGCTGAGCAATTACATCCAGCAGAAACTTTGCACTTGGCCCTTAGATGTATCCCAGGAAGGCAGTCACACTCATTTGAATGCAATTGTTGACCCTATGGACAACAGGAATGGACAGACAGAAGCCTTTCTTGTTCTGCATTATTTGTTATTTTTAAAAATCTTTTTCTTTTATTCATTTCCATTTTAAAATAATTTTGGCACTTTAAATTTTGTACAATTTGGTTTTATTAAAAACATATAAGACTCTTTGTAAAGCTTTATTTATTTTTTGACTCTTACGTTTTTTAAGAATGCTGAAAGAGCTGTTGAAACTACTCACCTCTCAGAACTAGTTTCTTCAGAATGGTGGATAAGGTGATGGAGGGTGGGGGCGGGGGGGGGGGGGGAGGTCTCCAGTGGAAATTGCTTTATGCAGAGGTACTTCCCCTGTACTTTGGGGACCTGGGTGGAAGGCGTTGCATAGGGCAGTACTGTGCAAGAAGTTTTTAAGTTGGTTCACTGACCCTCTGTTCACTTGTCCACTCTATGACCAAGAGGAGTCAGTATACCACGATGATATCCCAAGGAAACGGCCTGGAAGACTAGTGGGCCTTCAAGGCATCGGATTTCCGTGGATCTGAAGATGGGCTGATTCAAGGCCGATGCCCCTGACTGAGGCTTCGTGGGAGAACACGGAACATTGGGAGCAGCAGGTTAGCTGCTGTGGGCTGTGTGTCCAGAGAACTGAGCACTAGGGCCGACTCTCTGGGTGCAGAGATCGGAAAAAGTGATGCAGCAGACTTCTAACATAATAAATCAGTGAGTTGTTTGTTACATCTACCCTCTGGCTAGGAAAAGGGGGCACATATTTTCCCTTATTAGGGAGAGAGGGAATCTGTGCTATGTTGAATTACTGGAAGAACAAGTAGAATCTGGGGTACTGCAAGTCTGTGTCTTTATTGATACTTTGCTTTTATGCTTGAGTGCTCGGTGGAGGGTGCCAACGCTGGTGGGTGGGGGGGGGGGGTTGTTGCTTTACTGCTGCTTATGCGTGGGAGGGGGGATTTGGGGGGGCTTTGGAGTTCTAACATTTAACTGTCATTCATTCTTTGGGGCACTCCTCTGTTTTCATGGATGTCTGTGAAGAAAAAAGAATTTCAGGATTTCTCTGGCATTAAGTGTACCTATTGACCTACCTATTAGATGGAGTGCTAGAGGATGCAGCCCCTTTAGGAATATCTGAGGGATTACTCCTCCGATTTCGATTGCACTTCAGCCCTGAACTCCTGATATATGGGCACCCAGTATGGAAGGGGGCAGGTTGTTCAGAGAATCTTCTGGTGGGCTTGCTCCTGGGCCTGGCCAAGATGGCCATTTTTGGGTTCAGGCAGTGGACAGTCGATTGCTCTGCTTGAACTCACTGCCTGCCCCTCTTCTAGGGAGATGTTCATGCTGGGGTCTCTTTGGTGAGGGAGTATGCAGTCATGATAGATAGAGTGGGGCATATCCAGGACCAGTGGACCCCTGCTTCCCCCCCCCAAGGGAATTGACTGTTTTATAAGGCAGTAATAATCATATTTTAATTTGAATATGTTCACTGTCTTGTAAATACTTGATGTTCGTATTTCATTTATTTTTGTGTGAATAAACTTCTGTAGTTTTGTTAAAAAAAAAAGTGGAGGGGAAGGTCAGCTGCCTCCAACATACAGAAGAGGTAAATGTGGGAACTGAATTAGCAAGTACAAAATAAAGCCCTTGTTGATTCATTCTCATTACAATGCTTGCATTTCAACTCACACAAGAGACAATGAATAACCTGTCCCGTGCTGTAGATGAAAAACATCTCAGCCATTGTTCTTTCAGTTCTTAGACGATCGAAAATGGGAGAGCACTCTTGCGCAATATTATGCAATACTTACCTGCAATGGAAAATGATCCTTGCCCTCACTACAAAACATGCAGCTGTCACTTGAAGGTCAGCAATACCACGGCACAGATTGGCATTCTGCTCCGTGGTCCACTATTCCCTTGGAAAGAACTGCATTCTCTGATTTTTCATTAAATTCCTTCTTATAATTTTATTTCCTTTACCACAATGATATTGTATATCATTTAGGATCACTTCTCGCAGTCTGTCAAAGAGCAGCCTTGAGTATGTATCTGTTACAAAGCCAGCCAGTTGATTATTCTTTACCTTTTTGTGTCAATCCACTTGCATAATCATTCTTTGTTGCCTGCGCAACCTTGACATTCAGTGTTCCCAAGTAACACCAGTGTAGTCTGCAGAGCTATATATGCGGCTGTTTGTACATCAGAACCATTCGTTCATTATGCGCCGTTTTGTATGGCATGGGTGATCGCAATCTTTCCATTTCCATGATTGTTTTTGGCAAATTTTTCTACAGAAGTGGTTTGCCATTGTCTTCTTCTGGGCAGTGTCTTCACAAGGTAGGTGACCTTAGCTGTTATCAATACTCTTCAGAGATTGTCTGTCTGGTGCCAGTGGTTGCAAAACTAGGACTTGTGATATGCACATACAAACATCCACCAACTGCTCCCATGGCTTCTCATGACCCTGATTGGGAACTAAGCAGGTGCTACACCTTACCCAATCTAGCAGAGGGAAGGAGCGCCTTAAACCCTCCACTCTGTCACCCAATGTCAGAATGTATGTTTAAATATAAAATAATCAGAAAATCGAATAAAGATAAACAAAATGACGTGAAGGTGGATGCAAAAATTCATAAGGCTGAAAAGCTTTGTAATATATTTCAACTTCTTAGGTTGCATTGTCATGGATGGTGGGATAGAAGGGAAAGTGAATTTGTTAACTCCCAGTAATTCAGCAGGCTAGCGATCGGATTCCTGCTCCTTCTCTAGACTTTAATATTTAATAGGGTTAGATCGTGCAAGGTGCAATAATGATGTAGAATGCTGGCAGAGACTTTATTGGACTTAAGGTTGTATTGCAACTTCTGTGCAATTTTATGTCCAACAGAGATTCGGAAGGATTATATGGGGTAAATTAAAGAAAAAAAACTGGTTGGTCTGATGTACAGTGAAGCCTTACTGAAACATGACACAGGAAAGTGTACAGATGTTATGTTTAATATTTAGATTATTATGTCGGACTTGGGAAGGAATTGTCCAAATTAGAACCAGATGGTATTTGAACAAGTAGATAGATAAACAGATAATTTATTGATCCCAAAGGAAACTACAGTGTAACAGTAGCATTACAAGTGCACAGATATACAAATATTAGAAGAGAAGAAAGAAAGAATAAAAAAATAAGTTACCTCAAGCAATCTAAGAGGAGGGGTCATCAATTCCCCAGCTATAGGTTGACTCATTATAGAACCTAATGGCTGAGGGTAAGAATAACCTCATATAACACTCTTTAGAGCAGCACAGTTGTCTTAGTCTATTACTGTAAGTGCTCCTCTGCTTAGTCAAGATGGCATGCAGGGTGAGAAACATTGTCCAGAATTGCCAGGATATTCTGGAGGGCCCTTTGTTCTACTACAGCCTCCAGTGTGTCCAGTTTGACTCCTATAACAGAGCCAGCCTTTCTAATCAGCTTATTGAGCCTGTTGGTATTACCTGTGTCGATGCCATTGCCCCAGCACACCACTGCAGGGAAGATTGTACTGGCGACAGCAGAACATGAAGGAGAGGCTTGCATACTCCTAAGCAACTCTGACCCTCTTGTACATGGCCTCTGTGTTGGTGCTTCAATCAAGTCTATCATCCAGGTGCTCCCCTAGATATTTATAGGTTGTCACCACATCCACGCCCTCACCATCGATGATAACAGAGAGCAGTGCTGCCTTGGTCTTCATAAAGTCCTTCATCATCTCCTTTATCTTACTGATGTTGAGTTGCAGATGATTCAGTTGTACTATTTGACAAAGTCCTCCACTATGGCTTTGTACTCATCCTCCTGTCCACCCTTTATACACCCACTATTGCTGAGTCATCAGAGGATTTCTGCAGATGACTCAGTGTTGGAAAGCAATGGCAAAGTGGCCGGTTATTTAACATTTCAAGCCTTTCTGAGAAAAGTGCCTTCAAGATGATGTATAGGTGACAGATTTGACTTTCGCAAGAAAGCTCTGGTGTGATCTGTGGTGCTTCATGTGTGGCTAATTGTATATCAGTGTATTTTTATGAAATGCACATTAGTCTTCCTTGATTGTTCATCTGTTTTTGGTTCATAAGATTAAGTGTTGTCAGTATCTACCATCTTTTGCATCGATGGTGCTGAGGTGGAGATGGTTGAGAGCTTCAAGTAACTGAATGTAAACATCGCCAAGAATTTGTTCTGGGCCAGCCGTGTTCATGCGAAGACTAAGAAAGCACACCAATCAAGCAGTAGGAAATCAAGGCAACTGGACTTGTTGTGTTGTCAAGATGACATTTTGCCCTCATCCAAGAGGCTTCTTCAGTTCTGATCTGTGGTGGGTAGTTTTTTGGCTTATAAACTCTGTGAGTTGTTCTAAGGTATAGCAATCGCATGAGGGTCATAAAGAGTCATAGAGGTAATGAGAGGGCCATTAGCCTTATCTTTGCATGAATGGAGGTGTGAGCTGTTGTGGAGACCCCTCTTTCAAACCACCTGTCCTCCCTGTCCAAAATGTGCACATTGTTATCATCAAAGGAGTGACCCTTGTCCTTTAGGTGTAGATATACAGCTGAGTGTTGACCTGAGGTGTTAGCCTTCCTACGTTGGGCCATCCATTTGTGAAGTGATTGCTTTTTCTTGCTGATGTACAGATCTGTGCAGTTCCCTTTGCATTGCATAGCATATACAATATTGTTCTGTTTATTTTTGGGTGTAGAATCCTGGGAATCCTACATCGCTGCGCCAAAAATGTGCCCACAAGGAGCGCAAGTATTTGAGAGAACCCTTGAAAGCTTGTGGCTACCCTGAGTGGGCCTTCATCAACAGAAACCAGCAAGGACATCAGCTCAACAGACAGAGGTAAGGAGCAAAGCAGATGGAAAAACATTGCCATCCCATATGTATCTGGAGTTTCAGAGTAACTCTGAGGATTCTCAACACCAAAAATCCCTGTATTTTTCAAAGCTACAAACATACTCAGATAGAAACGTGTCCACCCTAAGGATCCTACACCCAAACATAAACAGAACAATGGTGTATATGCTATCCAACGCAGTGAAAAGTGCACAGATCAATACATTGGTGAGGCAAAATAACCATTTCACAAACGGATGGCCCAATGTAGGACTAATACCTCAGGTCAAGACTCATCTGTATATCTACACTTAAAGGACAAGGACACTCATTTGATGATAACAATGTGCACATTTTGGACAGGGAGGACAGGTCGTTTAAAAGAGGGGTTAAAGAAGCCATCTTTGTCAAACTGGAAAAACATTTCCTCAGCAGATGGGGTGTAATAGGACACCACCTATCAGCTACTTACAATGCAGTCCTCTAATCTGGCGTTTCCACAGAAGTTCACACCTTCATTAATGCAAAGATAAGACTAATGACCCTCTCATTATCTCTACACTTTAACGACCCTCATGATAGCTATACCTTTAAACAGCTCAAGGAGTTTCTAAGCCAGAAATCTATGCACCAGGGACCAGAACTGAAGAAATCTTCTGGTTAATTGATGATGCATCTTCTGGACAACACATCAATCCAGTTGCCTTGATTTACTGCTACCTGATATACAATGACCTGGATGACTGAGAACCTTCTTAGACATAAAGCACACCATAGAAAGCATCCTATCTAGAGGCAACTCAGCTTGAGATGGTAACTGTTCTGCCCAAGGCTGTGAGAAATTGCAGTGAGATGTGAAGGCAGCTCTGTCCCTTACAGAAATCAGCCTCTCCTTATTGACTCTGTCTATACTTCCTGTTGCCTTGGGAAGGTAGCCAACATAATTAAGGATCACTGTGGACATTCCCTCTTCTCCCTCTTCCACCGGGCAGAAGATACAAAAGTTTCAGGACACATATCATCAGATTCAGCAGATCCTTCAATGGACCTCATGTGTGCTAAAGATGAATTCTAAATCTCCCAGTCTACCTCTTCACATCCCTTGCACATTATTTCTTTACCTGCATTGTACTTTCTCTACAACTGCTACACTATATTCCACATTCTCTTTTCTCTTTACAACCTTGATGTATTATGCATGGCACGATGTCACACAAACAGAAATTCTTCATGGTCCATGTGACAATAATAATAAACCAAAAATGAACCTGAGGGACATTCATGGCAATGGTTTTGATTTCTTTAACATAAAGATTTTCTTTCCTTTCAATACTATATCGTTTAAAATATGATATTGAATTGGATAGTGGCTATCCACCTTTCCTCTGGTAATCTGGAGTAGGGAAGTACTCAAGGCGGAGATGATGAGAGGTTGGACAAACTTGGGTTGTTTTCTCTGGAGTGGCAGAGGCTGAAGGCAGATTTGATAGAGCTTTATAAGACCGTGAGAGACATGGATAGAATAGATAGACAATATATTTTTCCGAGGGTTGAAATGTCTAATACCAAGTGGCATGCATTTTAGGTGAGAGGGGGTAATTACAAAGGAGCTGTGAAGGGCACAATTTTACACAGAGAGTGGTGGGTGACTGGAATGCACTACCTGGTGTGGTGGTAGAGACAGAAACATAAGGGACTTTTAAGAGACGTTTAGGTATGCACATGAATGTGAGGAAAATGGGACGGTATGGGCACAGTAGGGACAGAAGAGGTAAGTTCAGTTCACCATTTGATTACTAATTTAATTAGTCTGGCACAACATTATGGGCTGAAGGGCATGCTCCTGTGCTGTACTTTTCTATGTTTTATGAGCCACTGGGAGTTAAGGAGAAAAAGTGATCAAGGTGGCTAGGAACACAAGTTATTGAGGAAGTAGCAGAGGCAAGGATTTAGAGGAACCAGTACCGGAACTACAGTGGAGTATGATTCCCCCTTTCATATACACACCCTCCAGAATTAATTGTTGGATGGTGATCAGGATCAGAAGCAATGATGGTTTTGAAAGAAAAGAAAGAAATAGAACATGCTAAATGATTGGAAAGTGGAGCGAGCAGAAGATTTGAAACTCATACATCAGGAGAGTTGATGTAGTGATGCAACGGACAGCAACTTTTGCCATTTCCTTAGAAATTGTCAGTTTTTTTTATGAGGCCAAGTTGCTAGCTCAATGCTCACCCAGCACGGGTGGAAAGTGTGCAAGGAGTCGGCCAGATTTGAACCTGGGATTACTGGCCTTGAAGCCTAGTGCTGATGCCACTACAGCACCGGTCCAGTGAGATCCGAAGCTAATACATCAGGTGAGTACAAAGTTGAAATTCCACAATGCATAAACTTTAGTTTTGATGAACATAAACTGTAGAGATGCTTATACCATGATTGCAATTAAGCTGCTGTTTCATTTTCGATTTATTTGTTCCTGTTGCAAACATTTGGCAATTAATATATAAGACTGAGAAACCCATGTACCATTCTCATCTTGATTTAATTCAGTGCACAGCTTTAATTTTAATTACATCACTGTCATTTGAATAATTTAGAACTTCTCAAATCCCCAAATGAATGCAATTATCCTGTTGGGTTGGATCACAGCTGGTGATAATCCATTGAAATTTATTTCATAAAATAAGCTCTTTTTCATGCTGAACTTTTCAGGAAAATCTCAATTCCTTCAATTGCCAGGAACAAAATCTGCTGAAAGCCTCACTGTGATAGCATCTGGGGAACAGTTTGAACCGTGGCAGATTGAACATGCTGTAATATTCATATGTTCTAATATAATTCTTCAGCTTTTGAAATTTAGCAGGACATATGCGATTACTAAGGGATAGATTACAAATCAGATGATGTGTATTATGTATGAAAAATTGCTGCTGAGACCTCATGTGCAGCATGCATGCAAAATTGGAAAACGAGTAGGTGTAGAGAGTGAAGATGAAGTTAATTCAGAATCAGAGACTTAGGTCACGAGGAATATTTAGGGATGTTGGACTTTTTGTGGAACATAGGAATCAGAAGTAGCCTAAAGAAAATGCTTGAGGACATAAAGAGAATCGAATTTGTCCTGGAAAATTTCTCGTCAGCAATAGCTGAGATAAGCTAATAACAGGAGCAGATTGTTCATTGTTAAATCTGAAAACACAGCCTGCAACCAGTCCTTTTCTAGACAGTGGACTGCTAATGACACATATTAAAAATTCAGCAGATTTCACAAATGTGAGAAAGTCTCCCAGTGTTGGAAATCTAAAGCAACTCACACAGACAAAATTCTGGAGGAACTCAGCAGGTCAAGCAACATCAATGGAAAAGAGCAAACAGTTGATGTTTTGGGCCGGACACCTTTTTCAACAGATATGAGGAGACTGGGTTCTTCTAGTGTTTTGAGGTCAGTTTGCAATCAACTCTCCCTTAGATCTTCCCATAATCATTGTGTCTGTCACTCACTGTTCCCTTGAATCTATTCCAGCACCAGTAGTCCAACTGAAATTACTGCACAAAGGCTGCTATTCCCAAAACTGTTATATATGCCAGGCCACCTGTCTGCTGTTTCAAAAGCCTACAGAAAAATCACTTTTCACTATTCTGTCTTTGTTAGAGACTGTAGTGCTCCCTTCTGCAAACTTAGTGGCCAAGAGAAAAATGTGATTTCAATCCAAGCCTCTCTAGTATCAATAAAATGACAAATTATTCTTCTGATACTAATATTAAAGTGGGCTCTAGATTCAGTGTGTGGCTAGCAAATAGAAAAAGGATCTCTGGACACCCATATGAAATAATTTGACCAGGAGTAGGGTTGGTCACTAATGTTTAAACAAATATAATGTTACACCATAATAAGCTCTGAGGCTCGAAGGCCAAATGCGCTATTGTCATTTTTTTTTTGCAGTAATGCAACCTATTTGCTGATGGCATTAAGGGTAGATGCAGGCGCTTAGATATAAATATCTTCAAACACTATCGTTGCCAGAAAAGATGGAGAAAAGTACTGTGGAATGATTTCAGCTTAATCAAATTTGAATTTGATTAGATAAGTATTAATTACTCTTCATTTATTATTCTTGGAGTCTGCAATATTAAATTCTTCAACAACTCTTCATTGTAACATTAATACTTTCCACATTTCTCTGTGCCTTTCACTGTTTTGGCCAACACTCCAGGGATTTTATACCTAATCCTTTCTTAATTATAAGTCTCAGTCTAATCTTTCACCTCAGAACTCCTGAAATCATCTCAAAGCCCATCCTATCCAAGGTGGAAATTTTATACCCCAGCATTAACATGTCCAGAAGGTTTGTAAGTGGACCCAGATGTGTTCTTTAACCTATTGGAACCCTAATTCCCACGATTCCTTTAACGCACCAAAGTTTTGGTTCACACGTTCCCTTTGACACATCAGGGCTCCAGTTCCACTCCACACCCAATTCCCACGATTGTATTCGACCCACCATTGTTCTGATTCCCATGCTCCCTTTAAACCCACCTGGTTCTTCTTCCTGGGCATCCTTAAAACATATCTGGGCATCAGTTCCTGATCTCCCTTTAAACCTACCCAGCATGCTGGCAAATTTTATCGTACTATTGTGTAATACCTAAAAGAATGATTGAAATAGTGTTGGATTATTAATTGAAATAACATCCAGTACTATTTCACCAAATCAGATGTCCACCAAAGCCACAAGTGTGTAGGATTGATAGTTTTACTTTATGAGAAAAAAATTACACTGCATTAATGTATTAATACAACTTGATGTCAGTAATTAATGCTTAACTTAATTAATTAGCACTTACAATTTTACTAAAGGAACCTTGTCATTGCTACATCAAATTATCTGAGATGACGCTCTCAGAGGCTGGTCATGGCCACTGTAATTAGACCATAAGACCATAAGATATAGAAGCAGAATAGGGCTATTTGGTCCATTGAGTCTGCTCCGCCATTTCATCATGGCTGATACAATTTTCCTCTCAGCTCCAATCTCTTGCCTTCTTCCCGAATCCTTTCATGCCCTGACCAATTAAGAATCTATCAACCTCTGCCTTAAATATACATAAAAACTTGGCCTCCGCAGCTGCCTCTGGCAAAGAATTCCACAGATTCACCACCCTCTGGCTAAAGAAATTACATATCAATTTCATTCTAAAAGGATGCCCGTCTATTCTGAGGCTGTGTCCTCTGGTCTTAAACTCTCCCATTATTGGAAACATCCTCTCCACATCCATCCTATCAAGACCTTTTACTATTCAACAGGTTTCAATGAGGTTACCCCTAACTCTTCTGAATTGTAGTGAATACAGGCCCAGACCCTTCAAACGTTTTTCATATAATAAGCCATTTAATTGTGGAATTATTTTTGTGAACTTCCTTTGAACTCACTCCAGTTTCAGTATCCTTTCTAAGATAAGGGGTCCAAAACCACTCATGATGCTCCAAGTGAGACCTCACCAGTGCTTTATAAAGTCTCAATATTACATGCTTTCTTTTATATTCTAGTCCTCTTGAAATGAATGCTGACATTGCATGAGCCCTCCTCACCACAGACTCAACCTGCAAAGTAACCTTTAGGGAATCCTACACAAGTCAAGTCCTATTGAGCCTCAGTTTTTTTTTTGTATTTTCTCCCCTTTTAGGAAATAGTCAACCCTTACATTTCTTCAATCAAAGTGCATGAACATATACTTCCCGACACTGTAATCCATCTGCCATTTTTTTGCCATTTTCCTAATCTGTCTAAATTCTTCATAGCTTCCTTATTTCCCCAAAACTACCTGCTCCTCCATCTATCTTCATATCATCTGCAAACTTTGCAACAAAGCCATCAATTCTATCATCCAAATCATCGACATATAATGTAAAAAAAAATGGTCCCAACACAGACCCCCGTGGAACACCACTAGTGACTGGCAGCCAACCAGAAAATGCTCCCTTCATTTCCATTCTTTGCCTCCTGCCACACTTCTCCCATGCTAGAATCTTTCCTGTAAGACCATGGGATTGCAGTTTGTTAATTAGTCTCATGTGGCATCTTGTCAAAGGCTTTCTGAAAATCCAAGTACACAACATCAACTGATCCTCCTTTGTCTATCCTGCATTTTACTTCTTCAAAGAATTCCAACAGTTTTGTCAGACAAGATTTTCCCTTGTGGAAACTATGCCGAATGCATCCTATTTTACCATGTGCCTCCAAATGCCCTAAGACCTCATCCTGAACAGTCGACTCCAATATCTTTACAACCACTGAGGTCAGACTAACTGGCAGATAATTTCCTTTCTTCTGCCTCTCTCACTTCTTGAAGAGTGGAGTGACATTCGCAACTTTCCAGTTTTCCAGAAGCATTCTAGAACCTAGCGATTCCTGAAATGCCTCCACAATCTTCAACCATCTCTTCTAGAACCCTAAGGTGTACTCCATCTGGTCCAGGTGACTTATCTATCTTCAGACCTTTCAGTTTCCCAATAATCTTCTTACTAGTTATGGTAACTTCACAGACTTCAAGATCCCTGAAACTTGGAACTTCCCACATACTGCGAGTGTCTTCCACAGTGAAGATTGATGCAAAATACTTGTTTAGTCTGTCCGCCATATCCTTGTCCCCCATTACTACCTCTCCAGCATCATATTCCGGCAGTATGATATCCACTGTCATCTCTCTTTTACACTTTACGTATCCGAAGAACCTTTTGCTATCCTCTTTAATATTATTGGCTATCTTACTTTCGTATTTCATTTTCACCTTCTTAATGACTTTTTTGGTTGCCTTCTGTTGGTTTTTAAAAATTTCACAATCCTCTAACTGTCCACTATTTTTTACTTTAATACATGCCCTGTCTTTGGCTCTTATGTTGGCTCTGACTTCTCTTGTTCGCCACGGTTGTGCTATCTTACCTTTGAAATACTTCCTCTTTGGGATGTATACCATAATCCCAAACAAGCTCATCTCTAGACCTATAGTTCTAGAATTCTACAACCCCCACAGGAGCAGTCAGCAGAGAGGCCTGTCCAGACAGGTATATGTAGTTCACCACAGTTTCAAACCAATTCAATTCAGTTCAATTCAAAATGGTTTAATGCCATTTCAGTACAAAGAGTAAAGGAGAATGAAATAATTGTTAAGCTGGAACTGATACATCACAAAAATACAAAATAAGATAAACACACACTAATGATAAAAACACAATAGATATAAATACATAGGATAGCATATAGACATAGAGCAGGGGTTCTCAACATTCAGTGCATGGACCCCTTGCTTAGTGGTATTGACTGAAGGCTTAAAAAAACTTTGGGAAACCCTGACGTAGAGTGATGGCCTGTGCATGAAGTGATGCTTGGCACAGAAATATCAGTACATAAGGTGGCTTACAGGAAATGATTGAGGATCTGGCAGGGTGAGTTAGTGGGTGGATGTGTTGATCAGCCTTACTGCTTGGGGAAAGTAACTGTTTTCTGAGTCCGGTGGTCCTGGTGTGGATTCTACATAGTCTCATCCCTGATGGGAGTGGGCCAAGCAGTCCATGAGCAGGGAGGATAGGATCTTTCATGATGTTACTGGCCGTTTTCCGGCACCTTTCTGTATATTTGTCCTTGAAGGCGGGGGAGGCTGAGCAATAGACCGCAGTCAAGGGTAGTTAACAATACCTCCTCCATGATTATCCTCAACAACTGTGCTCTGAACCACTTACAAAACCAATTCCAATCCACCCACAAGAATAACAACTTAATAATGCTTGATTCTTGTAGGTGGTAATGCAAACAGCGAAGGATTATATTCATGAAGATAAATCTTATGGATAATCCCAGATACCAATTTCCATTTGTTATGTTTTATAGGATCATCTCATGTAAGGTTACAAATGTATTTGCACATATGCAATTGTATATTTTATTGGCAAATCTATTCTTATGAGATGAGGCACACTTAAAGTCAATTTGAATTGATTAATATAGGTTTTGGACTCCTTGTTTTCTGAATGATTGATGAAAAAGTTGTCACTTTCAAAAAGATATGGGAAGGACTAAAAGCAGCGATGAATTAAGGGAGGGAGGTTTCATTTCAAATCAGGTATGAAACAGAAAATGAAATATTTAATTAGAAAAGAAGGAAAAACAAAAAAATATTAAAATATATTAAATTTGGACATTTTTCATATCACTTGCATATTTTAAGTACATGAGAAGATGTAATTACTCTCTTGTATTGGTGAGTTCTGGGGCCAAAACTGTTGACTGGAACTAATTAACACTTATAATGCCTTTAAAAAGATACATTAGCTTGTAATTGAACACATTAAACATTAATTTGAAGTGAGCAGCTCCAAAATTTATCTTTAAATATAAAAATATGAAATCCTCATTTCTGTTTTTCAGAGGCTCAATATTTGCCAAGCCTACAAGAGATTTCACTTCTACTGTCTCAAAGTTGTGCTGTGATATTGTTATAACTGTGCACAAAACAGAGATTAGAGAATAAAGACTATTATGGCTTGGATAGCTTCATCTACCTTGAGTATTAAATTGTTATCTGCTCACTTTATCCTGATTAAAGCAGGTTGACCACTTTTATTGCCAGTACTTAGCTTGTAGGTGCTTATTACGTTTGTGGATTAAATAAATTGCCATTGTGCAGTTAAGAACATGCCCAGTGAGACATGAAATGCTGACAACACACAGTTCAGTTATTTTCACTAACTAGGCTTGTATTTTTGGAATGCTTTGATGCAGAAGAATGTCGATGCCTTTTGCAGAAGTGTAACAGGTATGTGTCTCCAAAACAACCAGCTATTAAAAAGGTTGAACCTGGTCAAGGTGGTGCATTGTATGCAAAGTCTTAAAGAAAGAAAGTGACAATCAAGGCTTAAGAACAAAGTTATCCCTATGCAGCTGAATCAGGTCGGCATTATAGTGTAGTGGTTATCACAACACTTTACAGTGTCTGTGACCCGGGTTCAATTCCCGCTGCTGCCCGTAAGGGGTTTGTACGTTCTGCTCATGGCTGCATGGGTTTCCTCTGGGTTCTCCAGTTTCCTCTCATAGTCCAAAGATGTACCGGCTGATGGGTTAATTAGTCATTGTAGATTGTCCAGTGATTAGGCTAGGGTAGAGTTGCAGGTTGCTAGGCGATACAGTTTGAAGGGCCAGAAAAGCCTCTTCTGCACTGTATCTCAAAACACAAATAAATAAATAGCTGACAACCGATGGTGGCTGGTTGAAGATAGATACAAATCCAGGATAATGTAGGTATAGGATAAGATCTGGGGAGATTGCAAAGCTGGGAGCCATAAAATAGCAAAAAGATTACACATGATAAGAAATAGAAATGCTACCATGGGCCAATTCTTCCAATGAAACTTCATAATCAAGAAACTACAGTTAAACAAGAAGCATAGTATTCATTGTCAATATTCTGCCCTGCATGCAGTTTCCCACCAAAATTTACATCATTGTTCCTATGTTTAACAAGAAGCATAAACATAGGAACAATGATGTAAATTTTGGTGGGAAACTGCATGTAGGGCAGAATATTGACAATGAATACAGAGAGAAAATAGCCATTGGGCTCGCCAGTCTGCAGCTTCTGCACAACTCTACACTCTATTTCTTTGATTAGTCTCTCTAAAGAAAACTTTTCACAACTCCTTACCTTATAGTGGTGATGAGCATAACTATACTGCACCATTCCTAAAGCTCTACCTTTCATTTTCTGTTGATGTGCTTGCCAGCATCTACATTTAATATCACACCTTTCCACCTCCAGCATCACTGACATTAGCATTCCCTTGGAGCTTTTTTGAACATCTGGTTGTCTTTGTCCCCTTAGTCTTTGGTGCCAATTGTCATTATGGAAAGATCAGCAATGATTTTAAAAGTAAGGAGAAAATTAACTATTTTTAGGAATATCTCTAGGAATATGAATACATACTTCTGAATATGGCAACATCCTTCTAGCTTTAATGATAACACACAGCAATCAGATTTTTATTGATCTCTTATAAAATAATTACTTGAAATACCATTTCTGTCTTGGCACGAATGTTCAAGTTAAGGGTATATTATAGACAACTAAAATTTGCAGTTGAAGAGGGAGACTTGATTGATAGTTGTGGAGAAATATATAAACCATAGAAAAGGTAATGAGAATCAACAGGGAGATGCAGCTAGTTCCATACTATACAGTGAATATTCACTCCTGTAATTTTCAGTCAGCTTGATTTACAATGGCTTGCTGCTGGCAGTAAGTTCTAGTCTATTTTGTTTAATCAAGGAGGATGAAGCAGGGTGTCTGCTGAAGGACTTAGGAGAATGGACAAGTGGAATATAGTGTGAGGTAGTGTATGGCCATGTGCTTTGGCAGAAGGAATAAGGGCTAGAGCAATTTTTAAGCAAGGAGGAAATTCAGAAATCAGAGGTGCAAGGGGACTTGGGGGTCCTTGTATAAGATTCCCTGAAAGTTAACTTGCAGGTTGAGTTGGCGGTAAGGAAGGCAAATGCAATGTTAATATTCATTTTGAGAGGACTTGAAGAGAAAAGCAAAGATCTATGGACGAGGCTTTGTAAGGCATTAGTCATACCACACTTGGAGTATCATTAGCAGTTTTGGATCCCTTCTTGAAGAAATGATGTGCTGGCATTGGAGAGGGCACAGATGAAGTTCACGAGAATGATCCCAAGCATGAAAGGGTTAACATATGAGGAGTGTTGATGGCTCCGGGCCTGTAGTTGCTGGGCATTAGAAGTTTGAGAGGGGATCTCATTGAAACGTATTGAATATTGAAAGACCTAGATAGAGTGGATGTGGAGATGATGCTTCCTACAGTGGGTGAGCGTAGGACCAGAGGGCACAGCCTCAGAATAGCGGGGCATCCATTTAGGTCAAAGATGAGAAGGAATTTCTTTTGACAGGGCTGTGAATCGGTGAAATTCATTGCAATGGATGGCTGTTGAGGAAAAGTCACTGGGTATATATCAAGTGGTGGTTGATAGGTTCTTGATTAGTAAGGGTGGCAAAGGTTATGGGGAGAAGGCCGAAGATGTGGTTGAGAGGGATAATAAATCAGCCTTAATGGAATGGTGGAGCAGAGTCGATAGGGCAATTAGCCTAATTCTGTTCCTATGTCTTATGGTCTTATATTTCCAGTCAATATTGCTGTGATGTTATAAAAGATTGCTGTTGATCTATAAAAATATTACAGCAGTGTATTCTTTGCTAGTGTTAAGTGTCCATGTTGAAATTTATTCACCACCATGCCTTATAGTTGCACTCACTACTGGAAGACGTAATGATAGCATGAAAAATTCACGTGACTATTTACATAATCTTGACAAGAATAATACATAACCACAAAAATGACAACATATATATATTTTAAACATAGGACCAAATAGAAACTGGAAAACCATCTTCAGTTATTTCCAAACTTCCTAGCTTTTGTCTTCTGGCATAGTTGGTGGAACTTTTGCCTTCACATCAGAAGATTGTAGTTCAAGGCCCATTCCAAGTTCTTGAACACAAGAATTCATGCCAGAATTTCAATGTGTCCAAACTAGCAGTATTGGGCTTTGGACAAGGTCTGTGAGTTTATTAACAATCATACATTGGCTGGGAATGGCTAAGCACTTCTGAGCTGTTGCTACTTCGTTGGTCATCACTATTTTTGTTAAAGTTCAATTATGAAGCAGACAATCTCAATAAAACATAAATTTCACTTTTTTAATTTAAATCATACTCAACTTCTTTTGCCCCATAATGAAAATGTTCCCATAACCTATGGACACACTTTCAAGGAATCTTCATCTCATGTTCTTGATATTTCTTTCTTTCTTTTTGTATTTGCACAGTTTGTTGTTTTTTGCTATCTGGTTGAATGACGAAGTTGATGCGGTCTTTCATTGATTCTATTAGGGTTATTCTTCTGTTATGAATTTATTGAGTATGCCCCTCAAGTAAATGAATCTCAAGGTTGCATATAATGACATATATGTCCTTTGATACCAAATTAACTTGGAACCCACCTGGCCATGGTAGAGCCTACTATCCTTTACGTACCTCTCATAGAACAGCAAGTGTTGGTTCCTTACTTTGGCACTTATTCTGAATTAGGATCCACCTAACCTGGGAAATGGAGGTGATAAACTCTGCCACTAGCAGCTTGCACTCATATTTTTGTAGGATGTTGACCAAAAGAGCCACTGCAACCCTTTATGTTAAAGCTTTGATAAAAAGAATTTCACGTATGTGCTCATTGGCCTAAGAGGATGGTTTTATGAAATTGCTCTTCAAGACCATCAGGTGATGATTAAGTCTAAATGATAATGCATTGAGCATAAACTTCCCTCTGGTATAAAAAGAAGGTAAATAAAAATCGTCTTTCTATTTCAATACACACAAAATACTGGAGGAATTCAACAGGTCAGGCAGCATCTATTGAAAGGAATAAACAAACAGGTGGCATTTCAGGCTGAGACCTCTCTTTAGGACTGGAAAGGAAGAGGGAATGTGCCAGAATAAATAGGATAGTCAGAAGTTGACAGGTGAAGCCAGGTGGTTAGGAAAGGTCAAGGGCTGTAGAAGAAGGAATCTGATAGGAGAAAGAGAAGTAGGAGGGAACTTTGGGGGGAGGATTTGATAGATGGGTGAGAAGGGGTAAGAGTCCAAAGTCAGGATTGGAAGAGGGAGGGAAAATATTTTTACAGGAAGGAGAAATTGATATTCATGCTATCAGGTTGGAGGCTAAAACAGAATATAACGTTTTGTTCCTCTACCCTGAGGGTGGCCTCGTTGTGGCACAAGACGAGGCCAATAGACCGACATATCAGTCTATTGCAGGTTTTGCTTCATCATACCCTTATACTACAGTCGTAATGCTCTCAAGCTGAACTGCATATGCTCCTCAGATTGCTTTGTGGAAACCTTGGAAGGATAGTTGAATGTGTTTGAGAAAATTGAGAGTGAAGAGAGTGAAGAGAAATGTTTGGAGAGGATTGGAGAATGCTACTGCTTCAAATGAGCTTTCCTTTAGGTAGTTTGTGATAACATTCACAGCACTCTGAGACGGATTGCTCGTCTCAAATATTTAGGTTCACAAGCAGGCTGCTGATAATTTAGTTTCCATTAGATTGAACTGTCCCATCATGCCAGGGCTACAAATTTCTACCTAACAACTATCAAGGTCAACTTACTTTTGCATTTTGGGAAGCTGAAAAGAGAACTACTTTGTCCGCTTGGTGATCCAGAACAGAATAGTTGATCTTTATTTATGTATTGTTTATTTATTTGTTTACTTATTGAGATACAGTGCAGAATAGCCCCTGCCGGCCCTTCAAGCCATGCTGCCTGGCAACCCCCGACTTAACATGAGCTTAATCACAGGACAATTTACAATGATCAGCTGGTGGTTGTCTTCCGGGGTCTGAGGAAGACTAAACATTGTGCAGTCATCTGTGGACTTCTGACTTTGGTAACTGGCTGTAACATTCTGGCAGCTGGAAGTGTCTTTTCCAAGTTTAGGGCTCAGTTACCTCCTCAAGTCATTTTCAGTCATGGTGTAAAAACAGCTCGTAAACAGATCTCTGCATCCAGATACTGAAGGTCGGAGATAATTGTTGTTTATAACAAATGTGCCATCTGTAATTTAATCCATGTTCAATAATCCTTGTTCCATCCTTGTTCCTGCAGCATTTATGTCAAATGCAATATTGGTCCATGAACAGGAATAATTCCTTCACAGCAGTGACCTCTTTCAGGACTGTTCCATTTGATTAGCCACTGTGGTATTCTGAGAATGGTGTTTTAGAAGGAAGCTGTTTGAAAGAAAACAGGTCTCCCAGATACTGTTGCTTGAACAAAACACTTCTGCCGATAGCTTAAGTTACCAGTCATTTCTAGTATCTTGAAGAGAGAACTAAGCAGATACATAAACACAAGAAGTTCTTCAGATGCTGGAAATCCAAACAAGCACACACAAAATGTGAGAGGAACTCAGCAGGAACTCAGGCAGCAGCTATGGAAGTGAAGAAACAGTCGATGTTTCGGGTTGAGACCCTTCTTCAAGACTGGAAAGAATGGGGGAAGATGGCAGAATAACAAAATGGGGATAGCTATAAGGGGGATAGCTCAAAGATGATAGTTGAAGCCAGGTGGGTGGAAAAGATAAAAGGATGGAGAGGAAGGAATCTGATAGGAGGGTAGAGTAGACCATAGGAGAATGGGAAAGAGGAGGGGCACAAGGGGGAGGTGATAGGCAGGGGAAGGGAAGAGGGAAGAAGCCAGAGATGGAAATAGAAGAAGAGGGAAGGCGGTTGTGCGGAAATCACTGGCAGGAAAACTCAATGTTCATGCCATTAGGTTGGAGGTTACCTGGATGGTGCATAATGGAACACATAAAGATATCCATGCCATTTGACTACATATAAAGACAGTCTAGTCTTGTAAATTGGACCATTGGTTAATTGGCATAGCTGCTTATTTAGAAAACAACTCTTAAAGAACAAAAAAAGATTGAGCAAACAGCTAGGATTTCCTTTGTTTATTTGGGACACTATGCCTCTTAGTTGGGTCAGAAAACTGTTGCTGAACATTTCTAACTAGCGTCAGTTGTGTGCATGTTGTGTTGATGTTAGACACTAATTTGTGCTTGGAGTGAGCACTTCTAAATAGATCACTTGTATGTTTGTCTTCAAAGAACAGTGATTTTTTGCCACTAATGATTGGTGAGTATTAAACAGGAAGGCAATTCAGAACTGTTTTCCTCACTGTGGTTTCAAGCATTTATGCTTGGAGATGCCAAAAATGGCTGGAGTGAAAATAAAACAATTTTACTAATTCAACAAGTTAAGAACAACAAGGAATTTGAAGTGTCAACAATCGTCTTGAAGGTTGCAATGAAAATAAAGATTTGGAGGTTGCAATTGTCGAAAAAACTTTTTGAAGGTAGTCCGCTCTCTGCACTAGGTGTCCACACTGATTTTGCTCATTTACAGTCAATTGAAAGAACACAGCAGGATACACTGGATGAATTCCTCTGTCAATAACTATTAGGAACCAATACAGTTTTATGGTACTCCAGTAGTGTTCTAACTTATTTTATATTTTCATTTAAATACATAATTTTTTACACAGTTAAATGATAGTTTGTCTTTTTCTATGCCTTTAACAATTTCCATGAGACTTCAGCTAATTTGGGCAGCCGTTTAATTCAGTCAAAATATACTGGTCCCAATGGATTCCAATCAACTGCAATCCACTGCAGAGATACTTCAGTAATACTAAACCTGAAAACCTGATTCTGACTTGGATTTAAATGTTTATGTTATTCTGTGAAATGTCAGTATAGGCAAATAAAGCCATGCAATAAATATGAAGAAAGTAAATGGAAGAAGCAACAATGAATATGTTATACAGAATGATTGATAAGGATGATGTCAGTGTGCAAAATTTCGGTTAAGCTAAATAGTGCTGATATTGTTTGCACTGGGAATGAGACGACTGAATTATTTCTTAAGTAAAGCTCCTTTCAAGTCCTTGGACCATTGCAGTACAGTTCACAGTACATCTTGAATACCAACCAGAATCAGAATCAGGTTTATTATCACAGACTTACATGACATGAAATGTGTCATTTTGCAGTAACAGTACAGAGATAAAGCCTGTAATAACTATAAATTACAAAATACACTCCCTACTTGTACATAGTTTTTTTCCTTTTGTTTGCTTTTTCCTTTCCACTCTTTTCTATAATTGTATACTTCAGATAAATACTATGTGGAGATTTGTGACATATATGATTATATGATATATATGTACAATGTCTGAAATACATCTTACGGAAATGTTTGTTTGATGATGAACTTAAATAAAAAATAAATTACAATTTTTTTTTAAAGGAATAATGAAGTATTGTTCAATGGTTTGTTCAGAAAGGGAAAACCTGTTTCTAAATTGTTCAGTGTTGGACTTCAAGCTCCCGTATCTTCACCTTGATGGTAGTAATGAGGACAGAGTATACCCTGAATTGCGAGGGTCTTTAGAGATGGAAGCAGCTTTCTTAAGGGACCACCATGTCTATGATATGGGGTTAGGTTGTGCTAGTGATTCGTGGCTCAGGCTCTCTTACGATCCTGTGCATTGGAGCCTCCACACACATTAGAATGCTCTCCACCCTTCATCTATAGAATTTGGTAACAGACCAAACCTCCTCAAACTCTAGTCGAATAGAGCCACTGGCATGCCTTCTTTGTGACTGGATCAACTCGAATACTTCTGGAGACTTCTCTGTGGTTTGTTTACATCTATTTCTCCCATCACAGCAGAATGATCACTTCTGAAAAACTGAGAGTAAAACAGACTGAGCAATGTGCTAACCTGAAGGATCAGCATATTTTGTTGTTCCTTTCAAATTCTAGTAGAACTCCTGAGGCTGGTCCAGAGTCTGCTTGTGTTATTTAGTATCTGAATTGAAATTGGACTGAAACTGCTGAACAACTGATACCATATTCAAAAACAAAAGGAAGTCTGCAGATGCTGGAGCTCCACAGCAACACACAGAAAATACTGGAGGGACTTAGCAGGTCAGGCAGCATCTATAGAAATGAGTAGATAGTCGAGGTTCCAGGCCGAAACCCTTCTTCAGGACTGAGAGGGAAGGGGGAAGGTGCCAGAATAAAAAGGTGGGAGGAGGGGAAGGAGGCTAGCTGGATTATGATAGGTGAGGCCAGGCGTGTGGCGCCATAGGAGAAAATGAAAGTAAGAGGGATACCAAGGGGAGGTGATAGGCAGCTGAAAAGAGGTAAAAGGTCAGATTGGGGATGTGGGGGGGTGGGGTGGTGAAATTTGTTTATCAGAAGGAGACATCGATATCCATGCCATCTGGGTAGAGGCTTCCCAGACGGAATATTAGATGGTTGCTCTTCTGCTGGTCCATAGTCATGGACCAATATCTAGGAATGTGAATGGGAATTGGAATTAAAATATTTAGCCACTGGGAAGTCCCACTTGTCCCTCCTTCTTCCCTTACTCCTATCATCCACTCTCCTCACCTATCAGATTCCTTTTCTCTAGTCCTTTACCTTTCTGGCCCATTTTCATTTCCATAGCTGCTGCCAGACCTGCTGCGTTGTTTCGGCTTGTTGTGTGGATAATGTGTTCAATGCTACTAACTTAATCTGGAAAAAAATGTAATATCAATCAACTATCTTAGAATTTCACAACGGTGAAAGAAAAATATATACTTTTATATTTATCATCATTTAATATAACAATGTATCCACAGGATATTTCTAAAGGTACATTTATAAATCATTATAATGCTCTTTACAATGTAGGTTTGAAAACATGGACATCTCCAAATACACTTATAGGCTGATGAGTTTTAAAAGGATGACACAGTACCATAGTGGTTAGTGTAATCACTTTACAGTGACAGAGTTTAGAAGATTGGGGTTTGATTCCCATCGTTGTCTGTAAGGAGTTTGTACGATCTTCCTGTGACAGCTTGGGTTGACTTTGGATGCGCCGGTTCCCTCCAATATTCCAAAGATGTACAGTGAAGGTTAGGTTTCATGAGTTGTGGGCATACTGTGTGGGGACACATGCAGGCTTACCCCAGCACAACCTTACGCTACATTGTGCATTGATGCAAATCGGTGCACTTCACTCTGTTTCACTGTTTTACCATCCAGGTGACAAATAAAGCTTTTAAAAATTTTTTATCTTTGAACTTCACATATTGAAGTTCCCACAAAGAGTGGAGATAATGACGAGATATTCTATTATAGTGATTTTGGATGAAGAATGACTATTACACATGCTCCTGACTGCCACTGAGTCATGTCTGATATCATAGCATTTGTATTATCCCTGTTGAAAGATTTCTGATCCTTTGTTATCTTTTATTGACATCCTAAGATACAGGACAATAAAGAGAGAAATGCACAACAATAAGTAAACAATCTTTATTCCCAAAGTTAGTTGTGGTGAACTCACAAATTATATTTGATATTGAATATTAGCGTAGTTGTTTTTGATGCAGGTACTTACTATTGAATTGCATTGGTTTTACTTTTATTTATTGAGATACAGTGTGGAATAGGCCCCGTCGGCCTTTCGAGCCACAAAGCCCAGCCATGCCCTATTTAATCCAAGCCTAATCATGGCACAATTTTACAATGACCAATTAACCTACCAACCGGTATGTCTTTGGACTGTGGGAGGAAACCAGAGGACCCGGAGGAAATTCGCTCAGTCATGGAGAAAACATACAAACTCCTTACAGGCATTGACAGGAATTGAACCCAGGTCACCTGTATTGTAAAGCATTGTGAAATCTACTACCTTACTGTGCCACCTCTTTTGTGTTATGGAGGCATCCAGATGTTCAGGGAGTTTTGCATGTTAATACTAAAATGTCACCTTATTAAACCATTAATTTTGCAGCTCACTTACTTGCTAATTCTTAAGCTAGGAGCCATGGCCCAATCTGAATCTATAGGACTAACCTGAGTGATGGAATACATTAAAAATGATTTTAACTATGTTCCACAGTTCAAGTAATTACTTTGTCCTGTGCCAATTAAATTGCATACTAATGGAAGTATTGATGTCCTTTCAAACTGACATTTTGACAAAGGTCATCGTAAGCACATTGCATAGGCTAGCTAATTAATTTAACTATTTACTGCCATAAAATTTAATCTTTATCTTCTGTATTCCTTGATTTACATTTTAAAGTTCCAGTACCCACAATTTGTTTTTTTTTTCTTTTTAATGACTTACAATTATTTCCCACTTGGGAAAGAATCAATATACAATTTGTTTTATAATTTGCCTAAATATTGTATTGTTTGGGTAGTTGTATTCTTGTATGGGGAAGCCTGTGGAATGGTAAATCAGTCACATGAACGTCCCTGTAGTGTTGTTGACCAGAATGTATAGTTCAACCTAAGCAAAAATGCTTTAGCAATAAATTTACAAGTTTATTCAAAGTTAAATTACAATTAATATATTACATTCTTAAATAAAAGAATTGAATCCCCCCTTCAAATTTTGCATTTTAAATAAATAAGCTATCAAACAAACTTTTCAGTTTCAGCAGTTTAGCACAAATGGTCATTTTTTGCATCTGCAGAATTTCTTATGTTTATAATTGGTTTTTATTTCATCTGATCTTTAAAGAAGTTCAATGTCTCTGACACATTGTGGATGAGGTCAGAGATTAGAAGAACATTTTAAGTTAGGTTATACTCTAATCAATGGCATAGGATATTGATGCCATTCTTGTTTAGAAATTTAAATTCAAACATATGGCTTGTGGAAGACAAATCAAATTAGACCATCCTTGCTTGAAAACAACTTTCATGATTATTATGATCAAACAAAGTTATTCAAGTTTTGAAAAATAAGTTTGTTTAAAAAGTAATGATTAGTAGCATTTTTAAATTTGGAACATCTTGTTCAATGCAGAATTGAATTAAATTGCTTGATTTCTTCATGTGAGTCAATTAGTTACAACTAAATTCAGTGTGAATCTCATTTATGTTATTCTGCTTAATTGAATGCCAATTTCGATACCTTATGCAGCTTGTTGACTGAGTCTCAGAAATTCTGCCGAGACAAATGTTTGTGTTTTGATAGCATATTATTGGTGTTAGTAATCCTGATGTCGGTAAGTTATGAGTTTAAATCCTATGACCACAGTCATGTAATTCAAATGTAACAAATTAAATAAATACATAACTTATCTGTGGTGTCAGTGACCTACTTGAAGCACGACAACTCAGAGGGCCAGGCAGGTGACTTGGTGTATTATTGAACTGGACAACTTTATACTCAGCACAAATAGTTATTTTTATTTAGCATAGAGTAGGTACATCCAGCCCTTCGATCCATGCCACCCCAGCAACCTGCAAGAAACCCGATTAACCCTAACCTAAACAGAGGGAAATTTACAATGACCAATTAGCCGACTAACTGGCAGTCCTTTGGGCTGTGAGAGGAAATGGGAGCCCCCCCCCCCCGGGAAAACCCACACATTCCACGAGTGAAATATGCAAACTCCTTACAGAACGGTGCCGGAATTGAACTCCAAACCCCGGAATGCCCTAAGCTGCAGTAGCATCATGCTAACTGCTACACTACCCTGGCTACACTAGCAGTTAACACAGGGTTGGTTGGGGCTTGATATTCATCAACCCTCCGCAAGCCCTACGGGGCTCCTACCAAAATTTGGCTGTCCAACCAAAAGTCGGTTCCTAAAGTGAGGCAGGGAAATCATAGAAGCTAGAGTTTGGGGTAAAAGATAAATAGCAGCTGGTCAGGCTTCATCTATGGAGGGAAAAGAATGGTTGAGGAGTGGAATAGAGATATGGAAACATGAGAATGGGAATATCTAAGTGGATTGGGGGGAGAGGGACTGCGGTTGTGTGGGGGCTACCTGAAATTGGAAAATTCAATGTTCATAATATTGGACTGTAGAGTTCCCAGGTGGAATATGATGTGTTATTTTTCAGAAATTTTTTTACCTAGAAGTTGAGACTGGTACATACTGAAAATTAAATTATTAATCTTTCAGGTTGAAGATGTAACCCTTGGTGGTTATGCTAGGAAAGAGATGTATCAGCGGTTAAGAGTATTTTTATATTAAGTGTGGTATTGTGGCAAAGATTAAAAATTATGAGAAGAAAGTTAAGTTGACTCCAATAAATTTTATTAAACACTAGCCATTAATTCATTTAGAATATAAGGTAAATGCTTAACACAAATGACAAATATCACTGTATGTTTGGATGTACAAGTGATCAATCAATTGGAATCTGAAAGCCAGCAAGTAGAGGGAATTGAAGCATGAACCTAATATGTTAGCAAGCACTACTCTATTGCTGAGACCTTGGTACTGTGAAGAATAAAATCAGGGAAAAAAACATAACTAAAATGATCCCTGGTAATCCTTCAACCACAGAAAGGAAAATGAAAGTCAAAGAAAGGAGGGATATTTTTCATTTTATAAAATTCCAGTGAAGGCTTGCTAATTAGCTGAAAACCAATTACTGTTACTGAGGGAAGATAAGCTCGAACATCTACATCAATTCTCATTGAGAGCATCCTGTAACTTTGGATAGTAAAATCAACTGGGGCAATTGCTATTGCTGTTCAAGGTATTCCCATTTAGATTAAAGTATCTTTTGTATCTGTTGCATAAGAGATTCTATGTTAAAATTAAAATGTAACTCAGGCAGGGAGTATCTTTTTCCTAGAGTAGAAATGTCGATAGTGATAGAAGCAAGTACATTAGAGACTTTTAAGTGGTGTATAGATAGGCACATGAATATGAGGAAGATGGAGGGATATGGACATTGTGTAGGCTTTTGGGAGTTTTTTGATTTTCTTTTTAGCTGGTTCAGCACAGCATTGTGGGCTGAAGGGTTTTTTCTGGGCTTTTCTGTGTTCTATGTTCCATGTTAACATGAAATGGGGGGGGGGAACTGATTCCTTCTGTTTCATAACTTGCTTATCATTTGAGATTTCATCATGCTTGATGATTAAAATAAAACAAATTTTTGATAAGGAATTGGGCCCCTTCCTTAGGATTAATAAATCCTGAACCAAGAGGAGTTTTCTGATGCCGGGCAGTACGACTAGGAGTGAAAAAAGAACTATTATGTACTGTGAGATTACTGTTTTTTTTATTTGTGCTGGTAGTAATAAAATTAAGGATAGAAGAAACAGCCACTAAATGGACAGAAAACTTATTTCAAAGATTGGAAGTACATTCATTATCAAAATGTATACATTATACACCTTGAAACTTGGCTGCTTTCAGGCAGCCACAAAGGAAGAGACCTGAATAACCCAATAGAAAAATACCAAAAACCACTGCTTGGAGAAAGAGAGAGCGAGAAAAAGCACATATCATTACAAAAAGTAGAGGGAATCCAACAGCATCCCGAACCAGACTGAGTCCCAGATCTGCTCCTGGAACATCCAGAGTAGGCCCAAAGCCTCAGTTGCCAGTTATTCACATCAGAGGGGCAGAAACATACAGTGGCTGAATCAGTTCTCAGTCGCAGACATACTTAAAAATGCATGTGTCAGGTCACCAGAGAAAGGAATGTAAACTCTTCAGGAAATTCTGACTCCAGATTCAGATACAATAAGACAATTCAAAACTGCGATTTCAAGCATTCAGGCTTCGAGATGCCAGAAACAGGAATGCAAATGAAATGATTTCACTACTTTATCAAGTTAGAAACTACTAAGAGTTTGATGGTCTTGACAATTACCTTGAACATTACAATGAAAATAAAGATTTGAAGGATGCAGTCGTCAAAGGCAGTCCATTATCTGCACTTGGTGTCCGCACTGATTTTGTTCAGTTAGTCATCAAATTTCTGCATCAACAACAGTTAGGAACTATACACAGTTTTATTTTATTATGGTAGTAATGGTAGTGTTATAATTTGTTCTGTACTTCATTTAAGTGTATAACGTTAAATAGTTAAATAGCAGTTTGTATTTTTTATGTCTTTTTAACATTTCCATGAAAAATTCAGCTAATTGGTGCAGCTGGTTAAATGGGCCAAATGTGCTAGTCTTGGTGTATCTCTGTTTACTTGAGTCCTATACATATATGTATCTACTCACACAGACAATCGACTAGTGGACTCCGGTTTTATATATAACAGTAAATATAGCAGCATGTGGAAAATAGCAGAGAGGTGTGAGCTTTAATTCATTCTGAGGTATTATCAAATGAAATGGTGAAGTGACAATAACAGAACAACTAAGAGAGTCCAAGAATGTGGCAGTAGTACATTCTTAGGTGTGAAAGAGGTGAGTGGTTCAGAAGTCTAATAGCAGCAAGGGAGAAACCGATCTTCAGTTCAGATATTTGGGCTTTTGAGTTCCTGTATCTTTTCCCAAAAGATAGGAGGAGAGAAAGGGCAAAACCAGTGTGGATGGAATCCTTGTTGAAACAGTGCAACGTGAAAATGACTGTAGAGGACAAAGTGATGCTGCTACGATGCACTGAGCTATGTTCACCGCTCTCTGCGTGCCCTGTTGGTTCAGAGCAGAACATTTGCCAAACCAGACCATCAGGATACTTTCAATACTGGTTGAAGTTTGAAAGAGGAAAAACAAAGGAAGTAGAAGTCAGGAATGTGCTTGTTTACAGGAAGATTATATCCTGCTCACTATACCTCAGGCATAAATGTTGAGGGCACTTATCAGTTTATCTGTATCCACTCCAGGATTTCCACGTCCTTCTTAAAGCGTAAACAGAAAATGCAGGAAATGATCTGCAGGTTAGGCAGTATTTGTGGAAAAGGGAGTAGAATTTGTTTTAGTTACTTCATCAGAACTGATAAAGAGAGAAAAAAGGTGCTCTTAAGTTGTAGAGAAGGCAGTGGGTGGAATGGAGGGACACAAAGGGAACATCTGTGTTAGGATGAGGCCAGGTCAAAAGAGTTAATAGGCAATTAGAGTGTGTGCATAATTTTTGTTGTGCTATGTCTCTTAGGATTTTATATGTTTGAATAAAATCACCCCTCATTCTTCTAAACTCTGGAGAATACAGACCCAAACCTCTCACTCCATCTTTCTATATTCTGTGCAGAACTACAATATCCTCATCGCAACATACCATTACACTTATTTTTGTGTCTTTGGAAAACTTGGATGCTTTGCTTTCTGCTCCCTCATTCAAATAGTGAATAATCGAGGGACAAGTTGTGGTGAACTACATGTACCTGTCTGGACACGCCCCCTGCTGACTGCTCCTGTGGCTCCTTCCACAGACCCCGGTATAAAGGCGATTGAGGCCTGAGCCCGGCCTCAGTCTCCAGGATGTAGTATGGTGGTTAACTACTGCTTGTTCTTTCCCTCTGCCGAGGCCTGCGCAGCCTTCAGCTGCATTAAAGGGAACATGCCAAAGCAACGATGCATGCAGTGGATGAGACCATTCCCTTCCAAGTAAAGAGTGATGCCTCCGATTTTGCGCTTGCTGCTACCCTCAATCAGGCAGGCAGGCCAGTAGTATTCTTTTCTCGTACCCTTCAAGGCTCTGAAATTCGGCACTCCGCAGTGGAGAAAGAAGCCCAGGCCATAGTGGAGGCTGTTAGGCACTGGAGGCACTATCTTGCTGGCAAAAGGTTCACCTTGCTGACCGACCAGCGCTCAGTTGTGTTCATGTTCAGCAACCAACAGCGGGGCAAGATCAAAAATGATAAAATTTTGCGGTGGAGAATAGAACTCTCCACCTACAACTATGATTTCCTGTACCGGCCTGGAAGGCTCAATGAGCCCCCTGATGCCCAATCCCGGGGAGCGTGTGCCAGCACACAGCTCGACCAGCTATACGCCCTCCATGCACATCTTTGCCACCCGGGGGTCACCCGATTTTACTATTTCGTGAAAGCCTGGAACCTGCCGTACTCCCTTGAGGACATCAGGACGATGACCAGGGACTGCCAAGTCTGCGCTGAGTGCAAACTGCACTTCTACCATCCTGAAAAGGCGCAACTTATCAAGGCCACCCACCCCTTTGAGTGATTAAGTGTTGACTTTAAGGGCCCCCTTCCCTCCACCGACCACAATGTCTACTTTCTCAACATTATCGACGAGTACTCGCAGTTCCCTTTTGCCATCCCCTGCCCCGACACCACTACCATGTCCGTCATAAAAGCCCTGCGCCAGCTCTTCACTCTGTTCGGATATCCCTGCTATATCCACAGTGATAGAGGGTCCTCCTTTATGAGTGACGAGCTGCGCCAGTACCTGCTGGCTAGGGGCATTGCTACTAGTCGGACCACGAGTTATAATCCCTGGGGAAATGGACAGGTGGAGAGGGAGAATGCCACAGTGTGGAAGGCCACACTTTTAGCCCTTAAGTCAAAAGGGTTGCCGGTCTCTCGATGGCAGGAGGTCCTCCCCGAGGCACTCCACTCTATCCGCTCCCTGTTATGCACGTCCACCAATGCCACCCCTCACGAGCGCCTATTCTCTTTTCCCAGGAAGTCTGCCACTGGGACCACCCTACCAGCTTGGCTGACGTCCCCAGGGCCAGTGCTGCTCCGGAAACATGTGAGGAGCAATAAATACTCCCTGCTGGTCGAGAGGGTTCACCTTCTACATGCGAACCCCCAGTATGCTTACGTGGTCTTACCTGATGGGCGGGAGGACACAATCTCCGTCCGCGACCAGGCGCCAGCAGGAGCAGCAGACCACTACCCCGAACACTCCACGGTAACTATGAACCCTGTACCCGAGGTGACACCACGCACACCGAGCCCTACACAGACTCCTCACGACACTCCTATACCAGGCGTCTCGCACACGCATATACCAGGCGCCCCACACACGCGTGAGGGATCACTGACGCCTAGTGGGCTGACACCTCCAGTTAGGCCGGAACCAGCACAACCACCGTCTCCGGTGCAATCACCACCGGCACCTGTGCAATCACAGCCGGTGCTACGTAGATCACAGTGACAGATTTGACCACCTGATAGACTTAACCTGTATATATACTTGTAAGAAACTTCGCCCACTGCTGACTGCTCCTGTGGCCCCTCCCACTGATCGTGGCTCCTCCCACAGACCCCGGTATAAAGGCGATTGGGAATCTCCAGGATGTAGTATGGTGGTCAACTACTGCTTGTTCTTTCTTCCAATTGATGGTGCATCACAAGTACAGACCTCTGGGTGCATCCATAGTTTCACGCAACCAGCCTGTAAATGACCCAGTTATAAATTGTGGATGCTGGCAATCTTAAGCAACTCACACAAAATGCTAGAGGAACAGAGACAAGTTTTTTAAACATGGCTTGCCTTTCATGAAACCACGTTGACTTGGGTTGATAACAGGAGTTATTTTTTCTTGGATTATTGATTACAATTATTTAATCTTGAAAACTTAATCGTTTAGAGCAGGCTTTTATTCACAAAATAACTTTTGATCATTTGTCTTTGCTTTTTAATACAGTTCCAAATTTGGATTCTGCTTGCTCTTTTCCCTGTTGATCCCATGGATTTTTACATTGACTGACCAATTTAGTAAAAGATTTGCTTCTCAAAAAAGAGCGCATTGTGCTCAGTGGCTAGATGTGTCAGTGATTTTACATTCAGCGGCTTTTGGTTGAAATACACTGAAGACATTTTCCCTTTTTTAAGTGATTAGATGCTGATTGTTGCTGATCCGCTGTGATTTGATCATAACTTAACCCTCATAGATTAGTGGAGCACAATTGTGGCATGCTGCATGTGACAGAAATGTCAGATTTCTTTTGAGAAATCAATGAATGTTGTTTATAATTGCCATCATCCATCAATGTGTTTCTGCCAATTACATGACCTTATGGAGTTGATGGTAGTGTATCATAACAATGTCACATCAGAAGCTGACAGCTCAAATGCAGCCAAGTTTGTAGCATGTACTGTAGTTACAATGAAAGTGGCGATGGGGCACATCAGAACAAACAGATCACAACTTAAGATGTCGAGTGCCAAGCCTTGCAAAGCTTGTTCAGTTGGAAACATTGTTGAGATTCTAATTATTTTAAGCAAATTACAGACTATTGCAATTTGGTATTGCCTGCTGTTAAATCTGAATGTAAATCTGTTTTTTTTTCAAATGATTGCCATGGTTACAGTGGAGTAGCATAGAAACATTTCTCTCTGCTTGCTTCCAGTGTACATTGAAATTTTTCTGCTTTCTATATGAACATATGAATATGTGAGCAAACAGAACATAGACTAAAGACCAAACAGCCTCTCCAGCCTGCTGAACAATTCAATTAGTTAGTTAGTTACTGTTCATTACACCACTGCTGTTTAGGGCAGCAATGATGGTGGCAGTGTACATGTCTTCCTTCATCGTGCTAGTAACTCAGTTTTCATCACTGACAGTCATGCAAGTCCAAGGCAGAGACTCAGGAATACCGTCACAATCAGATGTAGAGGATTCTTCATTGTTGTTTCTGTAACGTATTTTGTTTGACCAGTCAGAGGTTTTAGCCCTGAGGCTTCTTCCACTGAGGCTAAGGGAGAAAAAAACCAGAGGACATGGGTTAAAGGTGAAGGGGGAAAAGTTTAAAGGGAAAATTGGGAGGGGGGGCTTCTTCACACAGAGAGTGGTGGGAGTGTGGAATGAGCTGCCAGATGAAGTGGTCAATGCAGGCTCACATTTAACATTTAAGAGAAACTTGGACAGGTACATGATGAGATGTGTGTGGAGGGATATGGTCCAGGTGCAGGTCAGTGGGACTGGGCAGAAAAATGGTTCAGCACAGTTAAGAAGGGCCAAAAGGTCTGTTTCTGTGCTGTAATGTTTTATGGTTCTATGAACCCGAGCCTGGAGGGCCAGTGAACCACCCTTAGTCTGGCCTCTACACTTGTTTGGCATTGGTGACCCAACCAAGAGTCAAAGCCTAAAGCGCTAAATCCAACCAGCATAGCTCTCTGGGTCATTGAGGCCTGCAAGACCCCAAACCATGACAAGTTTGTGGTCCTCTTGGAGGAATTCAATAAGATCATAACTGATTTCATTGTAAGCACAACTCCATATTCCTACCTATTCCTGCTGTTACCTCCATATTTACCAAATATCCACTTCTGCCTTATAAAGACTGCTTTGACTTCCTGTGAGCAAGAAGTTTCTGAATACTCACAGGAACTACGAGACAGAAAAAAAATCAACTTAACTTCATCTTTAAATGAGCAAACCGTCTGCAAATAATGACCATTGATCTAGATTTGCCACAAGATGAAATGCACTCTCCACTTCCCTCCTGCCAAGACTTAACAGGATCTTATATTTTGAGAAAGTTATTTATCACTCTTCAGTGGATAAAGTTTTCTTCATAATGAACCCACCTGTCCCAGGTATGAGTTGAACTATATGCCTACAACTTATTTTCAAAATATATTGGGAAGAATTAACTTGGCAACTATTATTTTTGGAAGATGATGAGTATGCCTGTGCCCAAGGAAGTGAAGAGAAAGTTGGCTGGTGTGTTAACTTGGCTGCCCTGGTCATGCCATGGAACTGATTGAGGCACTGGGGTGAGAGAGTTGACACTCAGTTCCAATGCCATCTCCCCTCACATGCATTGTGACTTTTCTCAAAGGTTTCCTGAAACAGACATTGGACCATCTGTCTACTGAGCTCATTTTACAACCAGGAGGTGTGTTTCTGAGAAATCATGACATCTTTTCCTCTGTGTCACATCCCAGTTTTATCACAGATCTTCATGAGGAGAGAGAGACAATAAAAAAAATTGTGAAAATATGTAGCCTAGCTCATTGCCAACCAAATGACTGAACCTTAGCTGTTGCTTTCCTGGTTTGACACTGCAGTACTTTTCAGCTATTTATTTTCAAAAGTTGGATGCAAACTCTCATGTGCTGTGGCATTTAGTGAGCTTTGCACTAATTGCTATTCCAATGAATCTGTAAATCAACTGATTCAGGACATTCTGCTCTGGTCTTCTCAGACCACTAATGCACAGTTTTATTTTCATCTGCTACAATGAACAGTAGAAATTCAGAAATAGATAGCTTATGCAAAGGTGATTATTAAGAGCCGGAAAACTATATTAGAATTCTTCCAGTTTTTGGAAAGAAATCTGATTTTGTCTTGCTCTTTCTATAACGTAAATTAAATCAAAGCCAAAGTTAAATGATCAAGACCTATTTTTCTACACCATGAATGCATCATTTAGCACCTGACCCAAATTGTGCATAGATACAATGACTTATCAAAAACTATGTTGAGAGGAGGTGATGCATGAGAGATAGAGGCATGGCAGGTGTGCTGGAATCCGTGCTGGGTTGGGCGCTAGCCTCTGCAGGCCAGCTCTCCCAGCAGTGCTGTTCTCCAATGTTCACTCCTTGGAAGACAAGCTAGATTGCCTTTGGCTGCAGGAGATGAGGAATTGATATCCACTCAGGAACTTGTATATGTGCTACTATGTGTTGTGTGCTGTGTGTGACTGTAGGCACTCTGTTTGGTGCCTTGGTGCTGGAAGAACACTGTTTTGTTTAGCTGGATATATGTATGTTTTTGAATGACAATTAAATTTGAACTTAGCATAATCATTTCATCCACAGGGACTTAGTTGGGATTATCATACCATTAAGAATAGCTGAATGGGATTGTATGCATTTTGTATAAATCAATTATATTTATTTACAATAAGATCTTATCAATCTCTTAGTCCAGTGGCAATTTTGTCTCAAAGCAATTGGTCTAATATTTCCATGTTCTAAATAAATTGACTTCAGTATAATTCTTAACAGAAGATTTTTTTCAATTGTTACTACAAGTAGATGAAAATTTGAAGCACAGTTGACGTAATTTTGCTTTGCTGGACTCTTGTGTGTTCTGTGTGCTAAATAACATCAGCTTGAGTTCATGGTGTTGCTTCAAAATCCTCCAAGGCTTTTCAGGTGAGTGCCATTGTTTGTTATGTGAAAAGAAGCTTTGTAAAGAGCTTTTAAGACAGAAGTGCATGTACAAGGTAAGAGATGAAGAATAATAGTATCATGGAAAATGTTGACACAGAGGAGGTTTGTCATTGCATTGTGCATAAAAGGGTTGTCCACTTTCCAGCTTTAGATCAGTAACCCCTCAGGTCAGAGCTCTTCAGGCACAATTACAAGAACAATATAGAAGTGGTTTTCCAGTCCTAGAAACAATCCCATTAAAATCCTTTGCAATTCAATCGCACCTTTCCTATAATATAGCGATTCAAAATGAATCTAGTTGTCTCGGTGTGATGCTGGTCCAGCTAGAAATTTACACTTCATATCAACTTGACAACATATAATTTATATAGTAATTAATTGCATATAAAATTGAAAATATAGAGTTGATAGTTATTCTCTTCCAAACATATAGGGACCATTGTGATCTTGGGGCTTAATGTGTCATTGTTTTGATCTTTGGCAGGTACCATTTTGACTGATCTCTGTAGGGGCTCTGTTTTGCAGACACCCACACTCAACTTGAATGAATAAAATAAACACATTTCCTAGAGGACAAAACACAGTTTTTTTGCCATTTTGCCCTATCATGTCGCAATAAGGAAAATTATTCCCAGTATCAGGTGGGACCAAAGACAAACTCTTTTTCATTAAAACCAAATCGGGAGAGAGAAGAAAATTCTAACAATCATCTGTTATAAAAAAAAGGCATGGAAAATCAGCACAATAGCATGATTGACTGCAGCATTTGAATTTTAAGCTTAGATCTGGGAGGACTATGGCTGAAAATTGTCACTTAGCTGCAAAAAATTATTTATGATAAAAAATAAACAGTTAATTAGCGCAATGGGAGATTTGACACACAGTTTATTTAGGAAAATACTGAGCTTGGAGAAACCCGTAATAAAAAGTTTAAGGGACTGATGGGTTTGTTGAAGAATCATTTTAACCAATGTATGTGAGATTGTGCAAGGATTTCTGTGTGATTCATAGTTAAGAAAACTCGATAAAATAGTGGTTTTGTATGCAGCAGAGCTGAAGAAGTTATGGCAAAATTGTACTTAAATGGCAAGGGTCAGGTCAGTGTGTCGAATCATTGATAACAGCTTCAGAAGTAATTGTTCTCAGAAGTGATTCTGATCTTTGAGAATTCATTGGGAATTGCCCAAGCATTGGAATTGCCAAGTAAAAGTCTGCAGAACTTGTCAGTGAGAGCAGCTGTTTTGTGTAGTAGCAACAAAGTACATCATTCCAAAGAAAATTTAACATAATTTTAAGGAAGTAAGTGAGGGCTGCTTATATGGTAGAGAGGAAATTTATATCATCTGGACACCAGTTCAAGAAAGTTGGGTGTCAGATACATCACTTAAAAGTACAAACAACAAGAATGTGCAGGCTTCAGCCATAAAATAAATTTGATCAGACAGGAGGAATATAACCGAAGGAAAGAATTTATATTTACAGCTTCCACCATTCTCAACATGTAAAGGAAGCAAATGAAGTCTTTGAAGAGAAAACGTTTTCAAGAAAATTGAATGAAAATGGCAGCTGACCTAAGAAATTCTGCAGATGCTGGAAATCTAGAGCAACACACACACAAAATGCTGGAGGAACTCAGCAGGTTAAGCAGCACATTTCTCTAAATAAACAGTCAACACTGTCCTGATAAAGGATCTCAGCTCAAAATGTTGACTGTTTATTATTCTCCATAGATCAGGTGTCCCCAACCTTTTTTATGGCACAGATCAATACCATTAAGTGAGGGTTCCATGGATCCCAGGCTGGGAACCCCTGCCATAGATGTTGCCTGACCTGCTGAGTTCCTCCATCATTTTGTGTGTGTTGCTTACAAAAAGTACAGCCATCAACTGTTGTCATGAAGGTAAATGTTGGAGACTTGTGCTTCACACTGTGTGCAGGGTAAAACTGATCAGCCGGGCTGAGTATGCAGCTGAGTGACCAGATAACACTATAACTGACCTTATAGAAGAACAGCTAAATCTGAAAACCTATGCAACTGGAAGCAGCAAAGTAGCTGGAATTACAAAAACAAAAAACAGATCAAAACTTCCCAGACTGGCAGTGTTGCAAGCTCCAGATCAAAACTTTTGGAAAGAGGCTGTTGTTCCCTGGTTTGGAGGCACATTCATCACTTTGAGAAGTATGAGGAGTTCTGGAAAGATGAGCTAAGCACATTGAAAAGCGCCCAGGACAAATTACATGCTGATTTTTACTCTGTCATTTTTTTTCTTTAAACCAAATTCAGTAACTTATGTGATACAAGCAATATTGGAGGCAGAAGGTGACAGGCTTGTTTCTTTGTTAACGCCTGCTGGATTCTACAGAACTTTGGGGAGATCGCAAGTTGACTGTGAATCGAGACTCATCCTTGGAACAGCATCCCATTCCGAGAATAGAAGCCGTATTTACAGTTTGTCTGGAGGGCAGCAGTGTGCTAAACCATGCTCATCAACAGATGATGTTAGGGGAGTCCAAAATTTTTCTGACTGTTCACACAGAGGCACGTTCACATGAAGCTCACTATCTTCTGGAGATTTGTATGCACTTGCCAGAGGGGTCACTGAAAGACACTTCAAAAACACTGGATGATAGATTTGGATGATATTTTGTCAGCCACAAGGAAAACTGCAGAATCTGGAAGAAATGTTGAATAGACTGGAAAAGGCAATCTTTCTATTAAAGAGAAGTGAGTGTATATACTTGGTGAATTAATTCAATAATTGGGACACAACATGAATAGTAAAGAACTACACTCAGTTCCAGAGAAGGTAGAACAAATTCTCTATGTTCCTTCACCAACCAAGATAACCAAGATAACCAACCAAGATAACAAACAGAAGGTGTAGTTGTGATTGTTAGACTATTATAATCTATTTAGCAATGACCTTGGCTCCATTGCACCAATTTCTGTGAATGGATCTGGAGATGGATGAAAGTGAAGAAGATATTTTTAAGCCTTCTGAAGAATTGCTGTGGTTCATTCATGCGTTTGTCCACTAATCAGCAGGTATAGAATCAATGTTACATTGATGTCTGGTTGTCCCATTAGATGGAAGGTGGTTCTGAAAATCCAATAGCATTTATGTTCAGAATGCGAGCAACAGCAACTCGACAAAGATAACTTAGCCATCACACTAGGAGTGCAGAATTGGCCATTCACACAGGCCACGTTCCATGAAGTGTAGGCAGTCGCTCAAATGGTTCCCCTATGAGCTCAAAGATCAGAATCAGAATCAGGTTTAATATCACTGCCATATAGAGCCATAGAGTCATAGATTACTACAACACAAAAACAGACCCTTCAGCCCATCTGGTCTATGCCAGGCCTTTAATCTGCCTAGTCCCATCAACCTGACCCTGGACCTTAACCCTCCACACCCCTCTCATCTGTGTACCTATCCAAACTTCTTGTGAATGTTGAAATTGAAATTGCATCCATCACTTGTGTGGCAGCTTGTACCACACTTCCACCACCCTCTGAGTGAAGATGTTCCCCCTCATGTTCCCCTTAAACAGTTCACCTTTCACCCCTAACTCAAGGTCTTTAGTTCTAGTCTCACTGAACCACAGTGGGAAAACCTGCTTACATTTACCCGAACTATACCCCTAATAATTTTGTATACTTCTATCAAATCTACCCTCAATCATTTAGGTTCTAGGGAAAAAAGTCATAACATATTCAGTCACAAACAAGAGAAAACCTGCAGATGCTGGTAATCCAAGCAACATTCACAGAATCGAAGCAGCACACAATCTGATGATGTGCTGGGTGCAGACTGCAACTGTTTTCATGTTTCCAGTACTAACGTACCATGTGCACAACTTACTTACCCAAACCCATACATCTATTGGAACACAGGAGGAAACCAGAGCACCTGGAGGAACCCATGAGGTCATGGGAGATCGTTCAAATGCCATCAGACAGTAGTGGGAATTGAACTCCAACCTGCCAAGCATTAAAACATTACAGTAACTGTTATTCTATCTTTTAGGTTAGGAAATGCCAGAATAAAGGAAATAGGGCACCTTTGTTTGAAAGCGGAAGAAAAAGAGCAGATGATACCAGGCAGAGGAGAGCAGGAGACTAGAGGAGAACAAAGCACCTAGCCAAGTGTCTTTAGAGAGCACTGCTCTTATCATCAGTGTGGCTTTATAAAGGAGATTCCATCGAATTCAGTTTCACCAGGGCTCTTTGACAGCAAACTTCGTCAAATGCTGTCTTGATGTCAAAGGCATACTTGCTGGGATATTTTCTGGATTTCAGCTCTTTGTTTTATCTTTGAACCAAAGTTGCAATGTGATATGATGAGTGTTGTTGGAGGTAACTGGTGTTGGCAAGTTGGGCAGTACTGGCAAAGAAACAATTTAGCTCTCAGTGATGGTTGAGTTCTTGGTGAGAAAGAACCATTTGATAGCACCATTGGCAATGTCTGTGATCACTCTGCTAAGGATAGTGTGGACAGTAATTAGCCAGGTTGAATTTGCCCTACCTTCTGTGAACAGGATGCCCCTGAGAAAGAGGATGAACCTGGGTAATTTTCCACATTTCCCAGTTAGACACCAGTATTGATTCTGTACTAGAACAGCTTTGTTGGAGGGAGAGCTACTTCTCTCAGGCTGATCTTCACTACCATAGCTGGAATTTTGTTTGGTACATGGTATTCACTGTATCCTGCACTGTTAACCATTTCTTGATATCATTTCCTATAGCCTGGAGTGAATGAAATTGCCTGGAGACTGGCATCTACAACATTGGGAATCTCAGAAAGAGAGAAATGGGTCTTTTTTTTGGTCTTGCTGGCTGAACATACTTGTAAATGTTTCAGCTTATTCTTAGGTGCTGGGCCCTACTATCACTGGGAGTAGTTTTGTGTCATCTTCTTCCTGTTAGCTGTTCCACCACTATGATGTAATATGACTACAGACCTTCAATCTGACCATTGGTACTGCAATCACTTAGTTCCATGCATTGTATGCTCTATTTATTGAAGGCAAGTGTCACTGACAGTCTACAAGCAGCATTTCCTCACTAGTTCAGACAATGGATCTTCTGCATGTCTCTATTTCCACAGATGCTGCATGACCTGTGACATGTTTCTATTTAACATATCTAGCACCTGATTTTCTTTTAATTTCCAATAGCTATATCCAACAAGAGAATGTCTAATCATCCACTCTTGAGGCCAGTACCATCACAAGTCCCCTAACATCAACATCCTGCGAGGTCAATGTATCAGTTACATAGATATCTGGAATACCCAAAGGCTTTCTACCATCTATAAAGCTAAAATCAGGGGTTTAACAAAATAATTTCCGTGAGTCTGGTTGAGTGCAACTTTAGCAACTCTCAACGTCCTCAATACCACTTAGGACAAGGCAATCTAGTTGCTTAATCATCACATCCCCCTCCCTATTCATCCCTTTTCTCTGTTACCAGTACCTGCAGTGTCTACAAGCTACAAACTCCACAATAGTTACTTGCCCAGGCTAAGTTGATAGCACTTCCCAAATGCTGACCACTTCCATCCAGGAAGACAAAGGTAACATTGAGTTCTGCAGAATCTCTGTTAGTAATATTCCATCATGACTTTAAAGCATATCACTGGTCCTTCATCATTGTTTGGACTAGATTATGGATTAGTACCATGGGGGTATCTTCACCAGAAAGACAGCAGCTGGTTTGAGAATGGCTCGCCACTACATACTCAATATCAATAAGTCCTCACCTTGTTAGTAATCACAGTTGCATCAGAAACTGGTATGGTCTCTAAAGTACAGAATCACAAAAGGCTGCTCATGGTTGTAGATTCAGCCAGTTCCATTAACTGGTACAACCCTCCCCACCATTAGGGGAATCTTTAAGAGGTGGTGCTTCAAGTAGGCAGCATCCATCACTGAAGACCCTCATCATCCAGACTTGTCCTTTTCACCTTCAGGGAGGAGGTGCAGGAGCCTGAAGACGCACAATCAATGTTTTAGGAACAGCTTCTGCTCCATCAGATTTCTGAAGGTCCATTAACCCATGAATACCTTCTCATTATTCATGATTTACAGTTGTAACTTGTAATTTTTATGGCTCGTACTGTACTCCTGCCACAAAACAATTAACTTCACAACAAGTCAGTGATAATAAATCTGATTCTCATTCCATGCACTCTGACAGCTTTATTAGAATAGGACCAGAAGCTCAAAAGCAAATTTTGTAAACTAAGTTGTGGTGACTACTCAATCAGTGTTTGTACATTTATCTTTTCATACTGTTACGAAATCCCGTAACTGGATCACTTACCAGCAAAGATAGAGAGGTCCATTGAAGTCTGATGGTACTATTTTTAAAAGTATTTATTGATAAAGGGCACAAAAATAAGATTAATGCAAACATACAGATAATATACGTCGTCAATACTAAATCTAAAGCACGGGTATAATAATAACCAATAAGAAATAGCTCTATCGTTGTCTAGGGGATAATGTATTGTCCGATGGAAAGATAACGATCACTGTTAGTTCATTCAAGCTGCAGCGTTTTTGGGTTTAAGAGTGAGCGGTTTAAACTTGCCCAGGTCTTTTATGATGCCAATTCGTTGAGTCAGGGGAGTGGGTTTCCCCGTTGTTAGCTAAAAGCCATTTTCCGTGGTTCCAGCCACCAATTCCAGCAACGGAACTGAACACACGTGGCCTCCTTCAGCTGACTTCCTGCTGTTACGTGGTCGCTTAACGTATCTTCTGGTGCGTCTGTGGGACTGTTCCTACAGACCCTCTTTTATCCTGACTCGCAGGGTCGTAGATGTCAATCAGGTTGGGGGTGTGCAATCTCTCCCTCAACCAGCCCACTTTGCCTGAGGGCGTTCACGTAGCAGATTCTCCAATCCACAACTTTGTCTTCCGGAGACAATGGCCATGTCCCGTAGCTTTACATTGCCGGGGAAACAAGGCATTCTGCACGTCTCTCTCTCATTTCCTGGGCCCCTTGACCCAACCCAACAGTGATCTTGACATTCTCACAAAGGAGGGGGCTATGGACGTAACAATACACATAAGAAAGTTAAATGGGGCACCATGGTAGCGTAGCGGTTGACACAGCACTATTACAGCATGGGGTACCTGAGTTAAGAGTTCAAGTCCAGTGGCCTCTGTAAGGAGTTCATATGTTTTCCCCATGGAATATGTGGATTTTCTCCGGGTGCTGTTGTTTCATCCCACAGTTCAAAAATATTCCGATTAGTAGAGTAATCGGTCATTGTAAGTTGTCCTGTGATTAGGCTAGGATTAAACCAGGGGTTCTGGGGGACATGACTCAAACACCGGAAGGACCTATTTTGGGCTGCTCCTCAATAAATAAATAAATATATATGTACTGGTCTGAACGAGGATGGTGGTGTATTGAGAGGCTACATAAGATGTAACTTAGGATTTTTAACTCTGCTTTATATTCAAAATAACCATCAGAGCCTCTGACAGATTTGTTTGTGGTGGCTCAAAAACAGTCCAGAGAGAGACATACAAAAATGGTGGAAGCTTAGTTGTTTCATCCCTCTTGCCTGTTGAGAGACCATAAGACTATAAGACATAGGAGCAGTATTAGGCCAATCAGCCCATTGAACAGCCTGTAAACACCACCTTTATGGAGATAAATGAAAGCTGCATCTACTTAAAACTAGCGATCTTCTCAAAACCAATGATTGAGACAGTGACGAAAGGTAAGCTCTCCAAAGAACCTTAACCCTTGCTAGTTTGATGCCAAATGACTATCAATTACATGCACAAAAATGAATGGATTAGCTTTATTTGTCCCATGTACATCGCAACATGCAGTGAAATGCATCACTTGCGTTAACGACCAACGAAGTCTGAGGATGTGCTGGGGCCGTCCGCACGTGTCACCGTGCTTTGGGGTCCAGTATAACAAGCCCATGGCTTAATCATGCTTGCACGTATGTCTTTGGAATGTGGGAGGAAACTCGAGCACAAGGAGGAATTCCACACAGTCACAGGGTTATATTATATGTTATTCATGATTTTATATATATAAATCATTTACACTACTTCCACAACCCAGCAAGCTCAGGCACTACAGTAGCTTACAGTCAGCATGACGCTATTATAGCTCAGGGGATTCTGGTGGCGTCCTGTAAGGAGTCAGTATGTCTTCCCCGTGGAAAGCATGGTTTTTCCTGAGGACCTCCAGTTTCCTCCCACAGTGAAAAAACATACCAGGTAGGTTAACTGGTCATTCTAAATTAGGTTAGGATTTGATTTGCACTAAACCCACAGGCAGGATATCCAGATGATCCATTGTCATTGTTTAGGAACAGCTTCTTCCCTTCCGCCATCAGATTTCTGAACAGACAATGAACGAACCCATTAACACTGCCTCACTATTTTATATCTAATTTATAGTACTTGTTTTGAGTAAGGCTGCTGCAAAATAATAAACTTCACCACACGTTGGGACATTATGTCGAAATTGTATAAGGCATCGGCGAGGCCTAATCTGGATATTGTGTGCAGTTTTGGTCACCTACCACAGGAAAGATGTGAATAAGATTGAAATAGTGCAGAGAAAATTTACAAGGATATTGCTGGGACTTGAGAACCTGAGTTATAGGGAAGGGTTGAATACGTTATGCACACAAGGTGCTGGAGCAACTCAGCACACCAGGCAGCATCGCTGGAAAAGAGTATAATTGATGTTTCGGGCTGAGAATCTTCATTAGGACTGGAGAGAAAAAGATGAGGAGTCAGATTAAAAGGTGGGAGGAAGGAAGGAAGAAATACGGGTAATTGGTGAAACCGGAGGTGGGGGGGGGGTGGTGGAGGTGAGATAAAAAGCTGGTAACTTGATTGGTGAATGAGATACAGGATGGGAGAAGGGAGTATCTGACAGGGGAGGACAGAAGATCATGGAAAAATGAGAAGAGGGAGGAGCACCAGAAGGAGGTGATGGGAGGTAGTAAGACAGATTAGAGAGAGAAAAGGGAATAGGGAATGGTAGGAGGGGGCATTACCAGAAGTTAAAGAAATTGAATATTTTGTGTGTCTTGCTTGGATTTCCAGCATCTGCAGATTTTCTCTTTGTCTTTATATACATATTTACTTTGCTTGTAAGCAAAACGGGTAAGACATTGTTAGCTGACTGAGGATTCTGCTGATGCCATTCATCGCTTAATTCAATTCCTTTGGGCCTACTGATGGAAGAGCATGTGAAATTGTTGAAAGGATACTTTGTTTTACATGAGTATCATCAGAGTGCCTCTGAAAAAGTGTTAACACATCCTAACTATGTCTTTACAAAATATTACAAATTGCTTTGTAACATGTATAGTATCAAAGGGCTTCTTCAAGCTTCTTCAATTAATTTGGTGAGTGAATGGTGATGGCTAATGCAGCTTTCAACAACTGCCTTTAACTCCTTTCCTGTTCTCTCAGGTGCTGCAGAACGTCCAAAATTTTCAACCCTGGAGGCTGGAGAGGGCAAAATACCTGCAAGTACTCAAAGAGAAGGTAGGAAAGTTTTCACAAGCTCAGTAATATAAGGCCTCTGGCGATCTTGCAGAGAAGATGAGTTGAGACCAAAGACAGATTAGTCATGTTGGGATAGAATGATGAAGAGGGTTAAAGGTCATATGATCAATGCCTACATACTAATTGTGCTTTTGTGCTCTGCTCTTTGCTGCTAAAAGTTGATTAATCACTCTGGTGGTCAGAAAACAGAGTAGATTAGATGGGATTGGCTTTATTTTTCGCATCTACGTTGAAACATATAGTGATATGTGTCGTTTACATCAATGACCAATGCAGGCGGAGAATGTGCTGGCAGGTAGCCATAGGAGTGTCCATGCTTCCGTGGTCAGCATAGTATGCCCAGAATTTAAAAACCCTGGAATGTGGGAGGAAAATAAGAGCACTCAGAGGTCACACAGTCACGGAGAGCATGTACAAACTTCTTAAGGCAGTGGTGGAAACCTACCCCCGACTGGCAATGTAAAGTGTTGCCTCAGCTGTTGTGCTACCATGCTGTTCCTGAGCCCCTAACCACTCAAGGACAACAGATACGATGGTAAGTCAACTCTCATTCAAATGCCAGGACCCAGCACCCAAAGGGGCTTAGAGGAGTGATCATCTTTCAGAGTCATCTGGGTCCCGTAATCCTTGGTTCCATATGTATCCTCCTTGCATACAGAAAGTTTCACCTGCTTGCCAGCAGTGGAAGGAAAAACATCTTCGGATTCTGTTCCAATAGCCAGACCATCGGGATGAGCCGCTGATGCACCATCAATAACTCTCCGAGATGTGAGGCGAGATATCGGCTTTTATTGACTGGAAGAAATAACAAGCAGTAGTTGACCACCATACTACATCCTGGAGACTGAGGGCTGGGCTCAAGCCTCAATCGCCTTTATACCGGGGTCTGTGGGAGGAGCCACGGTCAGTGGGAGGGGCCACAGGAGCAGACAGCAGGGGGGCGTGTCCAGACAGGTATATGTAGTTCACCACAGCCGCGCTGGTGCGTCACAAAGCCGGAGCATAACGTGCTGCAGATGGAGATGTTGTCGCTGTTAGAGATGGTGTTGGAGTGAACGATTTAGGGAGGAGTCGATGCGGAAGAATTTTGATGCCTGTCCACCTAAACCTGGTGTGAAGAATCACTCTGGACGCAGAGCTGACTTGAAGAGATTGAGAACCGCTTCAGGCAGGGCAGCAAGGTCTAAACCCAGAGCATATTGTTTCACCGGGGCCTGGGTCGTAGAGCAAAGCACTACCTGGTGCTTGGACAATTTAAACACTGGCCTGGAGAGTCTGAAAGGCCCAAGTTTCAGGACTGAAGGTGAGGGTTGGGCCGATTTTATTCCCTCATCTGCAATGTTCATTCCTCTCTCCACGGTGCTGAGGCTGTGAACAGTTCCGGCCACTGTGCTTCATGTCTGCGAGCTTTGCAGCAATTTGCCCTGTTATATGCTTAACTGACACTGAGGCTTGGGCCTACTCCGGCTGCTTCAGGGAACCGGATCTATGGACTTATTTGGTTCAGAATGCTGTAGCTTGCTTCTATTGTTTGCATGATTTGTGTATTTTTTCTCTTTCTCTGCACATTGGGTGTTGGTCTATTTTTTAAAAAAATTAGGTTCATTTGGGTTTCTTGCTTTGTGGCCGCCTGTAAGTGGATAAATCTCAAGGTTGTATAGCTTATAGCTTATACATACTATGATATTAAACATATTTTGAATCTTTGAGTCTTTGGATTAGAAACAATTAAAAATAATTTAACAAGTTAACAATGGGCTAATCCTCTTCAGAGTGGCATTTGTAGAGTGATTTTACACTCCTTTACAAAGTCCATGTGTTCCACCAAATCCAGGCTCTTCCAGTGCTGCAGGTCAGGACTTCACTTTTGCTATTTCCCTATCCTTGGTCCCCAAACTTTCAGTACGACAACAGTCTTCAACTCAAGTATATATTTTTTGACTTGTAATACTAAGTGCCAATACTGGCGTTCTATAATCCACTGCTAATTAGCTTTCAATATTTAAGGTCATTTAATCAACAGAGCCGCATATCAGTTGTATTTTATGTTCATCTGTTCTAGTCATGGCCTCCAAAAGCATCCAGCTATTCCATATTTATGTGAAGTACATGATGTTTTGTAAAATAAACACTGAAACATAGACTCTTGTCTTCGAGATTCATTCCTGCAGTTAATGATTTCAGCTGAACCACTCATTAAATTTATTACATGGTAATCATCACATTTGATATGCATTATACTGGATGTTAAAATCCCAGGGAAAGAAGAACTGCTATTTTAACAAATCAATGTTGATTTCCATTACCTGCTGATTGTAAGATTATAGGTCGCCTATTTAATTGTATTTCATACTTGAAACTATTTGTATTTCATACTTTGATAGCTTACATGAAGATTTAATTGTAACTATTCTATTCTTCGATTTTATCTTGAGAAGATAATCCACTCTTTCAATGGCTTTAAGCCAAGAACGTTGGCACAAGTTTCTTGTAAGCAGCAGCTTCACATTTCTTAAGCAAGTTGTTAGGTAAAACTGTATATCCCCAGGGCAGAGGCAGGATGCTGTAACAGTGTTAACTTCTGCAAAACTTTGCACTGAATAGCAATCTTCATACTTTGCAGCTGTTTTTTTTTAATGAAAAGAACAGCGATAGATTATGTTAATTTATGGTGATTGTGGGTGGCGGGGTGATGATAAGTCTCTACCAAGGGAGATGTAAGGCATTCCTTCCATCGGCTAATCTGCAGGTCACCCTTGGGCAAGGTGTAGCACCTGTTTAGTCCCCAAGCAGGGTCACGTGAAGCCATGGGAGCAGGCGGTGGATGGTCGCATATTGTAAGTTCTGGTTATGCGACCACTGATGCCAGCAGGCAATCTCTGAAGAGTATTGATAATAGCTGGGATCACCTGTCTTGTAAGAACACTGCCCAGGAGAAGGCAATGGCAAATACTTCTGTAGAAAATTTACCAAGAATAATCATGGTCATAGAAAGACCACGATTGCCCATGTCAGCACATCATGAGTGAACAATGGTATTTGATTTATATTTCATGCACCTTTAGAAAAGACTGTAAATGGTAAGAAAAACAGGTTATCGAAGTTCTGTTACATATATGGACAAAAATATAAACAATTAGAATATACAGTATAATAGTTGGTGCTTGAGTACGTTTGTTGATATAAACTAGGAATGGGAGTTTCTGCGATGATTTTAAGATTTAAATAAGTTTAGTTTCTACAAAGCAAAGGATACATTCTGGCATACAACGTTTGCCCTACAACGCAACCTACATTACAGCTTTAGTGAGAATTCTCTTTCTGCTATACGCCATGTCTACACCAGAGCTTTCAGTATAACATTTGGCCTCCATGAACAGACTGTGAGATCAGGACCCCTCCTTATCCATCTGCTGCCAGCTGAAATGAGTTCTCCCCTAGGATGGTATGACACTTTTCACATACTGGCCAATTGCCTGATCTCCACTTGTAATCAATGCTGATGGTGTTCATTGCCAGCGTCTTATGCAAGTATTCATAAATATCAAAACGCCTTTCAGATCATCAAGATGATGCCAATAAAGGGCAATTCTTTGCATGTGGCTCTGATGGGATTTGTCAAATATTCCCATTCAGGATGACTACAGCTGAAATCCACAGTTGTAGCCATGGGTACTTCAATACGCAACCTAATTTTAAGATGTTATTAAAAAAAAAACTATCAAAACTCAAAATTGATGGATCCTGGACTGCAGACTCAGATAACAAGTGCTGTTCCTCTTTAAGTAAACAGAAGTGTGGAAGTTGAGCTGATCTACTGGTAGAAATGCAGAGGCCCCCATTCTCAACTGTTCTGCTGGTGAATGTATAGTCTGTGGAAAGTAAGACTGAAGACCTCAGAGCAAGATTGCTGTACCAGAGGGACATCAGGGACTGTTGTGTACTTTGCTTCATGGAAACTTGGCTATCTCCTGTCATTTTGGATGCAGTACTACAGCTTGGTGGCTTCACCATTCTCTGCAAAGACGGGACAGTACAGTCTTTAAAAGGCAGAGAAAGTGGAATATGCTCTATGATTAACTTACCATCGTGCAGAGGTGTGGCAGTTCTGTCTCAGTCCTGCTCACCTGAACTGTCTCATGGTCAAATGATATCCTTTTTATCTACTGAGGGAGTTTTCCACTGGTAGCAGTGTACATCAGGAAGGCACTCCAGGAGCTGAGCAACATAATCAGCAAGCACAAAATTGTGCACCCTGCTGTCTTTCCTGTTATTGTGGGAGATTTCAATGAGGCAGGCCTGAAGAAGTCTCTGAACAGTTACTACCAACATATCACCTGTGCCACCAGAGGAGACAGCACACGTGACTACTGTTATACCACAATCAAAAATGCTTATTGTGCCATCCCATGCCCACACTTTGGAAAGTCTGATCATCTGGTTGTACTTCTGCTTTCAGTGTATGGGCAGATACTAAAGATCGCAGCCCCAGTGTTGAAGACCACAAAGGTATGGTCAAGGGAAGTGGAAGAGTGCATACAAGACTGCTTTAAGTCAACGGATTGGGCAATATTAAGGGATTCACATTCGAATCTGATCAAATATGCCACAACTGTCACCAACTTCATCAAGACTTTGGCGGATGAGAGTCTGCCGTTGAGAACACACTGGACATAATCTAGCCATAAGCTTGATTAAGAGAAATAAGAGCAAATCTGTAGATGTTGGAACTCCAAAGCAACATACACAAAATGCTGGAGGAACTCAGTTGGCCTGGCAGTATCTATGAAAGAGAGTACAGTTGGCAGTTCAGGCCAAGGCCTTTCATCAGGACCAGAGAAAAAAAGATGAGGAGTTAGTTTTAGAAGGGGAGGGGAGGGGAGGAAGAAATACAAAGTGATAGGTGAAATGGGAGGGGTGGAGGGATGAAATAAAGAGATGGAAAGTTGATTGGTGAAAGAGGCACAGGGCTGGAGAAGGGAGAGTCTAGTTGGAGAAGACAGAATACCAAGGAAGAAAGAAAAGGGGGAAGAGCACCAGAGGGAGATGATAGACAGGTAAGGAGATAAGGTGAGAGAGAGAAAAGGGAATAGGGAATGGTGAATGGGGGAGTGGGACATTATCAGAAGTTTGAGAAATGGATGTTCATTCCATCAGTTTGGAGGCTACCCAAACAGAATATGTGTTGCTCCTCCAACTTAAGTGTGGGCTCATCACGACAGTGGAGGAAGCCATGGATGGACATACCAGAATGGGAATGGGAAGTGGAATTAAAATGTGTGGCCACTGGGAGGTCCCGCTTTTTACAGTGGACGGAGTGTGGGTGCTTGAAAAGTGGTCTGTCAATCTACATTGGGTCTCACCGATATACAGGAACTCACACCGGAGTACTGGATACAGTAGATGTCCCCAACTGACTCACAGGTGAATTGTTAGCTCTCCTGGAAGGACTGTTTAGGGCCCTGAATGAGAGAACACTAGTTCCACTTGCAAGGGTAAGTGGCAGGAGGGAGATCAGTGGGGAGGGACGAATGGACAAGGGAGTCACGTAGGGAGTGACCTCTGTGGAAAGCAGAAAGTTGGAGAAAGGCCAAGATGTGCTTGGTGGTGGGATCCTGTTGGAGATGGTGGAAGTTACAGAGAATTATGTCCTGGACACGGAAGCAGGTGGGGTGGTAGGTGAGGACAAGAGGAGCCCTATCGCTGGTGGGATGGCAGGAGGATGGGGTGAGGGTAGATGTGTGCGAAATTGAAGAGATGCAGTTGTTGGCAGCCATTGATGAATCAGGAGCTTTGTAGTCTGCTGAGGGCTAGATGTCTGGCATTTAAGACTGGTGATTCAGAACTATACAAGAAGTCTAGTATGTCCAATGGAAAGCTATCTTAAGAGCAAAAAACAACCAGTTCTTGGTGAGGCTAGAGATGGAATCGGATGCATGTCAACTCTGGCAAGCTTTGCAGAACTTTACTTTCTACAAAGTGAAATGTCACATCATGAATGGTTGTGATAATTCACTCCCAGGGAGCTCAATACCTTTTATGCACATGTTGAAAGAGAGAATACGACTATGTGAATCCCTGCCGTATCTGCCGACCCTGTGATTTGTTTAGGTTCCAACATCAGAACATCTTTCCAGAGGTTGAACCTCCTTGCAAGACGTCCGGCTGGGTGGTGTACCTGGTGGGGATCCGAAATCCTGTGCCAACCAACTGGTGTGAGTGTTGAAGGACATCTTCAGTCTCTGTCTGCTGCAGTCAGAGGTCCCCACCTCATTCAAAAGGGTGACAATCATACCAGTTCCTAAGAAGAGCAGGGTGAGTTGCCTCAACAACACTCAAATCTACTGTGATGAAGTGCTCTGAGAGGTTTTTCATGGCTAAAATCAACTCCTGCCCACTGCAATTTGCCTATCACCACAATAGGTTCTAATGGGTTGCATCCCTGTTTGGGATGGAGGGGCAAAAGTACAGGATCAGAAAAAGCTGCAGGAAGTTGTAACCATAGCCAGCTCCATCATGGACACTAGTCTCACCAGCACTGAGGACACCTCCAAAAGTTGATGCCTCAAAAAGGTGGCATCCGTCATCAAAGAGCCCCATCATTCCAGGACATGTCCTCTTCTCATTGCTACCATCAGGGAGGAACTTTTTCCCCTTTGTCATCAAATTTCTGAATGGACATTGTGAACACAGCCTCACAATTCTTTTCTTGTCTTTTAACACTACTTACTGAATTTAATTTTTAAACTGTATATATTCTTATAGTAATTTGTATTATTTATTATTATGTGTTGCAATGAACTGTTGCCAAAAAACACCAAATGTCATGTCATATGCCACTGATGTTAAACTTGATTTAAAGTCAAAGTATATTTTATTATTACAACGTGCTTACTTTTTATGACCTTCAGGTTCGGCTTCTTGCAGGCCGCCACAAAACAAAGATGCGCAATAAAACACATTAAAAGCTCCACATAACAAAGACTGTCAAAGAACTCAATGTGTGGGGAAAAAGAACAAATAGTGGAAATAAAAATAAAGTGAACAAATAACACACAGAACATGAACAGCAGAGTCCCCGAAAGTGAGTCCACAGCCGCAGAGTCACTTCAGCAATGAGGCGAGTGCCAGTGGTTGCAAGCTACAGCTACACAGCATCATTTCAGTGTTGAAGCAAGTAAATCTCGCGTAGTAGTGAGCTGAACATCAGTTTTCCTGCCCCCTAAGTCTTGAAAGCCTTGATCAAATCATGCAATGGTACCAAAAATAGAGTCAACAAAAACACAGAGTTACCAACAATGAGTCCGCAGCTGCGGAGTCTGTTTTGTGCTGAAGCGAGTAAAGCTGTCCAGCAGCCCAGTGGCTGCAGAGCAACACCTCTTTGGTGGGTGGGACTCCTGCACCTCCTACCCGACCATAGCAGTGAGAAGAGAGGGGGACAAGTCAAACACAGGCCAATGGTACCTGTTTGTTTTTCAATCTTGACCCCGACGATTTTAACCATGGTCAATACCTCAATTGGCATGAAGGAATGGAGCTGACCATGGGATTGTCTTCTGCAATCGTGTCCAACCCCCGCAATGGCTGCACCGGCTATACCTGCTTTCTCGATAGTTGAGTTCACCAATTCCACCGGGAGATCTCAAAGGTGGCAGATCGTTTGGGTGGTCCAAAAGTATATCCTTAAAAGAGAAATTACATGCTGAAGACTGTGGCGATCGCAGTCAGATGAAGAAGTATATCTGGAATATCTAGTAGTTGCAGACGAAGCTGTCTGCAACACGTCACCTTCGGTCACTAGTGCCACCTTGTTCCACCTGATTCTGATTCTGATTCTTTATGCCCTTTGCGAGTCAGCATCCAATTTTTGTAGAGAATTAGAGGGATAAATGAATATACTGGGGTATGAAAGGGTAGTTTCAACAAAGAGCAAAAACAGATAACACACTTTAAGTAGAGTTGTCCACTTGAGAGAGGCAGTGCTTGCTGCAAGCCATTCAATGTAAAAATCATTATTAACTTGAGCCAAAGAAGGAGATACTTGGTGATTAGCCAAAATTTTGTTTGAAGTTTCATATCTTATTTCTGCTTAAGGTGGAGAAGTAGCTTGGTTTAAACAGGCATTTTCAACCATGGACTGTTAACAGGTAGAGTATGGCCAGCAACATAGGCTTCAAACAACATGCAAAAAACTGGAGTAACTCAGTGGGTCAGGCAGCATTGTTGGATGCTTATAGCATTCAAGCATGGTTCTAAGGTACTGCGGCAAAGGACGTAAGGAACTAAACACCAAGGTGAGAATTTATTGGGGAAGAGGAGTATAATGGAATAATCTGAATGGAAAATCACTGCAGCCTGATTGAAATTTCCTTCACAATTTGATCACCAACAATTACTGATCAGCCATTGGATCAGCCATTTCCCCAATGGGAAACAGTTTATCCACTTTATATCAACCAAGTTTAAGATTGATCCAATAATTCCTCAGGATACTCAACTCAAGGGAGATCAAGCAGAATTCATGGAATTCACCTTTCTAGCCTTTGGAATCCTTCAGATGAATCTAAGAATCTGCCTACTTATTTCCAAAGCTAGTGGTATATCCTCCTTGGGATGTTATACCTCGTCTGTAGAGTAAGACTATATAGAACACATCACCACAGCCCATCCCAGCCCCAATATGTTCAAGATTACATGAAATTTGTAAATTTTCATTCACTTTTTAGATATCTATGTTCCCATTCACTGTGTCATTGTGATATGTGCGTTTAGAAACCCACATTTTTCCCCTTTTCACAATCATTGTTGCTCTGTATTACAACAAATTCAATTTGTCAATCAGCATGCAGTTGAACGGTGATCCATAAAGGTACTACTACAGAATACAGCCAGCAAAGTAAATGTCAGAAATCTACATGAATACAGAGGCAGGCATTGCTGATAAACTGGAAAACATTTCCTTCAATGTAAAAGTCCTTTTTTTTCAACTGCCAGTAGTGTCAATGCATTTTTATCTGGTAGTGTATTTACAGACAGGCAGATAGAAATGATGAACATTTTATGTTAATTATGTGATCAAAATATCTCCTCTGAACTTTAGCAACAAGAGAGGAGACTATTGCGATTTTTAACCATCTCTCCAAGTTCATAGAATTTTTTGCTTTTCTTGGCATTTATATAAGCCTCTTCTTTGAATTGTTATGATATCTTACTTCATTTCTTGAGTACGGTTGCTCAATCACGTAAGTAGATTATTTTGGCTTTTAGAGCTACTCACTGCTTTTGCAATGTGTCAAGCAATTTGAACAGGAATAATTTACACTGTGTTTGGCCTACTTTAGCAGAAAGTTAATTGGCGAATGTGTTCTTTCTTGCCTTATGAAGTACTATGCTGCAAATAGTGCCATACGTGTCTTGATTGACAGGCAGAAATAGCTAAGAGCACTGAAAATAATTTTGGTTAAGGGAAGTGTGGCCAACAAGCATGGTGTTTCAGTAGCACAAGAGAGGCAAGGCTTTTTATTTCTGATCTGGATTCACCCCATTTGTACCACTACTCTTAAACATTGGGGAATAACTGGCCCCATGAATATGAAATAAATATTTGAAAAAAATCCAAAAGATGGTCATTACAGAGAGGTTTCTGTATGCTGTTGTTAGTTCAGCTGTTTTCTGATTGGTTCTTGTACATTGCCATAGTGCCTTACATAACATTGAAAATAAGCCCATGACGGAGAAACATACTAAAAACATTCATGAACATGCAGCTCATTAATGCATTTTGTGAGTAACAAATGACAACATGAATTTTAGAAATAGGAGCAGGAAGTAGGTCATCTTGTTCTTTGAATGTGTTCTGCCATTTCTTAGGATTATGACTGTACTTCCACTTGGCACACCTTTCTAACACTATTCCAATAATCAATGATGAAATGATTATGGGCTGTGGAAACAGAATTGTTGTGAAGTTAGATTTTTGATAAGCAAAGGAGTAGAGGTAAGTGGAATGCAAAGCTGAGTTACTGTCAAACTAATCTTAATCATTTGATTGACAGATCAGTTTGGAGGGTCTGAACAGTGAAATTCAACTCCTAATTCATACTTCTTATGATGTTAGTCCAGATTATTTTTGATTAGTAGTGAAGATATTAGCACTTGGTATTATAAAGGATAACTCTTGTTACCTTTTGCAGAGTGTAGAGGTATAGCATAGCTCAAAATTCAGAATTAAATTCCAGATTGTTTAATGCCATTTTGCTGTACACAAGTGTAAAGGAATATGAAATAATTGGATCTGATGCAGCACAGAAAAAACACATAAAATAAATAACACAATAATAACAACTCTCAGACTCTACCTTGCTGAGGCCCGGCACCAACTCTCTTACTTACTCCTCGAACGGGACCCCACTATTGAGCACCAGGCCATTGTCTCCCACACCATCACCACCCTTATTAATTCTGTGATCTCCCATCCACTGCCACCAACCTCATAGTTCCTGCCCCCTGCACCTCCTGTTTCTACCTCCTACCTAAGATCCATGAACCCGCTTGTCTGGTTAGACTCATTGTTTCAGCTTGTTCCCTCCTCACTGAACTCATTATCTGCAGACCTCAACTCTGTTTTATCCCCCCTAGTTCAGTCCCTTCCTACCTACATCTGTGACACTTCACATGCTCTGGATCTTTTCAAGGATTTCAAGTTCCCTGGCCCCCATCATCTCATTTTTACTATGGATGTCCAGTCCTAATACACTTCCATCCCCCACGAGGAAGGCCTCAAAGATCTTCGTTTTTTTATGGACATCAGACCTAATCAGTTCCCCTCCACCTAGCTGAACTTGACCTCAGTCTAAGTAATTTCACCTTTGGCTCCTCCCATTTCCTTAAAAAAAAAGAGGTAGCCATGGGCACTTGCACGGGTCCCGGCTATGCCTGCATAATTGTCGGCTATGTGGAACAGTCTATGTTCCAAGCCTACACTGGCGACCGCCCCACACTTTTCCAATGCGACGATTACATTGGTGCTGCTTCCTGCACCCGTGCTGAATCATTGACTTCATCCACTTTGCATCCAGCTTCCACCCTGCCTTCAAATTTACCTGGTCCATTTCTGACACCTCCCTCCCCTTTCTCAATCTCATTGTCTCAGTCTCCATCAATGCCTATTATAAATCCATGGACTCTCACAGCTACCTGGACTACACCTCATCCCACCCTGTTACTTGTAAAATCACCATCCCCTTTTCTCAATTCCTTCGTCTCCACCACATTTGTTCTCAGAATGAGGCTTTTCATTCCAGAATGAAGGAGGTGTCCTTTTTTCAAAGCAAGGGGCTTCCCTTCCTCCACCGTCAACCCTGCCCTCAATGGCAGCTCTTCCATTTCACATATGTCTGCTCTTACCACATCCTCCCATAACCCTACCAGGGATAGGGTTCCTCTTGTCCTCACCTACCACCCCACCAGCCTCTGTGTCCAGCACACAATTCTCCGAAACTTCCGTCACCTCCATTGGGTTCCCTACAGAAAGCACAGCTTTCCCTCCCCTCCCTCAACTTTCTGCTTTCCACAGGGATCGCTCCCTACATGACTCCCTTGTCCATTCGTCCGTCCCACTGATAGCCCTCCTGGCACTTATCCTTTCAGGTGGAAAAAGTGCTACACCTGCCCCTACATCTCCTCCCTCACTACCATTTAGAGCCCTAAACTCTCCTTCCAGGTGAGGCGACACTTCACCTGTGAGTCTGTTGGGGTCACTTACTGTGTTTGGTGCTCCCTGTGTGGCCTCCTGCATATCAGTGAGACCTGACATAAATTGGGAGAATGCTTCATCGAACACCTATGCTCCATCCACCAGAAAAAATGGGATCTCCCAGTGGCCACCCATCTTAATCCCACTTCCCATTTCCTTTCTGATATGTCCATCCATGGCCTCCTCTGCTGTCATGATGAGGCCACACTCAGGTTGGAGGAACAACACCTTATATTCCGTCTGGGTAGCCTCCAACCTGATGGCATGAGCACTGAATACTCAGACTTCTGGTTATGCTGCCCCCCCCCCCCCCCACTTCACCATTTCACATCCGCTTTTCCTTCACTCACCTTATCTCCTTACTTAGCCATCGACTCCCTCTGGCCCTCCTCCCCCCTTTTCTTTCTTCCATGGCCTCTGTCTTTCTCACCAATCAACTTTGCAGCTCTTTACTTCATCTTTTCCCCCTCCAGATTTCAGCCATCATCTTGTGTTTCTCTCTACCCCCCCCCCCCACCTTTAAAATCTACTCCTCAACTTTTCCCTCTAGTCTTGCCGAAGGGTTTTGGCCTGAAACGCTGACTGTACTCTTTTCCATAGATACCGCCTGGGCTGCTGAGTTCCTCCAGCATTTTGTGTGTTTTTCTCGGATTTCCGGCGTGCGCAGATTTTTCTCCTGTTAATAATAATAAAAGCACAATTAGTATAAATATATATGACAGCTTATATACATAGATTGATTGCACATCCATAAAGTGACGCTAGGCTCTGCATAAGGTAGCATAGGAAATAATAAAGTAGTAGTGGAGTTAGTGGTTGGAGGTGTTGATCACACTGCTTGGGGGAAGGAGCTGTTTTTGAGCCTGGTGGTCCTGGCATGAATGCTATATAGCCTCCTCCCTGATGTAAGTGGGACAAACTCTTTAAAGGAGTTGAGATGGCGATCAAAAACTAGAACACTTTTGTTAGAGAATGTTTGGTAGGTATGCTTTCAAATATCACCACCCTCACTCCCTCACTGCAAGACATTTATAGAGAATCCTGATCTGGATGTCACCTTGACCTGTCCTTGTTAAATGATAGCAAAGCAGTTTCACCAAGCTAAGATCCATGGAAACCAACAGCTGAAGCTGAGTTTTTAAGACTTGGACCTTGCATTACACCATCCATCCAGCTCTGTGGATGCTTGGTTAAATTTACTAGTGTAGAATCCAGGGACCAGTGTTATTGATCCAGAGAGGTGAGCCTGAATCCAAGGAGCCAGAGAAATTGGAAAACGTAATTCCAGCCATGATGTAAAACCAGAATTAGTAAGCCAAAAGACCATTACTAATATCCTAAAGGAAAGAAAGTATGCTGCCCTGCCTTCTGGAGCAGTAAGTATTTAACCTTTGAAAGTCTTTGTAATCCACTCAGATCAAGGCTATTAGAGATGGACAATAGCTGTTTATCTTTGTACCGAATGAATAAAAGGTAAGCATAATTATTAGCTTTAATTTAGATATGGGAGGGGAATGGAAAAGGTGTAAGCTCTTATTGATCCTATGTCCTGGTAAGGGAAGTGAAAGGAAAGTTGTATAAAATGTGTTTCTTTTGGCGACTTTCATTAAAGTCAAAGTAAATTTATTATCAAAGTCCATATATATCACCATATATTACCTTGAGATTCATTTTCTTGCAGGCATTTACAGGAAAATAAAGCAATACTATAGAATTAATAAAAACCTATACATAAATAAAGACTGGCAAATACCCAAAGTGCAAATAAAAATATAAATAATACTGAGAGTATGTGCGATAGACTCCTTAAAAATGTATCTGTTGGTTGTGGAATCCATTCAGAGATGAAGTGTGTCATGTCTTGTAACTCCAAAACATAAAACTAATCAAAAGGAAAACAGGGGGAGATTGGGAGATATGCATCTACTTTCATTTAATGTTAACTTTAGTGAGACATGCACTTACGATGTGGCGACATTATGACTTATGCCATTCATGTACTTTTACATATAACATGTAATGAATTATTTAAAAAACAAAGAATGCTTAATCAAAAATATATTTACAGTATTACTCAAATATTACTGAAATATTAAATACACAGCAATCCTCCCTGCTTATTGATAAACTCCAACTCAATATAGAATGCATTTCAACTCATATACATAAATACTGTAAATACATTATACTATAGAATACAACTACTATATAGACAGCCACAACTTGTAAATTTTAAATTGCCCCATTCAGTCTTAAAGATTTAAGCACTGTGGGGGATTTATTACTCTTGTGGGATAACTTCTTTCCTGACAAATGGGGAGGATGGGGTTTAACTCTGCTTGGAAGGAGAAATTTGTGGCTGTGAGCCTCCTCTGTGATGGTTGTAGGAGTTAACGCTGAGACTGCAGCAAGTGGTTCTGACAGCTCTGGGCACCTTTCTTTTCCTTTCTTCTTTCTCTTCCCCGATACTCTTGGCACCTTCTGGACGTGTTGGTAAACTGAACAGTGTATGGCAAGCTGTTTGATCTGCTGATCAGTCTCATGCCACCAGACAAAGCTTTGAGCCAGCTCTTTCATTTTGACCATGCCTAGATGACTGGCATGTAGCTCCTCCAACATTTTAGTTCTCAGCTTGAATGGTACAAAAACTCTCAATCCCCATATAACGCAACCTTTGTCCACATTCTAGCCATTCTGGGTTGTCATCTAGACCTGAGACAGTGTGGGATCTTTCCTGGTTTCCCTTTGGATCATCTCTCCCATAACAGGGAGACTATGAAACTACACAAAGATTGACAGAGAAGCCTTGAGAATGGTTTAGGGTGTAAAACATTTCAATCAGAACATGTATGAGAAAGTTTACCCTTGTTACTGATCATAAGCCAACAATTCACAAAAGGGAGTTCCACTAACAACAACAGCAGCAGTCAAGAGGAGGTCCACTTTTGTAAATTTTGCAGGTATTTCCTTTTCCGAGGGTAAATGGGATAATCCAAAAGCGTTTTCATAAAAATTTGTCTTCTTGAATTCACTCTTGTAATTGTGTCTTCCATAAAACAGGGCCCATCTCTGCATCGCACTGCTGCTGCTGTTAATGGAACACCCGTTCGTGGATTGAAATTTGACATTATCACTGCTTATGAACCCAGAAATTTGTTCATGTTCTGCCTTTTTTTGACTTGACCTTCTCTGTCCCTTCCTGAAGCAGTCATCTTAGAACTTCCTTATCATCACTGTTACGCTTTGTAGTTCCAGAACATAAAACTATTTGAAAGAAAAACATGGGAAGACTGGGGAATAACGTTTCAATTTTACTTTAGCGAGGTGTGCCTGTGTGACATGCAGCGTTATGACATAAGCCAATCATCTGCTTTTACAGATAACCCATGATGAATTATTTAAATAACAAAGAATGCCCAATCAAACAAGATATTACAATGTTACTCAAATATTACTGAAATTTTAAATACATTACAAGGTGAGTGAAGTTATCCATGACAATAGCTGTAACTGTTCCTAAACCTGGTCGTGTGGGCTTCTAAAGCCCAAGCGTCTCCCCCCGATGATAATTAGCGAGTAGAGAGCTGGAAGGTGTAGGTTCATAGTGAAGGATAGTGCTTTCTGGAGGCAGTGCTCCTTGCAAATATGCTCAGTGGTGGGGAAGGTTTGCCTGAGCTTCTGGCCTTGCCTGTTGTCTGCACTGATTCTTTAACAAATGACTGAGTGACTAGACTACTTCAAGAGAGATCAATATGTATTGTGAAGCAACAATTGCATAAAAGCCAAACAATTTGAGCCCACAGCTTCCTGACAGACACTTGGGACCAATGGGACTCTTGCTTAACAGCTTTTCTGAGAATTTTCTTTGGTGGCAGCCCAGAAAGGAGCAGCTTTTTTTAAAGTTCATTTTCACATTGGTGGAATTTGAGCTTCTAAGCCATTGGATTGATGGCTCAGTGACATAACAGTTACACCACTGCACTTATTACGAAATTTATATTACCCAAACAATGAGGTTTGAACTACCAAATGCAACATGAATCTGATAACTGTTCACTCATGTCTGGCTCCTGAGAGTGAAGCAAGGGAAGCTGATAAAATCAATGTCTCTTTGTTCTGATTCCAACAGTTCAATGTGAGATGAAGTTGAAAAGATGCTGCCAAGTTTTTAATGTTCTTGCGTTCACAGCAAGACAACTGGCTGCAACTCGGTGTAACTTGGCACCCAGTTTGTGTAGAAACTTTAACAACAATGCCAGTGAATGCGTTTCCAAAGAAAACTTGTAAAGCTGATACATCTGCAGAAGTGGAAAAATATTCTCATTCCCAGTCCAGTGATCTATCACTTTCGATCCATGGCATGTGCAATTTACAAAAGAATTATTTAGCGGAGACATATGGAGTTTTAGAAAATACAATTCTTTTGTCAGTTAAGTTTTTGAGATATGAAATCCCATCAATAAATCCATATCAACATTAAGATACTCAGAAATTCAGGTAATTTATACCTATCATAAATACACTTTTCAAATGGATGTAGTTGACATACTTAAACTGAAGAATTCAGATGATTTTCAAGAAGGTTTGATGGATCTGTGAGTGCATGTTCAACCAGTTAAATAGATGTCCAATAAATGCATGAGTGGTTTGCTTTTATCTCAGTATGCAATAGAGTACTGGCTTGCAGGGTTACCTGGAGTCAAGTGGATTGAATCACTACTATTCCTGTTAAGAGGAGCATCATGGAATCATGTGGACCAAGTTGACTCACCTACTGAGGAGTTGAATCTACTACAAAGGGTTGCTACTTCTCTATTTCAGAACCTTCCCTGGCCTCTTTTCCCACTATGTTAATTCAGTAGTTGATAATGCCAGTGACTGGGGGTGTGAGTTTCACACTTCTATCAAAGAAGTGGGAAAAGAGGTTAAGAGTGATATCTTCATATAGAATGTTTTTGGAACATGAATTATTAGATGTAATGTTTGAGACTGAGATTTATGAATACTCTGAAGAAACTACAGTTAGCTATTTAAGACAGCGGTGAATCCAGAGCTATAGGGAGTGATCAGGTGTACAGTACTTCATTTGGACACTGCATGGACACCTATGATTCTGTATTACAGAAACATAGTAGTTATCTTAACACTATTACACCTCGGGGCATTCTGGTGTTCAGAGTTTAATTCTGGTACCATCCTCAAGGAGGTCGTATGTTCTCTACATGACCACATGGATTTACTGCAGCTACTACATGTCCTCCCGTATTCCACAGACCTACTGGTTAGTAGGATACTCAGCAATTGTAAATTGTCCTGTGGGCTAGGCTAGAGCTAAATAGGCGGGTTGCTGGGCCTTGCAGCTCATATATAGTTAGACTGCCTAAGAACTTTGCGCAGTACAGTATATTATGTCTTTCCAGTTGTCAAATAACACTCAAAACTACTGAGTTAACATGAAAGTAAGTACTCTTATTTCTGTTTCCACAAGTAACTTTCTATTTTAACCAATATACAGTACTGGACAAAAGTTTTAGGTATCCTAACTATATATACCTGCCTAAGAGTTTTGCATAGTAATATAGAAGGAGGTCACATGATCCATTGAGTCACAGAGCAATCCCACTTCCCCACTAAATTCCCATTTTCCTGTAACCTACACCCACCATATTCCTATAATCTTCCCAAGGAGTAATTTACAGTGGCTAGTTAACCAATGGACTGCATCTTGCCTCCGGAGGAAAATTACCTCACAGACTCCACAGACTCTGCAATGGAAGTTAGGATTGAACTTCAGCCTTTGGGACTATGAGAGAGCAGCTCAACTAGCTAAGCCACTGTGTTGCCCTCCTCATCGTGTTTTCCTTCAAAAATGATATCTCCTGCAGAATTAGATCAGTTTTGTCTGCAGTGAATTACATGTGCTAGGTATCCAGCAAAATATCAAGGACGCATTGATAGAGAAATTCATCCTCCTGAAGAAGTGTCTTGCCCTGAAACATTGACTTTTTATTCATTTCTGTAGATGCTGCCGGACCTGCTGAGTTCCTCCAGCATTCTGTGTGTGTTGCTTTGCATTTCCAGCATCTGCAGACTTCCTTGTATTTGAAATTCATCTTTGGTGCTAAACTGGTGTGTGAATATTAATTCGCGGCACTCACTTCTTACATTTCCTCCAAGAGAACCATGAGCTTGTTGTAGGATTTGAAGGCTTGTGTGCTTCAATGATCCAGAGATCTGTGTTGGCTGAAGTCAGGGCTTTATGCTTTGGCTCTTGGTTGGATCACCCATGCCAAACTGATCAAAGGGTAGAGGCCAGACTACTGTGGTCCACCAGTCCTCCTAGGTTTGGGGGTTCAGAGGGCTAACAACCCTGAGTGGTAAAACAAAATTGTTATGGAGACAGCAATGAAGAATCCTTCTATATCTAAGTGTGACGGTATTCGTGCGTCTCCACCTTGTACTTGCATGATTGACAATAGTAAAAACTGAGAGGAAGCTGTTGGAATGGTGAAGAAAACCTTGACTACTACCAGAGATGGAGGACCTTCATTTCTGTCTTAAAGGTCAGTAGCGGAATGGGTAGTAAGTAATTACTCGCTATATTTGGTTCATTGATTTCAATAGAGCTTTATGTGTGTGAAGTAAGTATAAATGACAGCATATGTTAGTCACAAACAAAAAAAATGTTTTGAACAAGTATATTTCAGACAAGTTACACTGCCAGACAGAAAATATTCTGATGCAATCTTTAACAATAGTTCCTTTGGAAAATATTAAACATTGTAAACAAAATAAAATCCTACTGATACTGGAAAAAATGGAATAAAATCAGAAAGTGTTAGGAGAACTCAAGAGGTTAGGCACCATCAGTGGGGAAAGAAGCAGAATCAATGCTTTAATTTACTGACAGCATAACTGGGAAATCTTAAAGACGTAGGGGTGGTGCTGAGGGTGGACAGAAGAATAGATAATTCCTATGGCTAGTCAGAAAAAAGTTCAAGTAAATTTATTATCTAAGTACATACATGTCTCTATATACCTCCCTGAGATTTATTTTCTTGCAGGCATACTCAATAAATCCATAAGAGAATAATAACCATAACAGAATCAATGAAAGACTGCCCTGACTTGGGTGTTCAGTCAGTGTGCAATGGACACATCTGTGCAAATACAAAAAGAAAGAGATAATGATGATGATAATAATAATAATAATAATAATAATAATAATGATAATAATAAATATATCAAGAACATGAGAAGAAGAGTTCTTGAAAGAGAGCCCATAGGTTGTAGGAACAATTCCTTGAGGGGGCAAGTGAAGTTGAATGAAGTTATCCCCTTTGATTCAAGAGCCTGATGGTTGAGGTTTAATAGTCATTCCCGAACCTTGTGGTGTGATTCCTGAGGCTCCTGTACCTTCTTCTTGATGGCAGCAGTGAGAAGACAGCATCTCCTGGGTAGTGCAGGTCCTTGATCATGGATGCTGCTTTCCCACAACAATATTTCATGATGGTGTACTCAATGGTGGGGAGGGCTTTACCCATGATGAGTTGGGTCATATTCACTACTAGAAGGCAGACGAGTTTAAGTAGTAGAGGAGATGATTGTGCAAAGAGGATAGAAGTGAAAATTGGAATAATAAAATAATAAAAATGTCTTTGGAGAAGATGAACATTGGCACAATAAAGAAGTCAAACTGGGTGGAGAACTTATAGTTACATTAGAAAATTCTGGACGAGCTCAGCAGGCTGTACTACATAAGATGCAGAGTTAATGTTGATCACCTGATGATGGATTTATGACTTTAAGATTTATGAATTATGATTTTAAGATAAGGAGAAATCTGAGATAAATGACACTCAACCTGTGTCGGTAGAAGCCTATTCAATATGCTTGTCAGAGACACTTTTGATCCTTGACTTTTGAAAGAAATCAAATAGGTTTATTGAAAGCACTTGACGAGTCAAACAATGACTCAGAACTACGGCGAGGTGCTGCTGTGAAGTACAATCATTGTAGAGTTCTGAAGGCAAAGGTTGAGACCACATATATAACTTCACAAGGAGAATGGGCCTCTAGTTGCAGTGACTATATCCATTGCAGAGGGATACAAGCAAATGGGAGTTGCTTGGTTAGCCTGGTTGACATGGATGAGTTGAACCCAAGAAACTGCTCCCCTTTCAGGATGCTATGACTTGTGAAGTCAAGCTACTACTTGTAATTTCCCAAGGTGCAATCCCACTCTTTTTGGAAATAAGTGGCATGGGTGTGTAGTGGTTAGCAGAGCACTTTACATTACTCGTGACCCCGGTTCAATTCCCACTTATGCACTGGTTTCCTCCCACTGTCCGAAGACCTTCTGATTGGTCGGTTAATCGGTCATTGAAAATTGTGGCACAGTGATATCAGCGCCGGACTCCTGAATGGAGGTTCCCAGGTTCGAATCCAGTTGGGCTGTTCCTGAGTATGCTTTCCATCCTGGCCGGGTTGAGTGTTGAGCTCACAACTTGACCTCGTAAGATAAAGGAAAATACTGCAAAATGTCTGTGTGAGGAGTGGCGTACCACACAGCCTTTCATTCCATGCCTTGTAAGACATGAAACTGCCCGATGCTGGCCTAACAGGCCTGAGTTGACGTCATCATCATCATCATTGTAAATTGTCCTGTAATTAGGATAGGATTAAATCAGGGGAAAGCTAGGTGGCAAGGGCCTGTTCTATGTTGTATCTCAATAAATTAAAAAAAATATATACACATACCTGAAGTCTTCACTGGTCATAGAGTCACTTCTGCCTGCCTTTCTGTGTAAAACAAAAACTATCAGGACTTTCCTTCTTAAATTAGGTGTGGATTTTTGGAATACTGCCAGGTAGATAAGGTTTAAAATCAACCTACCATGAAAATCAAAAACCTTGTAATGTTAAGCCAATAATAAAATCAATAAAAGTGTTTCCTCTTTCCTCCTCGACCCCTTGCACAGTATACCAAATTAGCTTCGAGCTAGATCACACAAGACGATCCTGCGGCAGCAGAAACCATAGTGCTGTGCATTTAATGCACGCTTGTCCAGAGACTAATGGTTTAGTAATAATTTATATGCTCTTGTACAAGGAAGCAGGACAGCTGCACTCAGTACTTCCTTGTGCTGCCTGTAGCAGGAATATGCTCTTGTTCATCAAGTGGTTTACACAAGATTGGGTTTATATATCCTGGTATCATAAAGAGCTTAAAATCTGGTGTTCTACTGAAAGTCACAACCTGCAATTATGCTGCACGTCTAGTGACTGAAGAAATCAATGCTTATGAGCAAAATGGGAACTTGGAGAACCATAATATGACACAGGGGAGTCTGAAGATTCGTAACAGCAGAACACGTATTAATATAAAAAGATGGCCTCCTCCCCCATTCAGCCCACTGACTGCATTCTTGAAAATCCATCTTGTTTTATAAGAAAGGATGCTCTTTATTTACAACATGGCAATTTCAAGTTTTCTTTGCAAAGTTTGATGTTGTTTACTTTTGAATGATCCTGATTTACAGTTACTTTTATGAATTTTTTTATGCTGTACTTCATCCAGCCCAAACCCTGACACTTAGCATTTTCCACCCTTCTTATTATTTGTAAGGCTCAAGTTCTATTTTTATTAATAAAGTAAAGCTGGTTGCATAAGTGCTAATAGCTGGCAGGTTAGTTCAATGAAATATTTCAGTCACTCTTCCTTGCAGAGATACACATTGGCCCAAAATCAAAAGTGCATGCAGAGCCACATGCAGACACCCAGGGCTGTTTCATTGCAAGGAATGGAAATTAAATTCAGCAGGGTTATAAATTAAACAACCAATCCAAAACTTTAATTTCCTTCAGGCCAGGTTAGCTTAAAATTATTCTCATAGATTTGTAAAAGGAGTTAAATAAAATATAAATTAATTGACATTCAGCCTACTGTGGAAAGGAAAATAGACCGAGAGCTCAGCCTGGAAAGATGTATTAATTTGATGGTGTGTTGTAGGTTAACAAAGTTTTTGGCTAGAGTCTCAATGCTGCTGAGTTGTACAGAACAGAAATCCCTTTATAATGGACTGGGCATTTCAAACACTGCGTACTCGCTAGCTTGCTTCATTATTACAGACACCACAGAGGAAAACAAGTGAACTGTGACATCGTTAGGGCAGCGTAGGGGGTGGTTTGTGGCAGGGAGTGAAGTGGGCTGGGATGGAGGAGTCATTGAGGACTTTCAAGGTTCAAAGTACATTTATTATTAAAGTATGTACACTATATACAACCTTCTCATTCACTTCCTTACAGGCAGCAACAAAGCAAAGAAACCCAGTAGATCCCATTCAAAAAAGACCATCCAACACCCAATGTGCGGAAAAAGACAGATCGTGCAGACAATAAAAGTAAGCAAACCACATTCAGAGCTGAAGTTCATGAAAGTGAGTGACAGGCACATAGCCAGCAGATGATTCAGGAGCCCATTTGTTGCAGGTCCCAGCCTCAAGTTCGTGCCGGGATGAGTAAACCTTGTGGAGCAGTGAGCTGATCTCTGACCAGACTGCGCCCGACCCTTTTTCAATCTGGTCTGGTGATTAAATCTATCAAACCATGGGTCCTTCCATGCTGTGGGGCCTGGATCTGGGCCCTGGCTACTTCACCTTTGGTTCTGCTGCATTGGATCACCTCCAAGTTGCTTCAGCAATGGTCAAGCACTGGCTCATTGCCCACTCTCGTGCCCAGGCCAAGTTGCCTCACTTTGGTCTGTACATTACACACTGCAACATTCCTGCAACTTTGAGGCTTCAGCTCACACTACAAAAATGCTAGATCATACAGGCAGTTCAAAAGCTGGACTCCGAAAGGGAAGTCATAGGCAATTGATAGCAGAGGTTGATAATCGACATTGATGGTTGAGTTAGGACATTAAGGAAGGTTGTGAATAGCTGCTGTAATGGGAAGAATTCAGCCATGTTGTTGATGGGCTGGTGGTCTGTGGCTGGGTGGGGTGCCATGGCTGTGATTGGGAGGTAAGTGGGTGATATGGAAAACCAAAGGAGAATTGACTCAGGTGGAAGTACTTCCATTGAAGGGGTCAAGACTGAGACACATTCCCAGTAGTGTTTCTCACGAGCTGCATTGAAGCAAGCCTCCTATTCATTAAGGCCATCACCCACACTGGAGAGCTGTGCTGTCAACAGGCCACACACCTCTGGACAAATATCTTGGAAATGCTTTCCACTTGTGAGTTGTTAGTGTGAGCTTCCATTGCTGTGTCTGGGTTCCTCCATGTGTTTGAGAATTAGGTACTCTGAGCACCCGGGAAGAAAATGTAGTATTTTAAAACGTCTTTGTTTCTTTTGTACAATTGACCTAACTTTCTAATAGAACCTCTAGGCCATAGGCTTAATCTTTCAAATTTTTTAGCTATATATGTCTCTCCAGAGACACTGTACCTGAAGGAGCTCTTATATGATAAGGTGGACTCTTGACCTTACAATCTACCTCGTTGTAAACTTGCACTTTATTGTTTATCTGCACTGCACTTTCAAAGTTCAAAGTACATTTATTATTAAAGTGTACCTATATCACCATAAACACACTTGAGGTTTATTTTCATGTGGGCAATCACAGTAATTTACAATAAACAACAGAATCAATGAAAGACTGCACCCAACAGGATGGACAAACAATGAACTGTGCAAGTACAAAAAGAAAGAAAAAAAGGAAAAAAAAAGATCAAGAACATGAGATGAAGGGTCCTTCAAAATGAGTTGAGAGGTTTTGGGAACAGTTCAGTGAAGGGGTGAGTAAACCCATCTGGTTCTAGGACCTGGTGGTTGAGGGAAATAACTGTTCTTGAACCTGGTGGTGCGAGTCCTGAGGCCCCTGTACCTTCATTCTGATGGCAACTGCAAGACGGCCATCACCTGGATGCTGGGTTTCCTTAATGATGAACGGTGCTTTCCAGCAGTGTAGGTTAGAAATTCAGCACAACGTTGTGGGTCGAAGGGCCTGTACTATGCCATAGTGTTCTATGTTCTACATAGGTGATTGAAATTATGAATAAACTTTGGGATATTAAAGAATCATCATCATCATCATTATGTGCCATATCGTATGACTTTGGTGTTCATGGTCCTTGATCATGATTGTTCTAGTCAGATTTTTCTACAGAAGTGGTTTGCCATTGCTTCCTTCTGTATGGTGCCTTTACAAGATGAATGACTCCAGCTGTACACTTCAGAGACTGGCTTCCTGGCATCCAAGGTCGCATAACTAGGACTTGTGATATTAACCAGCTGCTCATATAACATCGATCACCTGCTCCCCTGGCTGCACATGGCCCTGATCGGGGCTTACAGATAGTACACCTTGCCTGAGGGTGACCTACAAGCTCGCAGAGGGAGCGATTGCTTTACACCTCCTGTGGTAGAGACGTATCTCCACCTTGCCAACCAGAAAAGAATATATATGCCTAAAAGTTTAATCCTGGGGAGTATACGAGCAATTTCATATTGCCTCTGATCTTCACTTGAGAGGCTGAGTAGAATATGCTTTTGTGCTGTTTACTGGACATGGACGATTTAAACGGTTTACTGGATTTAGACGCTGGGCCAGATGGATTGAAAAGCAGGGTGTCGAGACTGGAGGCAAGTGTCGGCGTGGATCTGCTCGCTGCCCTTTGATGTTTACTCCACTCCTTGCGGCACTGACACTTAGGCTGTGGGACTGCTCTGGGCTCCGTATCTGCAAGCCCCACGAAGATTTGCCCCACAGTGTGATGAACTGAGGCTGAGTCTGTGGGTCCGCTCCGGATGCTCTAGGCTTAGTGTCTATGGAATCTCTTTCAATCTGAATGCTGTTGCTTGCTTTTATTGTCTGCACGATTTGTGCTTTTTTCTCTCTCTCTTAACATTGGGTGTCTGTTGGTCTTTTTTTAATTGGGTTCTTTCAGGCTTCTTGTTCTGTGGCTGCCTGTAAGGAGACAAATCTCAAGGTTGTAAAATTTATACATACGTTGAGAATAAGTGTACTTTGAACTATGAACTTTGGATTTTAATTGCAATATTTGTTTAAAACGATTGTGTGAAGGAATGAGTGTAATTCTCAGGAAGCTTCATTTAAAAACCCAAGAGTTTGATAAGACTTATCACTTTATCATGCCATTAAAATTAACTTCATCTTCATGCATAAGTGTAAAATTTTCAGGTTGCTTTATACTGAAAGTAGATATTAGACACTTCTGATCGTGTAAATTATTTCCTATGATTGCAAGGATGATGCTGAAAACAATGTCTTTTGTAGAACAGCTTAGAATCATTGACAAAAGCTTTGGACTTTACATCTTAAACTGTATGTTTGGAAACTGTAAAGTTGGTGTTAGTTTCAAGGAATTATGTCAGTGGAACTCTACAGCTAATTATTTTTGCTACTAAGCATATGGGTCATATCATGAATTATGCCGAAGAAAAGTTGATATGTAACCCTCACAACCCTTACAGTGGATTCCATTTTTGGGTATTGACATATTTGTTAATTTCTTTTCACAATGTTTTCAATATGGACTTAGGCCAAATGTTCATGGCACTTTTGCAAGCTGCAGTAAACACTTTATATAATCAAGCCTGATAACTTATTCACTATCAAGACACCAGAAAGTGCTATTGCCCCTACAGGGTCTAGTTTATGAAATATGGTACTTAGCAGCTGTTGCCATTGTAGATTCTCAGACAGGTGGTGTGCAAATAGCAAATGGAACGAGCAAGTTATGAACATCGCAAGCTATCACCAGAAGCAGTTGGAAATGATGAACCTGCTGAACATCTGCATGAAGAAACAAACATGGCAAAGAGCTTTATTTTTCCTCTTGTATTTTTTTAAATTTCTCACACACTCTATCTCCCCACACAACACTCGCCAACTTTCACACCTTGTGCATATGTGATGCATAGTCATGTCCCATCTCGTTGATGCATCACTGAAATGCAATTTGCTGGTTTACTATTTTAATTGCATTATGTCATCCTCTAGTTCTTCAGTGTCTGGCAGGGGAAGTTGGCAAATAACTTGAGCATTACTTTACTTCTAAGTGGAGGTAGGCTAATATTTTATTTGTAAATGCAGCAAAACTTTGGGTTTCAGGAACTGCAATTAAAGATGATCTTAAGTGAAGCATCCTGCCTTACAGGAATGGTCATAGATGAACAGAAGTGGAAATCTGAAGATGGAGAAATAAAAACATGTTTGAATAAATCTAACTTTAACTTCTATCATTCTGCTATCCTGCTGTACTAACCTATTAAAGTTCATAAAGTTTAATTGTCATTCAACCATACATGAATACCAGAATCAGAATCAGAAACAGGTTCAATATCACTGGCATATGTCATGAAATTTTTTATCTTTGTGACAGCGGTACATACAATATATATAATAATGTAGTAAAATATGATTTACAGTAAATATATATATATATAAAATAGTTAAATTAAATAAGTAGTGCATAAATAAAAATAAAAAAGTAGTGAGGTAGTGTTCATTGGTTCACTGTCCATTCAGAAATCAGATAGCAAAGGGAAAGAAGCTGAGTGTGTGTCTTCAGACTTCTGTACTTCTTTCCTGATGGTAGCAATGAAAACAAGGCATGTCTGAGGTGATGGGGCTACTTAATAATGGATGACACTTTTTTAAGTCATCATTCCTTGAAGATGTCCTGGGTACTATGGAACCTAGTGCTCATGATGGAGCTGATTAAGTTTACAGCTCTCTGCAGCTTATTTCAATCCTGCGCTATAGCCCCCAGACGGTGATGCAGCTAGTTGGAATACTCTCCACAGTATATTTGCAGAAATTTGTAGTGATTTTGGTGACATACTGAATCTCCTCAAACCAAATATAGCCATTGTCGTGCCTTTTTTGTAGCTGCATCGATATGTTGGGTCCAGGATGGATCCACAGTGATGTTGACACCCAGGAATTTGAAATTGCTCACTCGATCCACTTCTGATCCCTCTTTGAGGACTGGTGTGTGTTCACTCATCTTACCCTTTCGGAATAACCATGAATACAGCCAACCAATCCAGTGTTACTCAGGGGCCATACTCCAGGGCAACAGTAACAACAGTCACACACAGCATAAGGCACATATAGCACATATAACATAACAAGCACATACAAATACAGTAAAATTGCAGACAATGATTTCAATCTAATGAGCATAAATAATCTTTTTTCAGATAATATCAATCTTTTGCTATCTTTCTTTATAGATTATTCATATTCATGTTTGCATCTATCTTTGCTATTCTCATATCACTATGAAGGATATGTATATACATATATTTGATTAAAATATCTAAGCAAATAATTTTCTTTTGTTTGTGCTCAATTGAATTATTGAAATAATTTATAAAACCAGAACATCTGAGAACAGCATAATTAAATAAATTATGATAATCAACTCCTCTGTAAACAACATAGAAATGATAATGCACAGAGAATATATTTAAATAAGACAACTTTCAGTTATTACAATTGTGGTAATGCATTTCAATTCACCTTTCATAAAACACAATTTGCTGATGAATGCATAGTTAAATTAAAGCTAACTTAATTTTGAGAGTCCAGATTTTGTGATCAGAGCAGTATGATTTATGATATAAGCTCAGCTATGGTTGGGTACAGTCAGTTATTGTGCCGGGAGCCCTTCCCCTAATCTGCCGCCTTCTACAGTGGTCCTTTGGGATTGTAGCTGAATTCTTCCCCCTCTGGCTTGGTAGATATTAAATAGTCTAATCAGGCCAATGTGAAAACTGTAAAAGCCTCTGCAGTGAGCCAAGAAGTAGCTGATTGGGGATCGGGGGAGGTGGTCAGTAGGTCCTTTATGAGATGCTGTGCCAGTCTATTGTTTATGTAAGGCTTTGTTCCTCTCTTGATGCATTGCCTTGCGTTCGTCAGTACGATCCATGTGCAGCCTTGTGAAGTGTGTAAGAGAGAGCTCGAGATTCTTGGTCTTGTGGATGCTGAGGCTAAGGCACAATCTCTAGTGTTCTTTTGTGAGTAAGTCATGGAGATGCAGCTCTGAGCATGTAAAATGCAACCTTCTCTGTACGCTGCTGCTCAACCACTGAGGTTTGGGTGATGTTGGCCTGGAACAGAGGTTCCCAACCTTTTTATGCCATGGACTCTTACCATTAAACAAGAGGTCCGTGGACTCTAAGTTGGGAACTTGTGGTCTAGAACATAGTAACCATTAGTTTTCTATTAGTTTTGAAGATTAGCTTGTGATGAATATTCGCTGTACAGAGGCCCCAGGACCTTTTGGCCAAGCTCAGCTTTCTAATAGAGCAGTTGACACTACCAGAGATCAAAAAGTTGATATATAGTCCAAGTCCTTGAGTGCCATGTCTTGTGACTTGATGATGCATGAGTGTTATCGTCAAGAAGAAGCACTTCTCAGCAGTCAGCAGATGAGCGTGTGCATGCAATCCAGTTTACTTTCCACCAGTTGAACACTGGGGGGCAGCACCAGTGGGAGGGGCCAGCCCTCAGCTCAGCAGGAATGCTGCACTATGCTGCCTCTGGTGTCTCCTTTCCCGGACTACTACAGAGACAAGCCTACAGTTTGAAGCCTGGTTCTCATTAAAACTGAGGCCACGCAGGTTCCCTGCTGTCTGTCTTGCTAAAAAACAAGGCAAATGGACCTGCAGCATTCTGCATGATCAATGTCCAACAGGGTCTTGTGATTGCAAGGGAAATGTCAAAGACAACCACTCACTGTTACACTGCTCACCATCTTTATGCACTGACTCTGATACCTTCTTGTAACACAGTCTGCACAAAGTCCAGCTTCTCTCATAAGCAGTTGTCTGCTGGGGTAGACCTGTAGTACCTGAAGTTCTTAATGTCCAGCATTGTCCTGCAATCATAAAGGCGATGTTTAAAAACAACTTCAGTTGGCGCCCAAGGCGTCCCTCCACCTGAATGCATCTTTGTCTTACTGGAACCAGAGAACACTGGCTAAGTTGTTTAGTTCAAGGAAGCTTGCAGACCAGATCAATCCTATCACTTACCACATCAAATAGATCATCTATCAATAGCTGAGAGGTTTGTGTATTCATTGAGTCAGCCCTCACAACAATTAATTTTGTGTGTCAGGGATCTCTGTCTCAAGAAGCTTTTAGATCATCTGCATGAAAATGCATCTTATAAAATATTACATGCATATGAAATCATCAAGTAGGAACAAAGCAGTATAAATGTTAGAGAGCAGTTAGGCTAGTTAAGAATGGTCATGGAACAATAGGAAGAATGACAAAAAGAATCCATTCCTCTACTTTTACTTTCTGAGGCTGATGCGTCATTCACCTACAGCTCATTGGTATATTCTTGTAACTTACAGGATTTGTACCTTTGCTTTGGAAAACCTTAGTGTTTTATAAATTGTTTGTAATTTGGAAATCTTTTATAAGTTAGGAATCCTCTATGAGTTTTAAATGCATTGTCAGAATTCTATCTGAAATTAAACATTATCACTAAAAATAAATGCACTGTTTTTAAACTACATTGCTAGGTGGAAATGTCTCCTCTTTAGGAGGGAGAGGATCCTACTGCTCAAGTAGTGGGTATTGGCAGCTAAACTTGCTGTGGAGGATAAGCAGGGAAGTGACCTAGCCTTTGGTGAATAAGTGGCTACTGCATAACCTTCCTTTAGGGAAGATGCCATAGCTATCTATACCTGATAGGACTGAAGACCTCCATTTGTGTCTAGCAAATCCGATACCATCACAAGCTCTACGCTCATGGAGGTGAGATGCAACACTGCAGCAAGAAAGGTTGGAAGATATTTTGAAGCAATAATAGAGCCTTGTTTGAGACTAGTCTTAACTGAGAATGTTTCTTCTGGCGAACGAAAATGAATCGGATCAAGACTATTGAAGATCTGTAGTTAAGTTGTTCTTGTGGTAGAAAAACTAGACAAATTTTTCATGATGCTTAAATGGCAAGAGTATGTAATACAGTTATCATGACGCTATATTTACAGTTCCATGGCTTCATTCATGTGCCAAACTAATCTGGCAATTACAACTTTATCTTAGTCCCTTTTTGAAGAAAGGAATTACGTTTGTTATCGTCCATTATTGTCAAACTTTTCCCAAATCTAGGCATTGTCAGAAAATTAAAACCATGGCAATAACTTTCTTCCAAGCTACATAGACGGCAGGTGTTTTTGGGTTTCAGTTAGGGTTGCTCCTTTTAATATTGTAGTTTCATAGAGTGATTTTGATAATTGTGGATAGACGGGACTAGGCAGTTTGAATGGTTTGGCATGGACTAGATGGGCTGAAGGGCCTGTTTCTGTGCTTTTTGATTACTCTAAGGTTAACATCCATATATTATCAAGGTAGGCTTGGGACCCAAATTTAGTTATCCATTTTACACCACTTTTGAAATGTGGCTGAGTGGATTACTCAGATATAGAGTCATAGAGCACTACAGCATAGAAACAGGCATTTTGACCCATCTAATATGTACTGAACTGCTATTCTGCCTCGTCCCATCTTCCAGCAGCTGGACAAAAACTTTCCACCCCTCCCATCCATGCACTCATCTAAGCCTCTCTTGAGTGTGGCAATCAAATCCAGGAATTGGAACTTGGAGGCAACACGAGTGAATCTGCAGATGCTGGAAATAAATAAAAACACAAAATGCTGGCAGAACTCAGCAGGTCAGACAGCATCTATGGGAGGAGGTAGTGACAACGTTTCGGGCCGAAACCCTTCATCAGGAGGCGTCACTACCTCCTCCCATAGATGCTGTCCAGCCTGCTGAGTTCTGCCAGCATTTTGTATTTTTATTTGGAACTTGGAACTTTTCATAGACCTCATCTCAGATTCCATGGATCAGGTCCTCAGTGCACACAAGGCCAGAGTTAAGAAGCATCAACAGGGAGCCCAAATTCAGCAGTGCCATTGCATCCCAGTTTATCTGGAGTTCTAGGACATTCTTCCCCAGACACAGTGACCTGACTCTGGAGCTTCCAAGTAAGTGTAAAGGTGACTCTGGATGGCATTTGAGGTCTTGCTGTTTCTCTGTCATCTTGAGCCTTTCAGAAGGTTCATGGTGCTATCACAATCTCCTCCTGACCTAAATGCCAGAAGGTTCCCTATTCCCATTTTCTTTTATCAATTGTACAGGGCACTGTGCTCCCTGTTAAACTGTTTTTTTTTGCTTTGTTTACCTAATGCCATTACTATCTGTTTTTGTGCAGAATCTCTTCACTATTTACAGCAGCATGAAAGGTTGTTGGTTACAGTCCACCATCCCTGTAGGACATATATGTGTCCCAGGCAAGGAGCGGGCAGGAAAAATCATTTCAGACAGTTCCAACCTACCAAACTGTCTTTTCCAAAAGTTCCCTTCTGGAAAGCTCTACAGGGCTTTTAAAACAAAAAAAAACTTCAGGGCATCTTAAAAGTTTCTTCCTCCATGCAGTTAATCTGATCAAACGTTGTATTTAGTTCCCCCAACTCCCTTCTATTACCCCATCATTGTATGGTGAACAATTCAGACCACTTTTTATAATGCTGTTTATACTGCAGGTATTTACTTCACACCTTGGGTGGAGATACATCTCTATCAAAGGAGGAGTAAGGCACTCCTGAACTTTGTTACCTGCAGATTGCCCTTGGGCAAGGTGTACCACCTGTTTAACCCTCAGATCAGGGTCACGTGAAGTCATGGGAGCAGGAGGTGGGTGGTTGTATGAGCAGCCGGTACATATCACAAGTCCTGGTTATGTGACCACTTATACCAGGCAGACAATCTCTGAAGAGTATTAATAGTAACTGGGGTCACCCATCTTGAAAAGACACTGCTCAGAAGAAGGCAATGCAAACTACTTCTGAAGAAAAATTTGCCAAGAGCAATCATGGTCATGATTCCCCATGTCATACGACAAGGCATGAAAAGAGTGAACATTCCGTATCTGTACTTCTAACTTTATTTTATATAATTCTTCATAACATGCAATTGTTGAATGTTATAATTGTTATTGCATGTTGCACAAACACACCACAGCAATTTCTGAATACATCCAAATGTATATGGCAAGTAAAGTTGATATTTGATCCTTAATAACTAATTCACACAAGATGAAGGTTCAGCTTATTAAGCAATTCCTGTTTCATTCACATAAACATGACAACTGCCTGCCATTAATGATAGAACTTCTGAGTAATTTGGAAGTTTCTAGAAGAAAAATTTGGTAAGCTCCTTGTAAACTAGAAGAGTTTTCTTAATTCCATTTACTTTCTTCAAATCATCCTTCAGCACTTGTTGCAACTCCTTCAACCAATCCTAGGACATGCAAGTCAAAAAAAAGTCAGAACTCTTCTCATAACTCCAAGTCCACATGAATTAGTCAATAAATATAAGTCCTAAGAATAAGCTGGTGCAGGCAATACTGATTATATTAATTCTCCTGCTTTGCTATGCCATCATGACTTGATCATTTGCAAACCGAATTATGTGGTTCTGTAGAAAAGCCTAAAGATTCTCTTATCTTTACTATTATATCTGGCGGTTTTTAAATCCCAGCAGCAGCCAAAAATAATGAAAGAAACTTTGCAAAATGAATGACCACCTAAAGTAAATGGAGATGAATCTGATTACAATTGCAAAAGAAAAGAATTGTTTCAGTGCCTCAGACAGTAATCTTCCTTCTAAGTGATTACATGAACCAACCTAGTCCCAGGGCTTGCATTCGTAAATGGGCAAAGGAATGCCTAAAGTTGTGAGATTTGGCAAGGGATCCCAATTCAAGATTCATGAACATTATTCAAATATGCTTTCTACCGTTCTTCCATTGATATGAATAATTCTTGCAAGTTGATGGCAGAGGAACATTGTGTCCCCTGAAACGGCAGTTAGATTGTGCAGTGTACAATGTTTTTCTGTTATGTTATCATGTATAGGTTCCAAGGCTGTCAAGCCAAGGAGTGATAATGGGAACAAGCTCCCGCTACCTAAAAGTGCTCCTCATGGCATGCACCTCAAACAGCCTCTGACAACTAAGTCCAACTCCTGGCCTTCTTGTGTGACTTAGCCTCTAAGCCTGGCGGAACTGTTTCTACTGATAGGAGAAGGGGCGAAGGCGGGTCCTAGTGCCTTAAAACCAGTGCTTTGGGTAGATGGAGCTCATCAGCCTGGGAAAGCAGTCCATCTGAGAGAGGGAAAACTCTGATTTCAACTCTTCGCTGCCTTGCAGCCATACCCACTCAAATCCAGAGATGGAGTCCCTAAGGCAGTCCGACGTTGTCTATAACCTCACTCTGGCAACTCCTGTGACATCACTGGTGTGAAGCTGTATCGGCCCTTGCCCTTCCCTAGGACAACATCGGGGGCGTGGAGAGGGGAGACCTGCTGTTTGGGCAACCACTGGTCTTCCATACAACCTTGCCCAGGCCTACGCTCTGGAGAGGACACTGCAAGACTTTCAAAGTGCAGATCCTTGGTCTCGCGAGACTAACAGATGCTATTAATCAATCAATCGATCGATCAATCAATCAATCAATCAATCAATATCATGTACAAGGTTCTACATTCCTGAAAAAGAATCCAGTGCTTTCCGGGCATATATGACAAATAAACTCTGTTCGGGCTCCATCTGGGTACAGGTATTGACTATAACAGATGTTTTGATGACAAACTCTGCCATCGTCATGAAGATGGCAGAGTTTGTCATAGAAACATTGGTTACTTTAAATAACTGTACCTGGCTGGAAGCCTGAGAAGAGTTGATTCCTCTCCATTCCTCTTTAAAGCTTTGTACAATTTACTCCTTTGTGCCATTTCTTCCTCAGTTAACTGATGCAATTATTGATTTGCTAGATGATATTTATCTCTTTCATAACTGCACCTATCAGAGCTGATATCACTGTAATAATAACATTTTCCTACATGACACATGATGCGACATGAAGAAAGGATTTTACCCCCTTGAGGAGATGGACATTAAATGTATTAAATGTGATGGCTTGCTAGAAGCCTGACCTCAGTTGGAGGTTTGAACTTGTACCTGGGAAACAACAGCAGGAGAGATGAGTATCATGGTTCCGACTGAACATCAGCAGGCACCTAAGTTTCGGCATTTTAATTCCCTGGAGTATGGTTAGCTGCCACTGTCCCTTTAGGACTCAGACTACCAATTATTGCCTGCCACATTCCTTCATGGAAAGTCTGTACTGAAAGGCCCTGTGCTGAGCACTCTGTGCTCAATCATAGGAGTCCCATTTCTAGTACAACTGTTTTTGATTTTGCCTTTAGATCTTGTTTGGATCATCTTGTTTATTTGGAGTCTGAGTTAATTCCATCCCTACTCTGCACTACCATCAATAGTTTTCTCTTTACAGTGAACTTTCAAACTCAATATGCTAGTCATTAGTGAAGACTTTAATCAGTGTCAAATATGCTCAGCTAGTTTGAATACAGCAGAAGCTGCAGATATAGGAATTTAAAATTCAAAAAAGACCAGAATGTTGGAAGTACTCAAAGCTTTTCTTGGAGCCCTTCTACCTTTTCTCTTTGGATTCCTTTGTTAAAGTGATCCTACCTTTATTGGAGGCAACCAGAAATAAAGTGGCTTCTACATCACTAAGTTGAGAAAGTAATTGAGATTCGGGAAATTTCAAAATGCAGTCTCATTATAGTACAAAGAAACTCAGCGGCAAGATAGTCCCTAACAAATCTGTAAATAATTAAAGATCTTTTTAATTATCTCAGTTGCAGGGCTACTGTTCAGATGTGATTTCCTGTGCGTGATTTACATTGTGTGTGAAGCTATTACACCTGGCCTTATGCAGCATCAATGGAACGCTGCACTAATTTAACATTGGTATTATGTGTGCTTCATCATCTTGTCTGACTTACACTGAACTGCACAGTTCTGTCAGGAAATGTAGAGGAGGATTGACCCAAATGCAGAGCAGTGGAGACGATTTAGCAATGAGTGATCACTCTAATAATAAACTGCAAAATAACAAGCCACAGGAGACCACGGAACAGGAAAGGACAGATATTTAACATGACAAGGCAACAGAGGACCAGAAGCAACTGGTTGAGGCTGGCTAGTTTGATGTGTGAACAAGGATTGTGGATGAGAGCTGGGTTTGAATAGGCTGCAGGTGATGAGTTGAAAGCTGGTGGTAGTTAACTCATGTTAGCTGAGTGGAGAATGGGAAGTGCCTGCCTGTGCTGCACTAACAAGTTCAGTTTTAGCAATTCCCCATTTATGTGTGAATTGCAGTCACAGTTTTGCACTGCGACCTGTATGCTTATCATAAACTAATTTCTATTTCACAGCTTCTGATATGTATATCTTGTATAAATTCATGATTGTGGTAAGAACTTGCATCACCTTAGATATTGCAATTTATTAAATTAATGAACGACATTTTGTGGGAGTCATACCAAGTTCTTTCCCACATCAATGGAGAACTAAATGAAATTAAATTAATAGAGTTAATGTTATTATTAAAATAATATAGAGATGAATTTAGTATGTGTGTTGACTGTTCAAGCAGTAATATTATCCATAGTCAAACCTTTGTATGAAGTCATCTCCTATAACAGCAAAGCATTGTTTTCTGTCACATGTAAACTGCAGTGCACGTAGTAAACTGCCAGTTTTGTGGTGGTAATTTGTGATTAATTGCAATTCATTGATAAAGGTATTAGTATCTGAGGAGTATTAACATTCCAGGAAGGCTAGAATTTGCTGTTTGACAACACTTTTGGCAGTCTCTGCAGTTTGATTTATTTTCCCTGATATATCTTTATAGCTTGGCCAGCAGCCTGACTAAGTGCTAAGACTGACATTTAAACCAGCTCCCAGTTATTGATCTGGTAGAAGCCTTTTCTGTATCGAATGTCCAGGTTTCCCTGGTACCACAAAGCAGGCAGCTGTTAGATTGTCAGGCCAGGATTTTATTTCCTTGATTAAACTATTAGCATGAAACTGGTAATGGTGTCTGAATTTCCAACAAAAGCTGTAGTTACTAGCCAATGAAGCACTCACATTATAGAAACCATTGATAATGATCAGTGCTTTAGCTCTAAATATCTGCAGTCTGGAGAAAAGGACATGATCTAGGTTTTGTTATACCGATCTGGAATTTTGTTCTGGGACCCTTACTCTTTGTGATTTTTATAAATGACCTGGATGAGGAAGTGGAGGGATGGGTTAGTAAGTTTGCTGATGACACAAAAGTTGGGGGTGTTGTGAATAGTGTGGAGGGCTGTCAGAGGTTACAGCGGGACATTGATAGGATGCAAAACTGGGCTGAGAAGTGGTAGATGGAGTTCAACCCAGATAAGTGTGAACTGGTTCATTTTGGTAGGTCAAATATGATGGCAGAATATAGTATTAGTGGTAAGACTCTTGGCAGTGTGGAGTATCAGAGGGATCTTGGGATCCGAGTCCATAGGACGCTCAAAGCAGCTGCACAAGTTGACTCTGTGGTTAAGAAAACATATGGTGTATTGGCCTTCATCAATCGTGGAATTGAATTTAGGAGTCCAGAGGTAATGTTGCAGCTACATAGAACCCTGGTCAGACCCCACTTGGAGTACTGTGCTCAGTTCTGGTCACCTCACTATAGGAAGGATGTGGAAACCATAGAAAGGGTGCAGAGGAGATTTACAAGGATATTGCCTGGATTGGGGAGCATGCCTTATGAAGACAGATTGCGTGAACTCGGCCTTTTCTCTTTGGAGCGACGGAGGATGAGAGGTGACCTGATAGAGCTGTATAAGATGATGAGAGGCATTGATTGTGTGGATAGTCAGAGGCTTTTCCCCCAGAGCTGAAATGGCTAGTACAAGAGGGCACAGGTTTAAGGTGCTTGGGAGTAGATACATAAGAGATGTTAGGGGTATGTTTTTTACACAGAGAGTGGTGAGTGCGTGGAATGGGCTGTTGGCAATGGTGGTGGAGGTGGATATGATAGGGTTTTTTTAATTAAGAGTCTTTTGGATAGGTACATGGAGCTTAGGAAAATAGAGGGCTATGGGTAACCCTAATAATTTCTAAGGTAGGGACCTGTTTGGCACAACTTTGTGGGCCGAAGGGCCTGTATTGTGCTGTAGGTTTTCTATGTTTCTAATCTTATTTAATTATTTATTGATTGAGATATAATACGGAAAAGCTTTTCCACCCTGTTGAACTGTACCGACCAGTAATCCCCCAATTTAATCTCAGTCTAATCACGGGGTAATTTACAATGAACAATTAGCCTACCAACCAGTAAGTCTTTGGACTGTGGGAGGAAACTGAAGCACCTGGAGGAAACCCACACAGTCATGGGGAGAACATACAAACTCCTTGGAGGCAATGGTGGGAATTGAACCCTGGTCTCTGGTACTGTAAAGCATTGTGTGAACTACTATACCACCATGCCACCCTAATAACTTTGAGATAAGTAAAAAAAAAATTTAAAAGTGTTGCTTGCTCCTATTTATATATAGAATTATTCAGATTTCCAGGGCATTCAGATTTTTTTCTTGAATTGAGCTTCACTCCATTAAGTAGTTATAATAGAAACATAGAGAGAAACATAGAAAGCCTACAGCACAATACAGGCCCTTCAGCCCAGAAAGCTGTTCTGAACATGTCCTTATCTTACAAATTACCTAGGGTTACCCATAGCCCTCTATTTTTCTGAGCTCCGTGTACCTGTCCATGAGTCTCTTAAAAGATCCTATCGTATCCGCCTCCACCACTGAAAATAAGATCTTAAAATGAAGTAATTAGCATGTTATAGGATCTTAGTCATGTCTGATCATAGCAGTGTTACAATTGCCTTAGATCCCAGGGAAATGTTCTGTTTCAAATGACTGCCCAAGAATGATTTATGAGTGTCCACAAAAACATTGATAAAGGTGATAGAATAAGTTCAGAAATTATTTGAAGGGCAATTAGCTCCATTGTTAAATGAACACATACCGCTTATTCAGATTGTTGCTATTTTTGATATTGTTATCTCCCATTCATCCAAGTGGATTTTTTTTTATCCTAAATTACTGCATTGATATACGATGAAGGCTTAACATTTGCTGGTGTGTTAATGAGTTATAGTTTTATATTGCTTGAAGGCACAGAGAATGAATCTTTTGCAGGACATAATTAAATTTCAATAAATGAATAATCTTTAAAAAGAATAGTTTAGGATTGCAAAATATGTATTCTAGCTGTGCTTTATTTTAACTAAGAGAATACATTTATACAATTAAGAGCAATAAGTGTAATTTGTTTTTGGGTTAGGGTGTGTTTAATGACATAATGGATGATATATTTTTGGTTCTGGTGTCAGTTTATAGATCGGATAATTTAATTATACTACGTATTATTATCCTGAAGGATCCCACCCACCCTGCTCATGGACTGTTTGTCCCACTCCCATCGGGTGGGGGGGGGGGGAGGCTACATAGCAGCCACACCAGGATCACCAGAATCAAAAACAGTTACATTCCCCAAACAGTGAGGCTGATCAAAATCTCCACCCTCTAACCCACATCTCCACAACCCCCAAACACCACTACTTTATCATTTCCTGTCAGAGTCATCTTATGTACAGACACTCTTGTATCTAATGTTACTTTATGTACATGCATTCAATCTATGTATATATTACAAGCTATCTTAGTTATTTATGCTTATTGCATTATTATTATTATTGTGTTCTTTAACTTATTATGTTTTCTGTGTTGCATCGGATCTGGAGTAATGATTATTTCATTCTACTTTGCACTAGCACACTAAAAATAACATTAAACAATCGTGAATCTTGAAATGAAATTATTGTATGAATTCACTATTCTCTCACTTACTTACTCAATTTAATCATTGTGACCCACACCTTAGCTTTCATTATTAAAATCCTACATACAGAATGACTTGTAGCCACACTGCTTTGCTGATGCAAACAGTGGACGTTAACTTAGAATCAGGTTTAAAATCAATGGCATATGTCATGAAATTTGTTGCTTTTGTGGCAGCAACACATTGCAATATATAATAGAAACTATGAATTACAGTAAGTATATGTATAGTTGAATTAAATAAATAGTGCAATAAAAGTAGTGAGGTAGTGTTCATGGGTTTAATGTAATTCAGAAATCTGATGATAGAGGGGAATAAGCTCCCTATAACCCTTCATGCCCTGACCAATTAAGAATCTGTCAAACTCTGCTTTAAATATACGTAAAGACTTGGCCTCCGCAGCTGCCTGTGGCAAAGCATTCTACAGATTCAACACCTTCTGGCTAAATAAATTCCTCCTCATCTCCATTCTAAAAGGACACCCTTCTATTCTGAGGCTGTGTCCTCTGATCTTAGACTCTACTACTATAGAAAACATCCTCTCCATTTCCACTCTATTAAGGCCTTTCACCATTCAATAGGTTTCAATGAGGTCACCCCTCATTAGAACCATAGAACATTACAGCACAGAAGCAGGCCTTTTGGCCCTTCTTGGTTGTGCTGAACCATTTTTCTGCCAAATCCCATTGACCGGCACCTGGACCATATCCCTCCATACATATCTCATCTATGTACCTGTTCAAGTTTTTCTTAAATGTTAAAAGTGAGCCAGCATTTACAACTTCATCTGGCAGCTCATTCCACACTCCCACCATTCTCTGTGTGAAGAAGCACACAGTTCCCTTTAAACTCTTCCCCCTACACCCTTAACCCATGTCGTCTGGCTTTTTTCTCCCCTAGCCTCAGTGGAAAAAGCCTGCTTGCATTCACTCTATCTATATCCATCATAATTTTATACACTTCTATCAAATCTCCCCTCATTCTTCTATGCTCCAGGGAATAAAGTCCTAACTTATTCAACCTTTCTGTGTAACTCAGTTTCTCAAGTCCCGGCAACATCCTTGTAAACCTTCTTTGCACTCTTTCAACCTTACTAATATTCTTCCTGTAATTTGGTGACCAAAACTGCACACAATATTCCAAATTCAGCCTCACCAATGCCTTATACAACTTCACCATAACATTCCAACTCTTATACTCAATACTTTGATCTATAAAGGCCAATGTACCAAAAGCTCTCTTTACGGCCTTATCTACCTGTGACCCCATTTTTAGGGAATTTTGTATCTGTATTCCCAGATCCCTCAGTTCTATTGTACTCCTCAGTGCCCTACCATTTACCTTATATGTTCTACCTTGGTTTGTCTTTCCAAAGTGCAATACCTCACACTTGTGAGGTATTAAACTCCATCTGCCATTTTTTAGCCCATTTTTCCAGCTGGTCCAAATTTCTCTGCAAGCTTTGAAAACCTTCCTCACCACTTAACCACTACACCTCTAATCTTTGTATCATCAGCAAATTTGCTGATCCAATTTACCACATTATCATCCAGATCATTGATATAGATGACAAATAACAATGGACCCAGCACTGATCCCTGTGACACACCACTAGTCACAGGCTTCCACTCAGAAAAGCAATCCTCCACTACCACTCTCTGCCTTCTCCCATTGAGCCAATGTCTAATCCAATTTACTACCTCACCATGTATACCTAGTGACTGAATCTTCCTAAGTAACCTCCCATGCGGGACCTTGTCAAAGGCCTTACTGTAGTCCATGTAGACAACATACACTGCCTTCCCTTTGTTCACTTTCCTGTAACCTCCTCAAAAAACTCTAATAAATTTGTTAAACAGGACCTACCACACACAAAGCCATGCTGACTTTTTCTAATAAGTCCCTGTCTATCCAAATACTTGTAGATTCTATCTCTTAGTACTCTTTCCAATAATTTACCTACTACCAACAACAAATTTACCGGCCTATAATTTCCCAGATTACTTTTAGAGCCTTTTTTAAACAACGGAACAACATGAACTATCCTCCAATTGTCCGACATTCTTCTGAATTCCATTGAGAACAGGCCCAGAGCCATCAGTCACTCATCATATGACCAGCAATTCAATCCGGCAATCACTTTGCATTTGCTTTCTTCACTACAGACTCAACCTGCAAATTAACCTTTAGGGAATCCTGCACAAGGACTCCCAAGTCCTTTTGCTCCTCAGTTTTTTGTATTTTCTCTCTATTCAGGAAATAGTCAACCCTTTCATTTCTTCTACCAAAGTGCATGGCCCTACATTTCCTGAAGCTGTATTCAATCTTTGCCCATTTTCCTAATCTATCTAAATACTTCTGTTGCCTCTCTACTTCCTCAAAACTACCTGCCCCTCTAGCTATCTTCATATTGTTTGCAAACTTTGCAACAAAGTCATCAATTCTATCACCCAAATTGTTGATGTATAATGTAAAAAGAATTGGTCCCAACACAGACCACTGTGGAACATCAGTAGTCACCAACAGCCAGTCAGAAAAGGCTCTCTTTATTCCCACTCTTTGCCTCCTTCCAATAAATTACTGCTTTATCCATGCTAGGATATTTCTTGTAATACCATGGGCCTGTAGCTTGTTAAGCAACCTCATATGTGGCACCTTTTCAATGGTTTTCTGAAAAGCCAAGTATACAACATCAACTGGTTTTCCTTTGTCTATCAGGCTTGGTACTTCTTCAAAGAATTCCAACAGTTTTGTCAGTCAAGATTTTCCCTTGAGTAAATCAGGCTGACCACACCCTATTTTATCATGTGCCTCCAAGTATCCCGAGATCTTAACCTTAATATTCGACTCCAACATCTTCCCAGCCACTGAAATCAGACTAACTGGCCTACAGTATCATTACTTCTGCCTCTTTCCCTTCTTGAAGAGTGAAGTGATATTTGCAATTTTCAGTCTTCTGAAACCATCCCTGAATCTAGTGATTCTTGAAAGATCATTACTAATGCCTCCACAATCTCTTCAGCCACCTCTTTCAGAACTTGGGGGGTGTACACCATCTGGACCAGATGACATCTACCTTCAGACCTTTCTGTTTTCCGAGAATCTTCTATATATAGTTCATGCCTCCTGACACTTGGAACCCACCATATTGCAGAACCTGAACTAAGAAGAAGCTTAGGAAAATTAAATTGCCAGAGAAGTAGTTTTAGACAGATTATCAGAGGGATATCAATTCCTTGGGTCTTGATGGACCATCTTAAAAGACATGGTTCATGAAAAAGTCAATGCTCTGCTTTAAATTTCCCAAATTTCCCTAAATCTGAGGATGGATTTCATTTGATTGAAAGATAGCAAATGTAACTCCCTTATTCAAAAGTGAGCAAGACAGGAAACTATGGTTCAGTTGGCTTAACATAGGGAACCTTTTAGAAACCTAGCTTTATCTAAAAGAAGAATTGTTGCAGTTGTGTAAGCCATGGGCAAGGTCACACTCAGAGTACTATGTACAGTTTTGGTCATCCTGTTGAGGGAAAGATGGCTGAACTGGAAAGGATATGGAAAAGATTTACGAGTGTATGGCCAAGACAAAACAGGGAGAATTTAGTACTGGTCAGATCTGAGGGAGAGATTGGCTGGGCTAAGACTTAATTTCTTGGAAAACAGGAGAACGAGGGATGACCTTATAGGAATATTTAAAGTGGATAGTAACTGGGACTAGTTGAGTGGGCACCACGATCAGCACAAAATCGTTGGGCTGAAGGACTTGTATCCTTTCTAATGTGCTTTATGACTCTCTATATTAGTTACACCAATGGTGAAACAGCAGAGTACTTCAAAAATTATGGTAATCAACTAAAATCCATATGATTTTCCGAAAGGAGACTATGACCAATATATTGGATTTATTTTGAAAATACAACATGTGCTATAGATATAGGAGAAATTTGTGAAAATATATATATACAGTATAATTCAGTTATTTTTCTGTTTGTCATGTACTTCATTGCACTGCTGCCGCAAAATTAACAAATTTCACGACATATGCCAGTGATATTAAACCCAATTCTGATGTATATTTTCAGATGGGTGGCAGGATAGAGATACATCCCCACCAAAGGAGGGGTATGGTGCTCATTTCCTGTACTGACCTGCATGTCACCCTTGGCCAAGGTATACCACCTACTTGACCCCTCCCACCTGATCAGGGTCATGTAAAGAATGGGAGTAGGTGCTGCGTGATTGTATGAGCAGCTGGTGCATATTGCAAGTCCTGGTTATGCGACCACTGATGCCACGCAGACAATCTCTGAAGAGTATTGATGATGGCTGGGGTCACCTGTCTTGTAAAGACACTGCCCAGAAGAAGGCAATGGCAAACCACTTCTGTAGAAAAATTTGCCAAGAATGATTATAGTTGAGGAAAGACCATGATTGTGCGTGCCATACGACATGGCACATACGGATGATATTTCCAGAAGGAGTTTGATGAAGTTTGACATCAAAGATTATTGGTAGAAAATGAAATCTTATAAGTTAGAAAGCACCGGTTTGGCATGGATAAAAGATTGGGTGGAATGGGGTGCAGAAAAATTCATAACTGGGTCTTTATTCTATTGACAAGATGTAATGAATGGTGTGCTGCAAGAATTGATTCTGGGGTCTCAGATTTTTAATATTTATATAAATGATCTGGATGAAGGCACTGAAGGTGCATTTGTAGGTTTGCTGTGACACAAGCATATACAGTAAAGCCAGTTGTGAAGTGGATGACTGGAAGCTAAGTGAATGGGCACAGAACTGGCAAATAAATAGAACATAGAACATTGAACAGTACAGTGCAGAAATAGGTCTTTCAGCCCACAGTTTTGTTCTCAACTAATTAATTTCCTGATGAAAGTAATCCCTACTCCCTGCACAATTTCCATATGCCTTCATTCTCTGCACATTCACGGGCCTATCTATGAACCTTTTAAAAGCCTGTTATATTTGCCTTCCCTGCTTCTCTGGGTTGGGTGGTGAGGTGGTGAAACATCTCTGCCAAAGGAGGTGAAAGATGCTCCTTCCCTCCACTAGCCTGCAGGTCACCCTTGGGTGAGGTGTAAAACCTGCTTAGCCTCTGCTCAGGGCCATGTGAAGTCATAGGAGCGGATGATGGCTGTATAAGGTGCTGGTGTATATCACAAGACCTAGTTATACGACCACTGATGCCATGCAGACAACCTCTGAAGATTATTGGTAATGGCTGGGGGTCACCCATCTTGTAAAGGCACTGTCCAGAAGAAGGAAATGGAAAACTACTTCTGTAGAAAAATTTGCCAGGAACAATCAAGGTCATTGAAAGACCATGATCACCCACATAGAATAGTACAGCACATTACAAGCCCTTCGGCCCACAATGTTGTGCTGACCCTCAAACCCTGCCTCTCATTTAACCCTCCCACCTTAATTTCCTCCATATACCTGTCTAGTAGTCTCTTAAACTTCATGTGTATCTGCCTCCACCTCTGACTCAGGTAGTGCATTCCACGCACCAACCACTCTCTGAGTGAAAAACCTTCCTCTAATACCCTCCTTGAACTTCCCTCCCCTTACCTTAAAGCCATGTCCTCTTGTACTGAGCAGTGGTGCCCTGGGGAAGAAGTGCTGGCTATCCACTCTATCTAATCCTCTTAATATCTTGTACACCTCTATCATGTCTCCTCTCATCCTCCTCTCCAAAGAGTAAAGCCTTAATCTCCCTTAATCTCTGATCATAATCCATACTCTCTAAACCAGGCAGCATCCTGGTAAATCTCCTCTGTACCCTTTCCAATGCTTCCACATCCTTCCTACAGTGAGGCAACCAGAACTGGACACAGTACTCCAAGTGTGGCCTAACCAGAGTTTTATAGAGCTGCATCATTACATCACAACTCTTAAACTCTATCCCTCGACTTATGAAAGCTAACACCCCATAAGCTTTCTTAACTACACTATCTACCTGTGAGGCAACTTTCAGGGATCTGTGGACATGTACCCCCAGATCCCTCTGCTCCTCCACACTACCAAGTATCCTGCCATTTACTTTGTACTCTGCCTTGGAGTTTGTCCTTCCAAAGCGTACCACCTCACACTTCTCTGGGTTGAACTCCATCTGCCACTTCTCAGCCCACTTCTGCATCCTATCAATGTCTCTCTGCAATCTTCGACAATCCTCTACACTATCAACAACACCACCAACCTTTGTGTCATCTGCAAACTTGCCAACCCACCCTTCCACCCCCACATCTAGGTCGTTAATAAAAATCACAAAAAGTAGAGGTCCCAGAACAGATCCTTGTGGGACACCACTAGTCACAACCCTCCAATCTGAATGTACTCCCTCCACCACGACCCTCTGCCTTCTGCAGGCAAGCCAATTCTGAATCTACCTGGCCAAACTTCCCTGGATCCTATGTCTTCTGACTTTTTGAATAAGCCTACCATGTGGAACCTTGTCAAATGCCTTACTAAAATCCATGTAGATCACATCCACTGCACTTCCCTCATCTATATGCCTGGTCACCTCCTCAAAGAACTCTATCAGGCTTGTTAGGCACGATCTGCCCTTCACAAAGCCATGCTGACTGTCCCTGATCAGACCATGATTCTCTAAATGCCCATAGATCCTATCTCTAAGAATCTTTTCCAACAGCTTTCCCACCACAGATGTAAGGCTCACTGGTCTATAATTACCTGGACTATCCCTACTATCTTTTTTGAACAAGGGGACAACGTTCGCCTCCCTCCAATCCTCCGGTACCATTCCCGTGGACAACGAGCACATGAAGATACTAGCCAGAGGCTCAGCAATCTCTTCCCTCGCCTCGTGGAGCAGCCTGGGGAATATCTCATCAGGCCCCGGGGACTTATCCATCCCAATGTATTTTAACAACTCCAACACCTCCTCTCCCTTACTATCAACATGCTCCAGAACATCAACCTCACTTATATTGTCCTCATCATCATCAAGTTCCCTCTCATTGGTGAATACCAAAGAGAAGTATTCATTGAGGACCTCGCTCACTTCCACAGCCTTCATCATATGACACAAAACACAAAACATAATGAGCAAATAAACTTCTTTGGGAGTCCATTCCTGGCACCCACAACTCGCTGTGTAAAAACCTTGCTGTGTACATCTCCTTTGTAGTCGCTTCTTCTCATCTTGAAGCTAGTGTATTACTCTAATGTTAAGACCTCCATCTTTTGATATTAACTTGCTATCCATGCAAGGAGAAAAGACACCGGTGGTCTATTCTTGTATGCCTTTCATAATCTCTGAAACTTCTATCAAGTCTTTGCTCAGCCTCCACTGCTCCAGAGAAGGCAACCCAATAAGCTACTTGAGCTATACGAGGGGATGTTGGGGCAGATAATCAAAATGTTCAGTTAAAGTGGGATATTTTAAAGAATCTCCTGGAGGATGTGGAAGGGATAATAACATGCAGAGAATTTTAAGAAGAATTTCAAAACTTTGGGGATTGGCTGTTGATGGAAAGGTGGAAGATTTCTGTTTGGGATTTTACAAAAAATTGTGGATTGCAATAGTATGAACAACATGATTATCTCTAAAAGCTGTGGGGCTTAAAACTAGAGTAAGAAATTCTGCCGATATAAGATAAATTCCAGTCTTTATTGGCATCTTTCTCATCTCTTACAGCACCAACCAAGTTCATGTTTCTCGGTAGTATTTATGAAGCCTTCAGGCATTTAGCAACATAGAAACATTTTGCAAAAAATAATTAAAGTTGTATAATTCTTAAAAAGAGCATACATGGCAAATACATCTTCAGTTCTTTAATGTGGTGTCCAGGTTTGTTCACAATGGAAGTGGACTGACATACCTTAACTTATGACGTGTGTTTATAAACATTAATAGTTAATATTCTCATTGAATAATTTTTTCCATAATCAGAGTCAAGTTTATTATCACTGACGTATATCGTGAAATCTATCATTTTATTGCAGCAGTACAATGCTAGACTTAGAAAAAATTCAATTAAAAATGCAAAATAGTGAGGTTGTATTCATGGATTCATGGACAAATCAGAAATCTGATGGTAGAGGGGGAAAAACCTTCCTGAGAGTGGGCCTTGAGGCTCCTGTACCTGCCAACTGATGGTAGTAATGCGAAGAGGTGTGTCGCAGGTGGTGAGGGTTCTTAAAGATAGATGCTGTCTTCTTGAGGTATCATCTTTTGAAGATGTACTCAATGGTGCAGAAGTTTGTTCCCATGATGTTGATAGTTGATTCTATAACCCTCTGCAGCCTCTTTTGATCCTATGCATTGGAACCTCCATACCAGGCAGTGATGCAACCAGTTAGAATGCTGTACAATACATCTGTAGAAATTTGCTAGATTTTTACAAATCCCCTCAAATGACTAATGAAGTATAACTACTAATCTCCATTCTTCATGACTTGTATGGATGTCTGCACTGTTGACACTATGGAACTTGAAACTACCCACTCTTTCCACTGCTGACCCCTCATTGAAGATTGGTGTGTGTTCTCTCAACTTTCCCCTCCTGAAGTCCACAACCAATTCTTTGGTTTTGCTAACACTGAATGTAAGGTTATGTCATCATACTGCTCAACCAGCTGATCGATCTCGACCCTCTATGCCTCCTTGTCACTATTTGAATTTCGTATCTGTGAATTTTATCTAATTTGAAAATTGTAACCACGGCTTAAAGTCTTGCTGCATCAAGTATGTGTAAGATCCAAGTACCTATTGACTCTGATATTTGAATTACATACATAGAGAAGTACACAGATTTTGGTCCAAAATGGTTTAATACAAAACAGAAAATAGAGGCAATATAAATTGACACATTCAATTAGAGAACATGCCTATTTTAAGGTGCAAAATTTCGTTATTGAGTTTTGGTGGACAGCAACCTTTGGACAGTTAATAATCTGATTCTATTATATTTTATTGCTCAGAAACAATTGAGGCTCCCTCCAGCTTCACTCTTGCAAAGGACACAAATTTCTCACAAAGAACATTTTGTTCCTTGAAGTTGAATACTGTTCTCTGTGTACTCTGCCAGGAATTTTCTGTTCTGAGATGAGACTAATTCAGCCGTGCTTATGAAAAATTATGGAGGTTGATATTTGAAAATAACTCTTTGAATTTAGATAAATATTTCATAGACAATAAAGGTAATCATGCAAGACTGTACATGATTATTCTCTGTTGCAGGCTTTCATTTTTGTATGCATAAACAAATGTCTAATATATCACAGAACACTCCATGGTACACTGTCCTCTCCTATCAGATTCCATCTTCTTCAGCCCTTTGCCTCTTCCACCAATCAGCTTCCAGCATCTTATACCTTTCCCTCCCCTTCTACCTGTCTTCCCCTTTTATCTAAATCACTGACCACCTTTTTATTCTAATGAAGGGTCTCAGCCCAAAATATTGACTGTTCAGTTCCCTCCATTGATACTTCATGACCTGTTGAGTTTCTCCAGTACATTTTTGTGTGTTGTTCCAGATTTCTATCATACACATTCTTTCTTGTTTCATCACCTACAATGATTTCAACTCAAAAGAAAAGCATATTCTTTACTTTTTCTGATTTTGGAATGGTGAAGATATTATTCAGAAGTTGAACTTCAGTCTTTATCAAAACTGAAGTATTCTGATGAGCTTGGCATTGATATGAAACATATTTGACCCGACACTTTAAGTTCAAGTTCAAATTCAAATTCAAGTTCATTGTCACTCAGCCATACACATGCATACAGCTAAATGAAACATCATTCCTCTGGGACCAAGGTGCATAACATAATAGTTAGATCACATAAAATTGTATTAACACAATAATGTTAACAGATAAAAAATCTTCTGTAGATATAGTAGTTGACATAAAGTGCATGTGTGACATATAATTAAATATACATCTGTATTACTGCTATTGGCTCTGTCATAAATAATGTGTACAGGGTGCTAGCAGGGTGTTCAGAAGTCTCACTCACCTGGAGGAAGAGCCATTATCGAGACTAAATTAATTTTGTATTTAATGGATCAGTATTGTTCAATGAACAATTAGTTGATTGAATTCACATTTTACATAGTTTAAAGACTGTTCGTGCTTAATTGTTTATACTTATAAAGCCATTCAGAGAATAATGGAGCTTGCCTAGAAATAGATTTGAGTGTTCTGCATAAACTTTATTTGTAAGATTTGAAAGTCAATACAGAATATGTTTAAATTGATTTGATGTAATAAGTGATATACTTTAAGCATTCTCCACTGATTCCAACAAAGGAATAATCTGTCCATAACTATTAGTTACTCAGCAATGCTCACTATTGATTAAGCAAGCCCTATAGAATTGTTCATACAAAGAGACTAAGAAACTAGTGTGAGTTACTAAGAAACTATCTGAAATGTTTAGACAACTGTCTTTCGTCAGTCAATGAAAGCAAGCATGCATGTACATCAGGCAGTGAAGAAAGCTAATGGCACGCTGGCCTTTATAGCAAAAGGAAAGGAGAGGTCCTTCTGCAGCTGTACAGGGCCCTGGTGAGACCCCACCTGGAGTATTGTGTGCAGTTTTGGTCTTCAAATTTGAGGAAGGACATTCTTGCTATTGAGGGAGTGCAGCGTAGGTTCACAAGGTTAATTCCCGGAATGGCGGGACTGTCATATGTTGAAAGATTGGAGCGAATGGGCTTGTATACACTGGAATTTAGAAGGATGAGAGGGGATCTGATTGAAACATATAAGATTATTAAGGGATTGGACACACTGGAGGCAGGAAGCATGTTCCCGCTGATGGGTGAGTCCAGAACTAGAGGCCACAGTTTAAGAATAAGGGGTAGGCCATTTAGAACAGAGATGTGGAAAAACTTTTTCTCCCAGAGAGTGGTGGATATGTGGAATGCTCTGCCCCAGAAGGCAGTAGAGGCCAAGTCTCTGGTTGCATTCAAGAGAGAGTTAGATAGAGCTCTTATAGATAGCGGGGTCAAGGGATATGGGGAGAGGGCAGGAACAGGGTACTGATTGTGTATGATCAGCCATGATCACAGTGAACGGTGGTGCTGGCTAGAAGGGCCGAATGGCCTACTCCTGTACCTACTGTCTATTGTCTATTTAACTTTGAAATTACAGACCTATTTGCAGTTATTTATTATATACTATAAAATCTGTGTTTTGTTTTAATGTATTCTGTGGTCACTCATCCCTAACAGCACAAAGGAAAAACATTTGCCACCCTTCAAGCTTCTGGAACTACTCCTGTGGCCTGTGAGGACACAAAGATCATCACCAAACACTTAGCAGTCTCCTCCCTCGCTTCCCATAGTAACCTGGGGTATATCCCTTCTGGAACTACTCCTGTCACCTGTGAGGACACAAAGATCAGCATCAAACACTTAGCAGTCTCCTCCCTCGCTTCCCAGAGTAACCTGGGGTATATCCCTTCTGGCCACGGGGACCCTTCCATCCTAACTTTTTTCAGAAATTCCAACACATCCTTTTTCTTAGCATTAATATATTCCAGCATATTAGTCTATTTTATGCTCTCCTCACATCTCTCATGGGTGAATACTGAAGCAAAATACTCATTAGGGAGTATCCAGCTGCAGGCGAATGTTTCCTCTTTTATCCCTGATCGGTCTACCCTTATACTAGTCATTCTCCTGTTCTTCACATACATGTAGAATGCCTTGAGGTTTTCCTCAATCCTACTCACCAAAGCCTTCTCATGTCCCTTTCTCGCTCTTCTGATCCATTCTTAAGCTCCTTTCTTGCTATCTCTCAAATTGCTAGAGCCCTGACTGATCCTTTCTTCCTAAACCTTGAGTATGCTTCTTTCTTCCTCGTGACTAGATGTTCCACTTCTCTTGTGCACAATGATTCCTTCACCCTACCATCCTTTCCCTGCCTCAATTGGACAAACCTCTCCAGAATCCCATGAACAACCTAAACAACCTCCAAATTTCTGTGTGTATTTCCCTGTTTACATCTATTCCCAATTTATTTGAATTTGAATTGACTTTATTTCCTATATCCTTCACATACGTGAGGAGTAAAAATTTTTACATTACATCTCTGTCTGAATGTGCAATGTGCAAATTATAGTAATTTGTAATGAATAGTATGTACAGTAAGATATACAACAGAGCAGTCAATATAGCTTAGAGATACAATTTTGTCAGTGTGAATTAATTGGTCTGACGCCTGGTGGAAGAAGCTGTCCCAGAGACTGTTAGTCCTGGCTTTAATACTGTGGTACTATTTCCTGGATGATAGCAGCTGGAACAGTTTGTGGTTGGGGTGACTCAGGTCCCCAATGATCCTTTGGGTCCCTTTTTTTGCATGTGTCTCTGTAACTGTTTTAACTAGTGTGAAGTTCACATCCACAGATGTGCTGGGTTGTCCGCACCACTCTCTGCAGAGCCCTGTGATTGAGGGAGGTACAGTTCCCATACCAGGCAGTGATGCAACCTGTCAGGATGCTCTCAATTGTGTCCCTGTAGAAAATTATTAGGATCTGGGGACTTACACCAAACCTCTTCAACCGTCTGAGGTGAAAGAGGCGCTAGTGTGTACAGCCAGTGTGTACAGACCAAGTGAGATCCTCTGTGACGTGTATACTGAGGAACTTAAAGCTGTTCACCCTCTCAACTCCAGATCCATTGATGTCAATAGGTGTGAGTCTGACCTGTTCCTCCTGTAGTCCACAACCAGCTCCTTTGTTTTGGCGACATTGAGGGAGAGCTTGAGAGAGGATTTATGTGGCAGGGTGATGACTTCTCCTCTGTGGGCTGCTTCGTTATTATTTGAGAAAAGGCAAATCAGTGTGGTATCATCTGCAAATTTAATGATCAAATTGGAGCTGTGGGTGATGTCACAGTCATGGGTATACAGAGAGTAAGGGAGGGGGCTTTGGACACAGCCCTGGGGGGCTCCTATGTTTAGGGCCAGAGGGGCAGAGGTGAGGGAGCCCACTCTTACCACCTGCTGGCGATCCTACAGGAAGTCCAGGATCCAGCTGCACAGGGCAGGGTGAAGGCCGAGGTCTCTGAGCTTTTTGTCGAGTCTGGAGGGAATTATGGTGTTGAATGCTGAACTGTTGTCCAGGATCACATTTTCACATTAGCTTCCCCCCTCTCCAGGTTTAAAAGGATGGTAGAGCTGTGGTTATTGTGTCATCTGTCAATAGGTTTTGTCGGTAGGTGAATTGTAGGGGGTCAAGTGTTGGTGGTAGTAAGCTGCAGAGGTAGTCCGTGACCAGCCTCTCAAAGCATTTGCTTATTATTGAGGTGAGGGCAACAGGACGCGAGTTGTTCAGACTTGTTACCTTGGTCTTTTTAGGTATAGGGACAATGATAGATGTTTTAAAGTAGGAGGGCACTCTACACTGGGAGAGGGAGAGCACACCTGCCAGTTGTGCTGCACACATCCTGAGTACTCGCCCTGAGATGCCGTCCGATCCCACAGCCTTGCGGCTGTTCACTCAATGGAAACACCTGCAAACTTCAGCCTCAGAGATGACCAAGGTGCAGGTCAAATTACCGGCTCTCCTCGGGGCCTCAGCGTTGGTGATATCAAACCGAGTGTAAAAACAATTTCGCTCAGCTGGGAGGGAAGCAGAGATGTTGGCAGCACCACTGCGTTTAGCTTTGATGTCTGCGATGGCGTGCAGACCTTGCCATAAGCCATGTGCATTGTTGGTGGAGAGCTGTGTCTGGATCTTGTCCCTGTCCTGTCGTTTTGTTGCCTTGGTGACTCTGCGTAGATTGTGACTGCATTTCTTGAGATCCTGTTGGTTATTGACAGTGAAAACCATGTCTCATCTGGCAAGTGCAGCATGTATGGAACTCCCAATCCAGGGTTGCTTGTTTTGATAGACCCTGATCGATTTCTGGGTAAACAACATCCTCGATGCACTTCTGGATGAAGCTTGTGAACCCTTCCGTGAACTGGGAGACATCCTCATCATGAAAGACATTCCAGGTTTTCCGGTGACGTTATCATCGAGAATGGCAGCTTAAGTCACTAGCTCCTCCGGAAAAACGCGTATTAAGCCCCGTTAACCCATTAAAATTAATATTTTTTGAAAAATATTTGAACTGAAAAGAGGAGCAAGAATGGGGAAAAGGAATGGAAATAAAAAAAGCGACACTGTGGTGCCTGCGTCCAAGAGGAGTGCAGCGAGCGGCTCTCCTACCCGACCGCGTGCTAGTGAGCCGGATGCTGAGCCTCGTTCAGGCAAAGTGGCAAATATCTTCGAAATCCTGAAAGAAATAATGGAGGTCCAGAAAGATATAAAGCTGCAGCTCCGTGATTTTAAATCAGAGCTTGCCAGCGTGAATCAAAAAATAGCGATGGCAGAGACTCGAATTGAGAAGGTGGAAGATCACGTTCAAAACATGGAAAGGATTCTGAGTAAGACAATAAAAATATTAAATCACCAAGAAGGTAAACTGCTTGACCTGGAGGGACGATCACGGCAGGAAAAATATCAGAATCTACAACGTTCCAGAAGGAGTGGAGGGTTCGCCTATGACAGAGTTTGTCGGAAAGTTACTGCGGGACTTGTTCGATCTTCCCCTGGCTATGGAGCTGAAAGTCAAAAGAGCCCACTGCGTGTTAGTCCCAAAACCTACCCAGGATAGAAAGCCACGCTCAATAGTAAGTAAATTCCTTCAGTACAGCACCAAGGCGGAGATTCTACGAAGGGCGTGGGGTAAGAAGAGAGTGTTTCTCGATGATAAATTAATATATTTTGACCAAGATTATACCCCCCCCCCCCGCGGTCCTCCAGAAATGCAAAGAATACTCCGAAGTAAAGCGAGTACTAAAACAAAATAACATTAGATTTCAAACTCCATACCGTTAAACTTCAAATGTTTTATGACAATGGGGCACGGTTGTACCAAACAGTGGAAGAGGCAACTACAGACATGAAGGCCAGAGGGTAGCCTGTCAGCATGACCAAAATGACAGAAAGCCTGGCTGAGGAATTGTCCTGCTCTGCTTGGGAAATGGTGTGAAAAATGAGAAGGCAGGAGATGGGAGGAGGTAGGGAGAAATATATCAGGAAGAGGCTGGGAGTTTCCCAAAGACAGTCCTCACCCCTTTCAGAAGAGCCATAAGGTTTGGCTAACTTTAAAAATGTTGAGAAGTCAAACGGAAGCAAAAGTACACGGTGATATACCTATCTCGAGAAATACATTATAATGTGGATTTTATATTACTTAGTTGTTATTCTTTATTCGCTCACTTACTCCTTTTTCCCCACCAAAATGAAAATATATATATATATGTGCATATATGTGTATGTGTGTAATATGTGTGTATATATCTATATGTGTGTGTATGTGTATATATATATATATATATATATGCGTGTGTGTGTGTATGTATGCATATATATATATATATATATATATTTGTGTGTGTGTGTGTGTATATATATATATATATATATATAGGAGGAGTACACAGGGAAATCTTTTCTGTGTAATGGATTTGTTCACTGACTTTTATGAATATTGCAATGGGGGCCCTCACCTCACAAGTAGGAGTGGTTATCCCCCACAGCTAGACATTTCCTCTAGCTCAACGCAGGGTCATTTACGAGAGACCTCAGCCTTGGAATCACAGCTTCATTGCCACTTTTGTTATTATTGAGTTTCTTGGTTCTTATTTGTTCAGGGAGTAGATCGATTAAGTTTTATTCTAATTTCAATGATACATTGACAGATAAATACAGATGGCTAAGGTAAAATTCATTTCTTTTAATGTCAATGGGCTATTAAATCCAATCAAGTGTAAGAGAATTTTATCCAAAATGAACAAAGCACAAGCCCATGTAGTATATTTACAGGAAACTCATTTAAGTGATAATGAGCATAAAAAACTAAAGAGAATGGGCATCACTAATCTGTTTTTCTCCTCATATAAATCAGGACATAGGAGAGGAGTTGCTATTCTTATCTCAAGTAAGCTAAATTTTGAAAAAGTATTTGAAATGGGAGATAAAGAGGGCAGATATATTCTGGTAAGGGGGAATATAGATGGCAATTCAGTTACTCTATTAAATATATACACACCCCTGGCAAGTGATATTGGTTTCTTTCAGAAAATTACTGATATTATGGTAACGGAAACAGAAGGTCTCCTGATATGAGGGGAAGACTTAAATTTACAAACTTAGACTCTTCCAATAGAAAAACCTATGAAACAAAATCTTTACATAAGAAAGTTAATACACTTTTTGAGGATGTTGGTTTAATTGATATATGGAGGGACCTTTTCCCTGACAGAAGGGATTACACTCATTACTCTGCTCCCCATTCTGTATATACAAGAATAGACTATTTCATAACATTTGGAAAAGACAAAGACAAAATAAACACCTGTGGAATTGGGACAATATATGTAAGTGACCATGCACCTATATACTTAGCTGTTGATTTTGACCTACAACCAAAAAATACTATTTGGAAACTAAATTCAAGTCTACTCCATGATCTGTACTTTAAGGAACAAATTAAAAAAGAAATTGGTCTCTACTTAGAGTTTAATGATAATGGAGAGGTTTCACCTCCCATCTTATGGGATACTCTGAAAGCAGTCTTAAGAGGGAAAATTATAGCAATAACTTCATATAAGAAAAAATAAGGAATAAAACATTAGAGGAATTACAAAATAGGCTGAAGGAGCTAGATTAAAAACACAAATTGAATTTGGCACAGGATACATTAGGGGGAATTAAAAGAATTAGGAATGAAATAAATAATTTGGCTACGCAAGAAATCAGGAAAAACTTAATCTTTCTGAAACAGACATTATGAAAGTGGATTGAAATCTATGAAAATACTCGCATGGAAATTGAAAAAAAAAGATAGCAGAAAATACAATTCATAGAATTAGGGACCCAAGAATGAAAATGATAAAAAAAAAATAAGTTAAGTGAAATTCAGGAAGCTTTTGAAGTGTTTTACAAAACTCTATATTCCAAAGTTCCAGGGGGAAACATAACCCAAATTGACACCTTCTTGAATTCTCTGGAGTTACCCACTTTAAGCGAAGAACAAAATAGAATGATGACTGCTGACGTAACTGAAGTTGAATTAAAAGCTGTAATTAGTAGGTTTAAATTAAGCAAGTCACCAGGATCAGATGGGTATACAGCAGAGTGGTACAAAGAATTTTAAAATGAGTTAATTCCTGTTTTACTCCCCACACTGAACTGGGCTCAAAAAAGGCACAAATGCCACCCAGTTGGAAGGAAGCGATAATCTCAGCTATACCGACAGAAGGCAAGGATAAAATGGAATGTGGTTCATTTAGATCAATATCCGTTCTTCATGTAGATTATAGGTTATTTACCTCCATCATGGCCAAACGATTAAAGGAGTTTCTACCCATACTGATACGTAATGATCAGACAGGTTTTATATGACAACGCCAGACACAAGACAATATATGAAGGACACTTCACATTATGGATCATATACAAAAAAAAATAAAATCAAAGCGATAGTGATAAGCGTGGACTCTGAAAAAGCACTTGATTCGGTTAATTGGAATTTTCTTTACAGAGTTTTACATAGATTTGGTTTCCAAGACACAATTATTAAAACTATACAGACACTATATGACAATCCTACTGCTAGGATTAAAATCAATGGATATTTATCAGATAGTCTTACCCTAGAAAGGAGCACGAGACAGGGTTGTGCATGGTCACCACTACTCTTTGCATTATATCTGGAACCATTAGCTCAATACATCAGACAATATGAAGATATCAGGGGAATTACTATTAAAGGGACTGAGCATAAATTGGCTTGTCATGCGGATAACATTTTGATCTACCTAGGGCAACCAACATACTCTTTACATAAATTGATGCAATCCTTTGAACAATATGGTCAATTATCAGGATACAAGATCAACATAGATAAAACCCAATTACTTTCATAATACTATAGCCCACCAAGAGAAGTTGAAAGTCAATACCCCTGGGCATGGCATACAGATTCTTTCAAATATTTGGGCATCATTATGCCAAAAGATTTGGCAAAATTATCAGAATGTAATTATCAGCCTTTATATTAAAAAAATTAAGGAAGATGTGGCAAGATGGAACCTGATTCCTTTTTTCAGTCTCAGTTCAAGGATTGAGTCTATTAAAATGAATATACTGCCCAGACTGTTATATCTCTTTCAGACCCTACCAATTGAAATTAATCAAAATCAATTCAATGAATGGAACAAGATGCTATCAAGGTATATTTGGCAGGGTAAAAGGCCTAGAGTTCATCTCAAAACTTTGCAGATAGCAAAGGAAAAGGGGGGATGGGGCCTACCTTCTCTTAGAGATTATTATTTTGCAGCACAGTTGAGAGCTGTGATATGTTGGTGTAACCCATCATATGACGCTCAATGGAAAAAACATACCCCATACAAGCAATTCTGGTTGATAGCAACCTGCAAAGGTACATAAATACTATTGATAACCCATGGGTGAAATTGACTCTTAAAATATGGAAAACTAGTATAAAAGAATATAATCTAGAGGGAGATATTGCAATTCTTAAATGGTGTGCATATGACTTGGATTTTACACCAAATAAATTGGATGCTAGATTTAAGGACTGGACAGCTAAAATTATGTTCTTTGCAACATAATGAAAGAAGGAACACTGTTCAGTTTTGAAATGCTTAAAGAGAAACAGTTATTAGAAAAACAAGATTTTTATCCGTATTTACGGATGCAATAATATGTTAATAAGACAATTAAAAATGTAACCAAGGCAAATACATGCTTGATAGAGCTCTTTAGAAAAGCATGTAATTCAGATAATGGTAGTTGAATCATTTCAAGCATATATAAGGGGTTGTCAAATCTTAAAACTCATTTGATTTCATACATTAAAACAAAATGGGAGAGGAAAGGAGGGATAATTATATCCGAGGAAGAATGGACAACAATATGGAGATATCAATGGAAGTGTACCAATTCACAGAAACGGAGGGAGTTTGAATGGAAAAACTTGATAAGATATTTTATTACACCCTCTCAGAAATACCATTATGATAGTAACCTCCCTGTTTGCTGGAGAAATTGTGGAAATCAAAATGCAAATCATTATCATATTTTTTGGGACTGCCCTGTTATCAAAAACTATTGGAGGGGGATACACAATGCCCGACAAGACATCTTTAAATGTGAAATACCCTTAGAGAGTAAGACCATATATTTTGGATATATACCTCAAGAATGGTTGAAAAGAGATAAATATTTAATGAATATACTATTGGTGGCTGGTAAAAAGACTCTTACTAGGAAATGGTTATCACAGGACAGCACAACTTTAAATACATGGATGGAAATTACAATGGACATTTACAAAATGGAGAAGATAACAGCATCTGTTAATCATAAGCTGGAACAATTTGATTCATACTGGGAAAAATGGTTTAACTAATGCCTCATAGGCCTGTTTTTATTCTCACAACTCAATGAATATGTTGTTAAAAAAGATCATTCCCTACTTGTACATAGTTTTCTCCTTTTCCTTGTTTTTTTTCTTTCCACTCTTTTCTGTAAGTGTATACCTCAGATAAATACTATGTAGAGATTTGTGATATATATGATTATATGATATATAAGTACAATGTCTGAAATACATCTTATGGAAATGTTTGTTTGATGATCTTCAATAAAAAAAAATTACAAAAAAAAAAGAAAGACATTCCAGTCAATGTCATCAATACAGTCTTGTAGCATGGAGACTGATTGGTCAGACCAACAGTGGATGGTTTTAACTATGGCCGCCTCTTGTTTCAGCTTCTGCCTGTACACAGGCAGAAGCAGGATGGAGGAGTGGTCAGATTTCCCAAACGGTGGACGAAGGAGCACCTTGTAAGCATTGCATAGCATTGTAAGCATGCTATCTCCCCGTGTGCTCACCTGGATGTGTTGACAAAACCTCAGACAGACTTTAGTCAGTGATGCTCGATTAAAGTCTCCAGTGATAACGAAAGAGCCTCTGGGTGTATAATCTCCACTGTGCTAATGGTCTTGTACAGTATCAGCCTGCGATGGAATATGCACAGCTGTGAACTCTCTAGGCAGCCAGAAAGGTCTACATAGCAGCACAAGGTTCTCAGATCCAGAGCACAAAAGGATTTGAGGGAATGTACAATCTGGGGGCGTTGCACCAACAGACAGACATACTTTATTGATCCCGAGGGAAGTTGGGTTTCATTACAGTCGCACCAACCAAGAATAGTGTAGAAATATAGCAATATAAAACCGTAAATAATTAAATAATAATAGGTAGATTATGCCAAGTGGAACTAAGTTCAGGACCAGCCTATTGGCTCAGGGTGTCTGACACTCCGAGGGAGGAGTTGTAAAGATTGATGGCCACAGGCAGGAATGACTTCCTATGATACTCAGTGTTGCATCTCAGTGGAATGAGTTTCTGGCTGAATGTACTCCTGTGCCTAACCAGTACATTATGGAGTGGATGGGAGACATTGTCAAAGATGGCATGCAACTTGGACAGCATCCTCGTTTCAGACACCACCGTCAGAGAGTCCAGTTCCACCCCCACAACATCACTGGCCTTACGAATGAGTTTGTTGATTCTGTTGGTGTCTGCTACCCTCAGCCTGCTGCCCCAGCACACAACAGCAAACATGATAGCACTGGCCACTACAGACTCGTAGAACATCCTCAGCCTCGTCCGGCAGATGTTAAAGGACCTCAGTCTCCTCAGGAAGTAGAGTCGGCTCTGACCCTTCTTGTAGACAGCCTCAGTGTTCTTTGACCAATCCATTTTATTGTCAATTCTTGTCCCCAAGTATTTATAATTCTCCACCATGTCCACACTGACCCCTTGGATGGAAACAGGGGTCACTGGTGCCTTAGCCCTCCTCAGGTCCACCACCAGCTCCTTAGTCTTTTTCACATTAAGCTGCAGGTGATTCTGCTCAGACCATGTAACAAAGTTTCCCACCGTAGCCCTGTACTCTGCCTCATCTCCCTTGCTGATGCATCCAATGGCAGAGTCATCAGAAAACTTCTGAAGATGGCAAGACTCTGTGCAGTAGTTGAAGTCCGAGGTGTAGATGGTGAAGAGAAAGGGAGACAGGACAGTCCCCTGTGGAGCCCCAGTGCTGCTGACCATTCTGTCTGACACACAGTGTTGCAAGCGCACGTACTGTGGTCTGCCAGTCAGGTAATCAATAATCCATGACACCAGGGAAGCATCCACCTGCATCACTGTCAGCTTCTCACCCAGCAGAGCAGGGCGGATGGTGTTGAACGCACTGGAGAAGTCAAAAAATATGAGCTGCACAGTGCTCGCCAGCTTGTCCAGGTGGGTGTAGACACGGTTCAGCAGGTAGACGATGGCATGCTCAACTCCTAGTCGGGGCTGGTAGGTGAACTGGAGGGGGGTCTAAGTGTGGCCTAACCCTAGGCTGGAGCTGCTCTAGAACATGTCTCTCCAGGGTCTTCATGATGTGGGAGATCAATGCCACCGGTCTGTAGTCATTGGAGCCACTGGGGCACGGCGTCTTCGATACAGGGACGAGGCAGGATGTCTTCCACAGCACAGGGACCCTTTGGAGACTCAGGCTCAGGTTGAAGACATGGTGAAGTACTCCACATAGCTGGGGGACGCAGGCTTTGAGCACCCTGGGGCTGACACCATCTGGGCCTGCAGCCTTGCTTGGGTGGAGATGTTTCAGCTGTCTTCTCACCTGTTCAGCTGTGAAGCCCACTGTGGTGGTTTCAGGTGGGGGAGGGGTGTAGTCACAAGAGCAGGGTGGGGGGCTGTGAGGAGGGGTAGGAGGGGAGAGTGGAGTATGTGTTGGTTGGGGGCTGACAACAGATGAATCACGTGGGGGATGAGCAGGGGCCACAGTGTCAAATCTGTTGAAGAGCAGGCTAAGTTCATTGGCCCTGTCCACACCGCCTTCAGTTCCTCTGTTGCTAGTTTGCCGGAACCCAGTGATTGTCCAGACCTCTCTCATGTTGTTCTGCTGGAGTTATCCAAGCATTATTGACAATGAAGCATAACCCACCTCCTTTTCTCTTCCCAGAGATGTTTTTATACCTGTTCAGTTGGAAGAGGTAGAACCCAGAGGGCTCGATGGTGTGATCTGGTATCTCCTCCATCAGCCAGGTTTCCACAAAGCACAAAATGTTACATTCCTTTATTTCCCAATGGTAGGAAATTCTGGCTCTTAGTTCACACAGCTTGTTGTCCAGGGACTGAACATTAGCCAGGAGTATGCTAGGGAGCAGTGGCTGATTAGTACACTGTCTCAACTTCAGCAGGACTCCGGGCCTTCTCCCTCACTTCTGGCACTGTTTCCAAGGTAGCACTGTAGTAAATGAACTTCCCATGGATCATGTAAGCAGAGGTTCCCAGTGTTGAAAAGATGGTGTGTTGTGGCTAAATACTATCTTCCCAATTTTTGGAAGAGTCAGTCGATCATATCTGATGTGACTATCAGCTTCTTGAACAAGAAATGTGGAGAAAATTGCAGAAATTAGCAGTACACTGTAGAGTTGATATGGACCTCACAATAAGACTGATGTGTGTGGAGTCATCTTGGCTCCCAAGTTCCTGCTCAATTGCACCATAACTTGGTTCCCTCCCTCTTTAAATACACTTCCATACTCTCTGCTCTTATGCATGTCCAAGGCTATCGTAAAGGTCAGGGCATCGTGGTCATTATCTCTGATAGTGGTAAAACAATAACAAGGCAACCTCAAAACTGGGATGCCAGTGGATAACTTTCCTATGGTTGATTCCATTTGTGGTTCCTGAGCAATTGTAACAATCCATGTCTGTAGACAGCAGGGCCAAGGCAACCTTTGAGCAGGGTCTGATAGTTGGCAAGGATCATTCTCACCACAGCTAACTAAGACAATGGATACTTCTATCAAGTCAGAGGCTAATCATTAACTCTTTGCTTTCAATGGCACATGGCATGAGAAAATGTCCTATCAGCAACATTTTAGTAAGTTACCATTGTCTGGACGTTCATCTGACCCAGCCATATAAACACATTTGCTCTAAGAGAATGTCAGAAGCCGGTTATCGTGTGGTGACCGGCCCTTTGGATGACACCCCAAAGCACAAGTGTCATAGAATGTCCTCTATTTGATTAGGGGAATTCAACACCAATATTCTCAAGAAGCTCAAAAACATCCAGCTCAAATGATTGTTATCCCATCCATTAGCCAACACTCTCCACTACTGCTTCATAGTAGCTTCAGTCTGCACCACTGACTTTGAGAGCAGCTCATCCATCTGCATTCTCTCGCACCAATGAGCTCAAGGGCAAAGGGTGCATGGGAACATCACTACCTGCAGACTTCCTCTTCTACTCATGCACATCAGAATTGTGTCTGATTAATTTTCTGAATCGGTGTCTTTACCTGACTAAAATTAAATAGAGTGTTGAGACCAAGCAATTGGGATTAAGACTGATTTCTCTGACTGTAAAAGTGCTTTTAGATTTTAGTGATAAATAATGAGATATAATTTTACAATGATGCCCATGTTCTACCAAAAAAAATTAGTTTTTATTTATTGTATCAATTTTTTTTTCTCAACTTAGCCTCAGTTAGAACATTAATCTTAAAAGTTTTGGAAATATGCCTAATTTAGCTCTTTTACGTTGGTATCTTTCAGGTGATAAATCTCATCATTGTATTGTTTTGTGTAGACAGCTCCCTCATTCCACGTATTATACATCGTAGCAGGGGAAGAGAGAAATGTCTCTGCAGCACTCTAGTAGGGAACAGGGGATGATCATGATAAAAGGGGATTTCATCTCTCAGGGTTGATAGCAGGCAGAGAAAATCTGAACCTGGTTCAAACCAACCCAAACTACAAACTGCAGGCTAAAGTGAATGGTAGCAACAACATGTCTAGTTACCAGCCTAATAATAATCAAATAAACTCCAGGACAGAATGTATGTATAAGGTAAAGACAGAAGGACACACTGCTCATTTAACACACGAGATATTCAAGCTTCACTGCTCATGCTTAAGCACAGAAGCTTGATACTGCAAAAGGCTTACCTCACTCTATGTGGGGTAAAGATAATGGGGAGATTGTGCATAAGAGATAGTATGAGAATAATGGAAACTTTAGATCAGGGAGCATTCTTTGCAGGATGAGTGACTTTCTGAAGACATCAGCTTGTAATAAAGAGGAAGTTTGTTCTGTAGGTAATCCCTAGGCTCTGCATAAATTCTTTTGTCTGTGTATGTGTATTCTGTATGTTGCATAGGCTAGAGAAGCAGTCATTGTTTAATACCAGGTTTAGAATCCATTCAGTGGTTTCAGGTGAGGCAGCACAAAAAGATGTCACCAGGACTGAATCTCTCAGGGAAGATTTCAATATGCAGATCGTGGTCTGACAGGCATAATTTAGGTTGCCCTGCATGTTTCCTTTATGGAGCTACAGACCATATCCTCCCTGGCTTGTGCTCAAGTAGTTGAGGATTGTCTGAATTTTCCTTGTGAGCTGAAAATCTGAGATGGCATCACTTGTGCAGTGGTTGGCAATGTTTGTGAGCAGTCGAGGTGCACCTCTGAAAGCCAGGGTGGCTACTTTTTGGGTACAGAGTGTATTCAAATGGGAGTTATGGGATTTCATATGGGTCTTTGTCAGTGTGAGTGCTTTGTTGGCTCTCAGCCAATCGTGGTAAGAAAAGTAATTTCCCTCTAGATACTAGAAGGTTCACTGTCACCCAGGTAAAGCTGATGTTTTGTAATGCCTTCTGGAAATGAGCAAACTACCACATTAGAAACAGCCCTGAGCCAGGTTGAACAGCAATCTAAATTATTTATCCTTGTTATAAAAACAAAATATTATGAATGCTAGAAATCTGAACTGAATAAATCTAATATAAATAAATGTAAGAGTTAATGTATGAAGAGCATTTGATGGCTCTGAGTCTGTACACACCTGGAGTTTGCAAGAACTCCAGAGGGACCAGAGGGCATATCCTCAGAATAGAGGGATGTCCATTTAGAAAGGGGATGAGAATAAGTTTCTTCAGCCAGGGTGGTGAATCTGTAGAATTTATTGCTATAAACAGTTGTGGAGACCACATCATTGAGGATACTTGAAGTAGAGCTTGATAGGATCATAGGAACTTGGTTAGCTAGGGCATCTAAGGTTATGAGGAGGAGAATGGAGTTGAAAGGGATAGTAAATCAGCTGTAATGGAATGATGGAGTGAGTGGCCTAATCCTGCTCCCATCTCTTATGGTCTGTCTTATAAACTGGATCATCTGGAAATCACATATCATTGACGGAGAGAAAAACAAAGCTAACATTTTAAATTGATGACTCCCGGTGAGTTTGCCATTAATCTAGGCTGCCGTTGCAGCATTTTCTGTTTTATTTTCCATTTTCCTTTTGTGAAAATAAGACCACAGAGTAATCCCCAAAGGGAATGGTTTGACATATCCTGCCAATCAGAGAATGTTGCCTTTAATCTCTTTTTTATATCTGTTGACAAATTGCCAACACATGCCAAAAAGGTTGCCTCTAATACCATGTTCTTTGATTTTTGCTAATGGCCTATAATTAAAAGCAATATCATATGCATTTTTCCACTGAGAGAAAGGATGAGATGTACCCAATTACCATGTTGTCTATTTGTTAATCATAATAGGTTTTGCATGTTTTTATCTTCAGTGAGTCTATGTACCCTGGTCCACTCTATCTCTTAATGTATTTATGAAAACTATTGCCTCAACTTCACTGTTAATTGAGTACATTCTGAACCTTTGATAAGTTCTGCCAACATTTATATCAGTTGCTTAAGCAGAAAAGATTTTAAATTTCCTCTGCAAATTACCTAGCAACACACACCTGGAGCCTTACGCTTAATAGCACTAAATTTCAGAAGATATTAAAAAGAATTATAATCATTACACAAATAAAAATCAAAAACCTAAAGAACGCTTCTTACCAAGAATACCTGCTCATCTGATTATGTTATAGAAAATGAAGAAAGTTAGTTAACCTAATAGTATCAAATTTGACATCAAAATGTCAGAGGAATGGCCCTCAATAAACCAAGAATGAAATCTAAATCTCTGATTATTTTACGAAAGGCTAAATTCCTTTGAAGGATAATCAGCCAACAAAGGATGTCTACATTCAGATTCAAAACTCTGCAGAAATTGGCAAAAAAGTAATGTCAGTCATAATGATCCAATAACAAAGGCAATGCCTAAAACTATCATAAAAATGACACACTTGGCAGACTTCCAAGTGATTTGAGGAATAGCGGTATGGGATTTCTTCTTCACCACCTTGGGTTGAAAACTATGGGTATTATTGTCAATAATTTTGCTGAGATTTATTCCATTGATTTCACCTGGTCCCAAAGTGCACAGGGAAGCATCATCACAACTGGTTAACCAATGCTGAAGATAAAAATCTAGGATGAAATCATTAAAGGGTTTTGGGAATAAATATCCTTTTTGAAATAGAGAGTGATATTCCTGTTTTAATAACCTCATGTCCTTTCCCTAAAAATGTTGGATTCTGTAGATCCTTTACTGCCAGAAGTACCTTAAAGAAATCTGCTTTGCATACTGCAGTATACATTGTCCTGGTGAGTAGCCGTTAATCTTCATGCAATATTGTTGGAGTCACCATTCAGTACCTAATATCAGGGACCTTGTATACTTTGCTCAGTCTGTCTTAGTACTGATCAGCAGAGGCACAATTAGTCAATTCTGCTATGAGACCACAAAAATGGAATATGGTCAAGATCCTTAATGCCTAAAACAGAAGGTTCCATCCTACATTCTGTAATGTATCTACTTATAGGTGTCCACTTCTGTTACGCTGCTATCATCCTGGGCACATCTAACCTGCATGCTTTGGTTTTCTAAAACTCCAATCACAAAGGTAAGTGAAGGAAGAACTTTGGCAGCACCCTCATGGCTAGAATTCCTCTCCAAGAATGGGACATTTAAGATGCCTTTCAACTTCCCTGCCACAAGATCTATTCAAACATCTGCACACAATTTGTTGCCTGTCAGAGAGATCACCCAACTATTGTCTCCATATAGAAATGTCTGCAAATATTTTGGTTTGTGTTGACAGTAGTTGCCATCTCTGGTAGTGGGATTTTTCAGAACGGCTGACTTTTCACCAGTGAAGGCAGATAGTGAAAACTTAGGTCTTCTCAAGAACAGAAAAGTATTCTGCTCTCTCAATGTATATACCATTGTGATTGATGAGAATACCATCCTGATGTTGAGTGGCATATTTCAAGAAATCTCACATGACCCATTCATCCTAAGCCTATAAGGCTTAAGGGCAGAATTGGGCCATTCAGCCCATTAAATCTGCCCCATCATTCAATTGTGGCTGATTTATTATCCCTCTCAAACCAATTCTCCTGCATTTTCCCCATAACCTTTGATACCCTTACCAATCAGGAAACTACCAACTTCTGCTTTAAATATACCCAATGACTTGGCCTCCACATCAGTCTGTGACACTGAATTCCACAGATTCACCAGCTTCTAGTTAAAGATCTTCCTCTTCACCCCTAATCTAAAGGGATGTCCTTCCATTCTGATGTTGTACCCTCTGATCCTAGACTTCAACCACTATAGGAAGCATCCTCTCCACATCCACCCTATTCAGACCATTCAATATTCGATGGATTTCAATGAGATCCTCCCTCAGTCTTCTAAGCTCCAGCAAGTACTGTCACAACCACGGATTCTGCAGCGCAGTAGATACAGCAGTTGTGCCTGTGAATATGCACGTGTCAGCTAATTAATATTTCATTGTGATAGTACTTAACTCCATTCATTCCGTCATAGTATTTGTTGAGACTTGGACATAGCTACGCTTCATTATCTGCATTCCGTCTTGCCTGAGAAATTAGACAGTCTAGTCAACTGACTCTGAAGATGGGCGGTATTCATTTTATTCTTAATTGTTCTTTTCAGCCAGGGTGTAGGCTTTGTTCAACATTTGAGAGTTTTAGTTAATGGTCCTGTTTGGCCTAGTTATTGTTTTCTTTCCCCTCTAACGCTGTTCGCATTAAAGTCTGTAAACTATCAACCCGCTTCAGTGTCTCTCACTCTGCACTTGGGTCATATCCGAACTGGGAGTGATAGCAAGTCTCGACCATGCAAAGATGGACCCAGCGGAGAGAGAGCAGCTGGCCTTGGCCATGAAATTCATTGGTCAGAGTGATTCATTGAGGCAACAATGTTCTGTTGGAATTCCCATGCATGAACTCTTGTTTCTGTCTCCAGCATGACAGAAGGATTTTGCCAAGTAATGAACCCAGCAAAGTTTGAACAGTGACGTTTTGACATTGGTGGCTTGAGGAGAGGGTGCCTTTATTCTCAGTGCATGTCCTGACTCTACATTCCGAGAGTCCCGAGTCTACATTCCAAGATTGTCTAGTCTACATTGAGTTTCTCCGGTACCCATTCCAAGCTTTCCAGGTCACAAGTACCCAGGTTCCCAGCTTTGTAGTCCGTGACCGAGTCTGCATAACAAATGAGTGCTTCAAGCAAGCTTATCAATTGATTCAACAAATCATCATTCAGGTCAATAATGTAAATTCTGGAAGAGCCCTACTCCAAAAGCTGATCCCTGACTGGTGTGCAAATACACAAGTAAAGTAACCCTATCAAGAGTATTTTTAACCTCTTGATGAAAGTCATGGTACAGACTGGGGAAATTAAACTTTCATGTAGCAAATTAAACAGACCTACAGAGGACAAGCTAGCTTAGCGATGAAAGAAACCTCTCCACGCTGTCTTGATCTGTAAAATTGAGAGTATATCCTAACTGCCTCTGGAAAAAATTGTGAAAGATAAAACACTGAGCAAGATTTGAATAGGTTCCTTCTCTAGGTTTCAGGTTTCAAGTTTCATGTTTTCAAGGTTTCCCAAGGACTTTTCTCTATGTTCCCAGGGTTTTTATTTTTCCGCTTGTTTCCATGGCTTATTCAATGTGTTGGGGGGTTTTCAATGTCCTCCCCATCTCGAGGACTCCCAAGCATCCCTCTTGGCCTTGCCTGAGGTTTCTTGATCTCACTCAGGATTCCTTGGTCTCTCGGTCAGTTGTGGTTCCCAGTTCTCTCAGTCTCTCTGGATCCCCTAGTCTCCCTGCCTCTCAGGTTCCCCAGGTCTCTCGAGTCATCCCTGGATCTTGAGTTTTCAGGTCTTCCAGGGCCATCAAGTGCCAGCTATAGGAAGGGGGGTCCTGTCATGACTTCTTCAGGCCAGGCATCAGTGAGCATTGGCTCTGAGATTTTTAGAGCACCTGAGTTAGTTAATTGTTGCTTAACAACAGTTAATGGCTTAAGAATTTCTTGTGTTTTTTGCGAGCAACTCACTCTTTGTAATGGGGTTTGCTGATGCCTTCTGTTTACGTTTATTTTGATAGGCTCAGGAATTCTTTCATTTGTTGAAGCAGATGCCTGATTAGTTCCAATCAGAGGGTCCTCATTTTGAGAATGATTTGTCTCACAGTGTCACTTGGTTGAGCTACCTCTGTATAAGCTCTTGTTCCTGTCTCTACAGGGAAGTATTTGGCTCTGATATTGGCAATGCACACCATGGCACTTATCTACCAGCATCACTGAAGGACATCTTGGACAAGTACCTCATTCGGGACTTCCAGCAGACACAGGTCTGTGGTGCCTCAGGTGCGTGCACCTAGTGATGGGGCCCTGTCACAACCATGGCTTCCATGGCACTGTAGATACGGCAACTGCACTTGTGAATGTGCGTGTGTCAACTAGTTATTATTTCATTGTGATAGTACTTAACTCCATTCATTCTGTCGTAGTATTTGTCGAGACTTGGACAAAGCTATGCTTTGTTATCTGCATTCCGCCTCGCCTGAGAAATCAGACTGTTGAGTCATTTGACTCTGAAGACTAGCGGTATTCATTTTATTCTTAGTTTTTTTCTTTTCATCCGCAGTGTAGGCTTTGTTTTCCATTTGAGAGTTTTAGTTAATGGCCCTGTTTGGCCTAGCGTTTATTATTTTCTTTTCCCTTTAACATTGTTCACATTGAAGTCTGTGAACTATCGACCTGCTTCAGTGTCTCTCAGTCCACACTTGGGTCATATCTGAACCAGGGGTAACAAGTACAGGCCCAACGCCATCAAGAGCTCCTCATGCTTCAATCGTTTCACTTCCAGGATCATTCTCATGAACCTCCTCTGGATCTTTTCTACGCTAGCACACCCTTTCCTAGACAAGGGGTTCAAAATTGCTCACAATACTCCAAGTGCGGTCTGATCAATGCCTTATAAAGCCTCATACTGAGAAATTCATTCTGGCGGGTAAGGGATATTTATATTTCAGTGGCAATTAAAACCCAGCAACAGACATACTGTGAACTAGACAAGTACCCAGATCATGGAGGAAGTTGTGACTGGGCTCTTTAAGCTGAGATCTCATGACCTCCAGGTTAAGTACTGCAGTTCATAATGAATTGATATGCAGCCTTTGTTGTCTTTTGCTGTATTCTACACAACTCTCGATGGCAACCATTGTCACCTGGTGTCAAAGGTAGAACTTGGAACTTCATTGGCACTAGGAGCAAATCAAAAGGCCACACACAGAGTTTGTGTTCAAAATAATAGATGTTTTATTAAAACTACTGTACACCGGAGACCAGTCAAAGGTGATCTACCTGAGTGTGAATTTGGTACAGCTTTTACATTCTCAGTTGATGAGATCACACAGTAAAACTAGGTTTTGATCATTGAATATTGGTTACAGTAAGACTTTATTAAGTAACAGACTAGGTCTTGATTACAGAATAAAAGATTATCCTGAAGTCTTACTTAGTTAATAGTAAATCCAATTTTCTATTACATAGATGCATGCTATAACATAATTAATGAAGTTCCTCAAACTTGGTTGTCCCCACTGTTGCGTTCTATGTCTCTACTTCTGTCTGTGGCTCCCTGCTACCACATTAGCACAATGCACATCACTATTTACTTGTTAGTCCTCACTATTCCTTCCCCTACAACAAGAGCAATGAGGAAAATCATGACAAGAGGCAAGAGCACAAAGAAGCAAAAGAGAAAGGAGTGAGATATCCCTGTTCAGCATTCACAACCTCATTTTCATCCTGTATGGAGGAAAGCTTTGTAGGTATGGGCAGCAAAGGACTCCCTGACAGATTAACGTATTTTCAGAACATCCTGAAAGTTCATAGTATCCAATTTTGCCCTTTTCAATTATTTAAATATTTTCCTATAACATAACTTCTCTTCTCGCTGCTGCCATCAGTAAGGAGGTACAGGAGCCTCAGGACTCACACACCCAGGTCCAGGAACAGTTATTATCTCCCAGGCATCAAGCTCTTGAACCAAAGGTGATAACTTCAGTCAGCTTCACTTCATCGTTGAAATATTGCCACAATTAATGGACTGACTTTTAAGGAATCTTCATCTAGTGTCCCCAATATTTATTGTTTATTTATTTATTTTTATTATGTCTTTCTTTTTGGACTTAAAATACAACATTGTGAAAGGCATTACATAGCAACTTCCTTTTATTTATAAGAATGTCTCTATTTAGATCCACAGTTATACAGAATGATTACAGGCCCTTCGGTCCAACTTGTTCATGTTGACAAAGATGCCGGTCTGAGATAATCTCATTTGCCTGAATTCAGCCCAGATCCCTCTGAATCTTTCCTATCATGTACTGTCACAATGTCTTTTAAATGTACACTTTTTCACCATAAACTCATCATTCTCTGGGTGAAAAAGTTGCAACTCAGATCCTTGTTAATCCTTTTCACTCTCACCTGAAACCTATGCCTTTTTTATTTAGGCTCCCTTATCTAGGAGGAAAGACTGTCAGCATCCACTTTCCCAACCCTGTCATAATTTCAGGAATCTCTTCGATGTCAGCCTTCAGCCTCCTTTGCTGGATGGAAGACAGCTCCAAGGCTATCTAATTTCTCTCAGTTGAATAGCAGAGGAAGTTTGAGGAACCTACTCTTGCCCAGGCATCTTGTATTCTTGTGAGATTAAATGAGCTTATACTTTAAAAATGCAAATATAGAAGTGAAATGAAGTATTACTGTGGTGAGCTACGTATACCTGTCTGGACACGCCCTCTGCTGACTGCTCCTGTGGCTCCTCCCACAGACCCCGGTATAAAGGCGATTGAGGCCTGAGCCCGGCCTCTCTGTCTCCAGGATGTAGTATGGTGGTCAACCACTGCTTGTTCCTTCTTCCAGTCAATAAAAGCCGATATCTCGCCTGTACGTCTTAGAGAGAGTTATTGATGGTGCATCAATTACAGTATGCACCTTGTTCATAAGTAACAGGAGAAGATAAATTATCTGGTATATGAGTCTGGGTGTTAGTTCAAGTTCAAGTTTATTGCCATTTAACTTTATTCATATACACTGCACTTCTGGAACAAGGTGCACAACACAGTATATATGACTCAAACACACACCCATAAGGTAATATTACCATGAATAATTTAATCTATAATAAGGTGCATTTATGATACAGGTTACGAAGTAAACAGTAAAACGCTACAGGTGCTTTGCATGTGATGAGACCTGGGTGGCGGCAGGGAGTTCAGTAATCTCATGGCCTGGGGGAGGAAGCTGCTTCTCATCCCAATAGTCTGTATCCTAGTGCTATGGTACCTTCTACCTGATGGTAGGGGATCAAAGAGATTGTTGGATAGATGGTCATTGACAATGCGAGAAGCCCAGTGTATGCAGTGTCCCTGTAAATATCTCTGATGGGTGTAGAGGGACCCCAATGATCCTCTCAGCAGGGCTTGCAATCCTTTCTAGAGACTTGTGGTCAGATGCTTTGTAGTTCCTGTACCATATTGTGATGCAACTGGACAGGACACTCTCAATCGTCCGCTGTAACAATCAGTTTGGATGCAGGAGGAGTGGGAACCTCGCTAACCTCAGCCTCTTCAGGAAGCGGAAATGTTTGCATCTTGGAACTGACATTATAATACCTCCTTGAGACTGAGCAGTATCAGCCACAAAGCTGCAAGGATACTCCCATGCAAAGCAAAAGCCCTGTGACATTGCTGTCTGATGTTGCCAAACAAATCTGGTGTCTGTGTGAATGCCATTGGAATTAATCACACTATAAACCAGCATTGCTCTTGCCACATAATTAATCACTTTTATTCTCTGGAGATTGTTATGTCTGGCGAGGTAAAACAGTGAGAAAAAAAGCAGAACAGGTGGTAAGATCTTAAATCATTATATATTGCAATCTCAATTTGTGCAATAATCTTACACATTTAGGACAATGATATGAATGATGGTTTAAGTTTTGAAACACTGCCAAATCTGCAAGTCTTCTTTATGTTTCTGTCTGGTGGATACAGGACCGATAATACATTTTACATGCATTTGGTGGGCTTGTGTCCTCAAAAGCAACATAGGATTTAAACCTTAAAAAACTGGATCATAACATTTCACTTCACTGCTTTAAAGAACATTCTCACAGTGAAGAAGAATGAGACACAGACTGCAAAAAATGTTGGATTTCAGTAATAATGCAATGTCCTGTGAGATCAAACTCACAGAAATGCTGTGCCTTGACTATTATTAAAATAAGTATCATTTGGGTAATGTAATGTGTGGTAACTTGTTTATAGCTTTTTGAGGTGATTTGTATGTGCTTAGAAAAATTTGCTAACAAAGGAATTCATTTTGTTCAGGTTGTGGAAATATGATGGATGTTTTTACTTTGAGCCATCTCAAATGATTTTATGTGTGCATAAACCTTTATTGTAGAGGTAGCAGAAACATCAATTTTCATGATTACAGAAGACCAGAAATTTAAATCCTCTGCAATTCCAAATGTATATTGGAAAAGCAAGTCACATAACCATAGCTAGAATAAACAAATAATAGTCACATAAAAACATTACTTAAGGGTTTGCCATTGTAAATGGCTTTACAGCATAGATGTTTGAAAAATGTATTTGCTTTCCTTACCCAAATTAATTTACTAGTTATTTATTGTGCAGTGTGGAACATCAAGGATCAGGACCTCATCTCCCCTTAAAAAACATGATGGTCTAAGCAAATTGATATGGACTCAACCACATTGTTTCATGATGTTTCAATTCCGTCAGTTAAAGATGGTAGTTAAGTCACTTTAATAAATAATTCGTCTTAATATTGAACCATGTTGAATGCAACTTACTGGTTAACCTTGGAACACATTTTGGTTAATAACTATAATGTCATAAGCAAGGATCAAAATGTACAGATGAATTTACTGGCTATTTATAGTGCAGATTGGGACATCAAGAATTTTATGTATTGAAAAGGACACAAAGTTGATGATGATGATGTCGACTCAGGACTGAGAGGCATTTTCATGCCTTACAAGGTGCGGAGCGAAAGACTCTGTGGCACGCCCCTCCTCACACAGATTGCACACTTGGTTGCATAGATTATAATCAATATGAACTACATGTAGTGGTCATGCATCTGTTTTTTTAAAATCTGCATTGTATCTGGTGTTGCACGTTTATTCTGGTCGTTGGTCATGTGGGTGGAGGTGTGGTAAAAGTGAAGGGAATAAGTTACGTATTCATGCTTTATTCGGGGTAGTTTTCATCCTGGGGAATGATGATATCATATGCTTAATTATGCTTAACTTCGATTAATTACATTTGAAATTGGTTAACTCTACTTAACTTGGATTAAGTCCGCTTAAGTACATTTAATATTGCTAGTTTATTTTCATAAATTTCTTCGCTTCAAGATTGTATGTTTTGCTAGCTGCTCAGAAAGGATTGAATACATTTCTTCAACTTTGTGGAACTTTATTATTGGGTTGATCAGAAGGCACGTCACACTAGGATAATAACCCATAGTGTCGCCATCAGCGGGATTGATTTGTTTGAGTTGCCACTAGGCTAAGTAAGGGATGTTTGATAAAACTGCAGTTATCAATCAACACACAAAAAATGCTGGAGGAACTCATCAGGTCAGGAAACATCTATGGAGGGGAGTAAGCAGTCCCATTGTTTTGGGCCAAGACCCTATATCACATGGTGAGCTATTTTGGCCCCATTACCTAAGAAAGAGTCCATTGGCATTGTAAGTTCACGAGAATGATCATGGGAACAAAACTGATACTGTATGAGGAGCATCTGATGACACTGGGCTTGTACTCACTGGAGTTTAGAAGAATGGGGGTGATCTTATTGAAATCTATCAAATATTGAAGGGCCAAGATAAGGTGGACATGGAAGGTATGTTTCCTATAGTGGGGCAATATAGGACATAGGGCACAGCCTCAGAATGCAAGGATGTCCCTTTAGAACAGAGAGGTGGAGGAATTTCTTTAGCCAGAGGGTGATGAATCTACGGCATTCATTGTCTTGAATCACTGTGGAGGCCGTCATTGGGTATATTTAAAGCAGAAGTTGATAGGTTCTTGATTAGTATGCATGTCAAAGGTTACAGGGAGAAGGCAGGAGAATGGGGTTAAGAGGGATAATAAGAGGAATGGCAGAGCAGATTTGATGGGCTGAATAGCCTAATTCTGTTTCTACATCTTGTTGTCTTAATAGTCCCCATTAATGTGAAGATAATTTTCATTGTTACATCTATGTTGATAGAAAATATAATTTATGTTATTTTAGTTCTACAATTAAGAATAAATAACTCATCTTGTCATCAAATACTAATGTATGCCCAAAAATAGCCTTTTATTTTCTAAATTCCCCCTCAAGCAATTTTTTTTAATCCTTTGAAGTATATAATTCTTCTAAATCCTTAAAATTGTTGTAATTATGTAATAATATCAGACTTTAAATGTCTATGTCAAATGTACTTAAAGATTTAGTATTTAAAAGAATGATTATCCCTCCAGGTATCAAAAATGGATTTTGTTATTTTCAGTTTTGCGTAAATGAAGATTTACTGGCCAAAGCTTATTTGCATAAATAGAAACATCATGTTTTGAAATTTAAATTCAGAGGAAGGTGTTGTTTGGGTAATGAAATATAGAAGTGTTGCTAATAACCCTGAGATGTACAGTGAAATGTCCATAAATTCATCAAAGTCACGAGCACTATATCATCTTACATTGCTTGGAAGACTCAGCAATTCTTCATGAAACCTGTAGCTGCTCTTACAAACCCATTCCTGTCTCTGCTCTGACTCCTGTATGGTGATACACTTACAGAAATATTTACGGACTGTTTACTCGGCGATATTACTTCTATATTCCGCATGGCATAATGCTAAGTTGCTATTTCAGTTGAGAACTGATATCATCATGAAGATGTGTTATAATAATAATTAATTTCCATCAATCAATATACTTAAAATAAGCATGTATTTTGTGTTAACGAGTAACTTGATTCCACACAGTGAAACAAGAGTCCCCTTAAGCCAAAGCAATGACAGAAGCGTGCTGTCACAATTTGACCTGATAGAAAGCCACTGTTTCTCTATATACATCCCCATTAATTATCCTGTCAAAACATGTGATGGATAGCCCAGTGGTAAAGGCTTGACATTGACATCATTGGAAATCTTCAGTAATGCAACCATCTTCTTTAAAGGATTTAATAACGCTATTTAAGTGCAGAGACTTTTTTTAGGGAACATGACTCACTTTCATTATGATAATATTAAATAGAAATGACGCAATGATCTTTGCTAGCTTACATAAGTTTCAACACTGTTTTATTGATTTATTTAACATGACATTATATGTGTTATTCAGTCATATGTTTTTAAGATAAACATTGAAAAGTCTGAACTTTTGAAGTGCTTCTTCACAAAAATAATGATTGCTTCAACTGTGTAGATGTGCAGTCAGTGGCCAATTTATTAGGTAGAGAAGTCCTCCTAGTTCACATTTCCTGCCCATTCTCAACAACAACTGAACCTCTTGACCATGTCTGCATACCTTTATGCATTGAGTTGCTGTCCCATGATTGTCTGATTAGATATTTTTATTAACAGGCAAGTGTACCTAATAAATTGGCCACTGAGTGTTCATTCTGTTATCAGAATGTATCATCTGTTTATACTTTTCTGTTTTTTTAAGCAACAAATGCAGCATGCAGTTGCAGAAATTACTGAAATATATCTTTAGCAAAGAAAATTATAAATAATATTTTTATTTTCTCTTCTTTCATCTGATCTGATCTGGAATGCAGAACATAGAACATGGAACTTAGGACAGTATAGCACGAGATTGGGCCCCTCAGCTCACAATCTTGTACTGAACTAAATAAATGAGTAATCAAATGGCCAACTAAACTAATCCCCTCTTCTTACTCAATGTCCACATTGTTCACATTTCCTCACATTCGTGTGCCTATCTAGAAGTCCCTAATGTATCTGCCTCTACACGCCACAGAGTGGCACACACCACTTTGTGCAAAAATGTGCCCCTCACATCTGCTTTTAAGTTACCCCCTTTCACCTAATTGCTTGCTCTCATATTGGATATTTCAACCCTGGGAAAATGATACTGTTTGTTTACTCTATTTATGTCCCTTATAATCTTACAAATCTGATCTCCCCTCAGTCTCCGCCACTCCAGAGAAAACAACCCAAGTTAATCCATCCTCTTGTTATAGGACAGGCCCTATAATCCATGCAGCATCCTGGTAAACCTCTTCTGCACCCTCTCCAAAGTCTTGACATCATCATCATCTATGATGATATGTCATACAGTGTGGGTGATCATGGTTTTCTGACCATGATTGTTCTTGGCAGATTTTTCTACAGAAGTGATTTGCCATTGCCTTCTCCTGGGTAGTGTCTTTACAAGACTGGCGACCCCAGTCATTATCAATACTCTTTGGAGATCATCTGTCTGGTGCCAGTGGTCAAATAACCACGACTTGTGATGTGCACCTGCTGCTCATACGACCATCCACCACCTGTTCCCATGCCTTCATGATGTCCTGATCAGGGAGGTGGGGTGTGGGGCTAAGCAGCTTCCTACGCCTTGCCCAAGGGTGACCTGCAGGTTAACAGAGGGAAAGAAGGCCTTACACCTCCTTTGGTAGAGAAGTACCCCCAACCCACCACCAAAATGTTTCAACATCCCTCTTACAATGAGCCAACCAAAACTGTATGCAATACTCCATATGTGGCCTAACTAGAGCATTATGGAGCCTTGAGTTAATTTCCTGAATAAAATGATACTATTTATAATAGTTTTTAAAGTATATATGAGAAAGGGGAAAGTGGGAAAGGGTAAGAAAGAATAAGAGTCAAGATTGGATTATCCCTGTCTGGAGTAGTGAATTCTTAATTCCAGTGGAAAGCAAGTATAGCTTGATGATACAAGGGTTACAGGTACAAAGGAAAAGTGAGAGGGAATGGAACAAGCAAAGAAACAAAACACTGCCTTCTTGATAATTGTCTCTTATGCACTGAGTTGGCCTGAATATGTTCCAGCAAAGTAAAATAATTAAGGTTCATACAGAACCACAACCCACAATCTTCTACACACTGATGCCAGAACCACAATAAAAATAACATTGTAACTAAAGTGTAATAAGTCGTTATAAGAAATTACCAAATATTGCTTACTATAAATAATGAAACTCACGCAAAATGCAGGAGTAACTCAGCAAGTTAGGCAGCATCTATGGAAAACCAGTTGAAAACTCCTTCATCAGAGTTTATGATTTGCTATAAATAATTTCCAAAACATTGTATACTACTGTCTTCTATACCTTAAACAACTTTAGCACAAGACTGAATTTATAATCTTTACTCGTATTCGCTTTTATTTGACTTGAAATGCAACTCATTGAAGTAATTACTTAGAGGATTTCTTTCTCATCTGCATGGTGAAAATCTGAATCTGAAGTAAGCTGACGAAATTTGGCCTGTCCCCTAAAACCCTCACTAATTTTTATCGATGCACCGTAGAAAGTGTTCTTCTAGGGTGCATCACAACCTGGTATGGAAGTTGGCCTGTCCAAGACCGGAAGAAGCTGCAGAAGATCGTGAACACATCCAAGCACATCACACAAACCAATCTTCCATCCTTGGACTCACTTTACACCGCACGCTGTTGGAGCAGTGCTGCCAGGATAATCAGGAACACAACCCACCCAGCCAACACACTTTTTGTCCCTCTTCCCTCCAGGAGAAGGTTCAGGAGCTTGAAGATTCGTAAGGTCAGATTTGGGAACAGCTTCTTTTGAACTGTGATAAGACTGCTGAACGGATTCTGACCCGGATCTGGGCCGTACCTTCCAAATATCCGGACCTGACTTGCACTACCTTACTTTTCCTTTTCTATTTTCTAATTATGATTTATAATTTAAATTTTTATTATATTTACTTCAATTTATACTTCAGGGAGCACGAAGCGCAGAATCAATTATCGCTGAGATGATTGTATGCTCTAGTATCAATTGTTTGGTGACAATAAAGTAAAGTAAACTGAAAATCAACACTGTCTTCAGATCCCTTGCAAGGTCTCCTTTAACTTTAAATACTTCTCACTCTTTAGCTGTAGATGATTTTGCACATAACTACCTTTATAAAACAAAGAGGATATGCATGTCCTGGCCCTTCCATGGCTATTTGCAAGTTGCCAGAGTTTACCCCTGAAACTTCTGTATATTATAAAGCAAAAATCACACACCTGACAATTTAATTGATATAACCTCTACTCTGATTTTGCCTGCCGCAAGACCATGAACTGCTTGATGAAGAAATACTTGATGTAGAGTCACTAGTACAACAAAAATACTTCTTTTCTTTGAAATGTCTAAGTTGGTCTGCATCCCAACAAATTGCTAACAATTTTTTTTCAGGAACAATATGCCAGTGGATTGGTTGCTAGCTGAATGCCAACACAGAACTGATCATGGTCACCGAACAAATGACAAAGAATATTGTGTGAATAGTCATCCTGCAAGTGAAACAGTCCAAAACATTGCAAAAGCACAAATAGGAACCTTATAACTAAGAAATCTTTTGGATGAGGTTATTATGGATGTGTGCCAGCTGGAATTTGAAGGGGTTAAAAAAACACATACTCGCGTGGATAAGGGAAACAATATGTGACCCGGTGAACTTCTAGGATCGTAGTGGAAAATGAACAATTAGATGCAATTGGTGAGTGAGCGCTCTGCTTTGTTCATCTTGTACTTTAAGTGCCAATTTGAATGATTGACTTTAGAGATATGAGTGTCCTGGACAGGGGTAAGAACAAAAAAAAGCTTTACAAAGATTGGGGGAAAGATCATAGAACAGAAGGACTGTCAGAGACACAATAGTAACCACCATAGGAGCAGCCACAGCAGTAGGAAGACTCTGAGTTGGTACGCAGAAGATTACCATACAGGTGAATTGAACCTTGTCATTGAGCTGGTATCTGAGGCTAAGCCTTGAGCCTTGTGATTGAGATAAGAAGTGATATGCTTGAATAGTAAATCAACTGTGAAATTATTCAAAGTAGGTAATGGACATGCATACTTAGATAATTCAAATCTAATAAAAGATTAAGTTGTACTAAACTTAGACCAGGGGTTCCCAATCTTGGATCAACAGACTCCTCGGTTAATGGTAAGGGTCCATGGCATAAAAATGGTTGGGAACCCCTGGTTTAGACTCTCTTTGTTTGATAATAGACAATAGACAATAGATGGTGCAGGAGTAGGCCATTTGGCCCTTCTAGCCAGCACCGCCATTCACTGTGATCATGGCTGAGCATACACAATCAGTACCCCGTTCCTGCCCTCTCCCCCTATCCCTTGACTCTGCTATCTATAAGAGCTCTATCTAACTCTGTCTTGAATGCATCCAGAGACTTGGCCTCCACTGCCTTCTGGGGCAGAGCATTCCACATATCCACCACTCTCTGGGTGAAAAAGTTTTTCCGCATCTCTGTTCTAAATGGGCTACCCCTTATTCATAAACTGTGGCCTCTAGTTCTGGACTCACCCATCAGTGGGAACATGCTTCCTGCCTCCAGTGTGTCCAATCCCTTAATAATCTTATATGTTTCAATCAGATCCCCTCTCATCCTTCTAAATTCGAGTGTATATATCATTTGATATGTCATTTGAAATTCCATAGAATTATTAGTATCAGCAATAGGTCTTTTGTGAAAACATTTGAAAAACTGACTTATTGCTTGCCCAGTTAAAAATATTATCACAAGTTTCTAATTTGCTTGAAATTTCGAATGAACATAGAACATGTTTGGTATTGCAATAACTTGTTAATGACCAAAGATAGCCTGCATTGATTAAGAACAGAGAACATAAAACATAGAACATAGATGTAAATAGTATGTTTTGATCTCAAAATAACAGCACATTTTCTCTACATATTTTCAATTCCATTTCTTTCTAACATTCCTACAATTTTGAAAGATTATTTTCTCATAATAAAAGTCAAGTCAAGTCAACTTTTATTGTCATTTTGACCATAACTGCTGGTACAGTGCATAATAAAAATGAGAAAACATTTTTCAGGACCATGGTTTACATGACACAGTACAAAAAACTAGATTGAACTACATAATAAACAAAAACAGGGAAAGCTATACTAGATTACAGACCTACACTGGACTGCATAAAGTGCACAAAAACAGTGCAGGCATTACAATAAATAATAAACAGGACATTAGGGCAAGGTGTCAGTCCAGGGTTCGGGTTATGAGGAGTCTGATAGTTTGGGGGAAGAAACTGTTACAAAGTCTGGTCGTGAGAGCCCAAATGCTTCAGAGCCTTTTCCCAGATGGCAAGAGGGAGAAGAGATTGTATGAGGGGTGCATGGGGTCCTTCATAATGCTGTTTCCTTTGTGGATGCAGTGTGTAGTGTAAATGTCCATGATGGCTGGAAGAGAGACCCCAATGATCTTCTCAGCTGACCTCACTATCTGCTGCAGGATCTTGCGATCTGAGATGGTGCAATTTCCGAACCAGGCAGTGATGCAGCTGCTCAGGATGCTCTCACTACAACCCCTGTAGAATGTAATGAGGATGGGGGGTGGGAGGTGGACTTTCCTCAGCCTTCACAGAAAGTAGAGACGCTGCTGGGCTTTCTTTGCTGTGGAGCTGGTGTTAAGGGACCAGGTGAGACTTTCCGTCAGGTGAACACCAAGAAATTTGGTGCTCTTTACGATCTCTACTGAGGAGCCATCAATGTTCAGCGGGGAGTGGTTGCCCTGTGTCCTCCTGAAGTCAACAACCATCTCTTTTGTTTTGTTCACATTAAGAGACAGGTTGTTGGCTCTGCACCAGTCCGTTAGCCACTGCACCTCCTCTCTGTAAGCTGACTTGTCATTCTTGCTGGATAAAACAGATTATATCTATAAACATTCTGCAGATGCTGGAAATCCAAAGGGACACACACGAAATACTGGAGGAACTCAGTAGGTTAGGCAGTTTCAAACGAGGGGAATAAACAGTCAATGTTCTGGGTCAAGGCCCTTCTTCAGAACTGGAGAGGAAGATTCAAGATATAAAGATTCAAAGTAGATTTGTTATCAAACTTGGTATTCAGTATACAACCCTGAGAAGCACCTTCCTCACGAGCAGTCCCAAAACAAAGAACAATGGAACCAATCCATTCAAAGAAAAACATCTCCTCCCTCTCCCCCCACACTCAAAAAAAGTTGTGCAAATGCCAACTAAAACATAAAACCCGAGCAAAAGCACAGAATATAAAACACAAAATCCCCACCTTCAGTCTTCCGGGCCTCCATTCTGCAGGCTTCGCTCACAGCCATGTGGAACATTCTTGGAAACAGTCAAGTGCCAGATCGCTCATTTGGCTCAAAATCACACTGCCAGAATGTAAATAACAGGCCCTAACAGTAGCAGAACCATATCTGAAATGAAAAGATGTATGAGCTTTGTGACCCATCTTGAGGATGCCACCTTTGGTGGCATTATTTGCTAGTGCCATCTTCTGAAGAAGAATCACTGGAAGGTGATAGGTGAAGCCAGGTGGGAGGAATAGTAAAGGGCAGGAGAGGAAGGTGGACCACAGGAGAAAGGGAAAGAGGAGGGCACCAGAGGAGGTGTTAAGCAGGTGAGAAGATGTAAGAGACCGGAATGGGGAATAGAAGAAACGGGAATAAACAAAAAATATTGGAAGGAGAAATCAATGTTCATCCCATTAAGTTGGATCCATAAATTTCCAATTAATTATCTTGGTCTGAAAGAAAATTTAATTTTCTTTCTGTTTTTTGCATAATCTAATGTAATAATCATTTTCACAGATCTTCCACAAATGTGCTTAAAGCAGCATTCAAATGTTTTCTTTTCCCTTGTGAAGTAATATCTTTACTCCAAAACTCAAGTTATAAACCCAATCACTTCTCACTTTCTGGCCCACTCTGACACATTACACGCACACACGCACGCACACACACCTTTCGAGCTGTAAACTCTGTGATCACGGCTGCAAATTTATCTTGCACGCCATGACTCTCATTACTTTAAGGTGCATATGAAAGTCTATTCTTTCGAATTGTCTGTTGGCTACTTAACTCACTGTGTCATTTGGTATCAAATTTTATTTGTCATTACACCTATGAAACTTATTAATTAAAGGCACTGCATAAAGGCAACTTGTTGTTTTTTCCTGTCATTGTGTAGCTAGATTACAAATATTGTAACATGTGGCAGTTCAGAAATAATGTACAACCTGTTAAATCTCTCACACTGCCATCAATTTGGTTTTATGCTAATTATAATAGACTCTAATAAAATTTCTAATAGAAACATATCACTGAGATAATCCTACCCCAGTGAGATTTGGCACTTATCACATCCAGTGTTAAAAAGCAAAATTGTGTAAAACTGTAATCTCAAGCACAATTTGAGAAATTAACATCAGTTGTCATGTTCACTCTCAGCCATCACTGCATCTGAGTTCTTGGAAAATGAAAGCTCTGCTTGCTCTTTAATATTTTTGTATTACTTGAGTAATATTGTAAATATATTGAAAGATTAGCATTCTTTGTTGTTTACATAATTCATTTGGGTTATGTGTAAACTTAAGTGAATGACATACATCATCACAGCATCATGTCAAAAGTGTGTGCCTCGATAAAAGTAAAGGAAAACTGAGGCACATTATTCCCAGTCACTCCATGTTCTTCTTTCAATTAGTTTTATGATTTGGAGGTGGAAAACATAACAGTGACAGCAAATACATTTTAAACAAACGTAACTGTTGAAGAACAATGAGGCATTCAAGTTTTTAAAAAATTGCAATGAGACATTTGATTTAAAAAAAGGCAGGAAACAGACAAATTCATGGGTTCATAAACAATAAGTGCTGGGTGATAATAATTATAAATAAAAAAGCAGAAATGGCTAGCTGCATCGGAAAGATAGACACTTTCAAACTTTCAATTGCACAATGAATAACTGGCTGATGTATAGCAATTTAAGAAAGCAGTAGTTCAAAGAAAATGGAATAACCAATGAAAAGGGAGTATGAGCTTATCTGAATGTAATTGGTGGAAGTGCATAACAGTTTGCTTCGATGTTTCACTGCTCCAGCCAAATCAGCCAAAATGAACTTTGTTAATGTTGTGAAAGAAATACAGGTACATTTAGAACCAAAGTCATTGTTGATTGCAGAATGTTTTCTGCTTCATAAGCGGAATCAAAAGGAAGGGGAGTCCATTTCAGAGTACATAGTTGAATTGAACTATGAGCATTGTCAGTTCAGTGATGGGCATAATGATGCACTGAACAATTGTTTAGTTTGTGGATTCTTACGAGAAAGCTTTCAACAGTAGCTCTGAACTCAAACACAATTCACATTTGAAAGAGCAGTTGTAACAGCTGTATCAATGGAAACAGCAGTCAGAAACACAACTGAGTTGCAGGCATGGATGCAAATGCACATGAACAAAATTGCAATGTCTAAACAGGAATTTGCCTGGCCAAACATTTTGTGTTACCATTGTGGCAGGGGTGCACATACACCAGCCCAATGCAGGCCAATGCAGCTTAAACAGTTGAGGCCGGTTCATTGGCTATATTTAAGAGGAAGTTAAATATGGCCCTTGTGGCTAAAGGGATCGGGGGTATGGAGAGAAAGCAGGTACAGGGTTCTGAGTTGGATGATCAGCTATGCTCATACTGAATGGCGGTGCAGGCTCGAAGGGCCGAATGGCCTACTCCTGCACCTATTTTCTATGTTTCTAAAGGCAAAGCTTGCAGAAAATGCAACAAAGTAGGATTCATACGAAGGACATGCTGGGCAGACAAAAATAAATAGACTGCACAGGGAAGAGTAAAAAAATAAAAAGTCAAGTTGCATTTTCAAAAAGACCACTAATCTGCATCTGATAATAAAGAGAATGACACAGGAATAGGTAGCCTTGAGATTTAAAATGTGTAAGCTAACAATAGATAAGCAAGATAGCTTACATCAGGTGTGAATGGCAAGTTAATTAAAATGGTCTCTGGCTTGGCTCTTTCAGTCATTCCACAAAGAGTTTGAATGGTATTTGAAAGATACTAAACAGAAGCCTCCAGCTATCCAACCAAAAATTTTTCTGGAGGGAAGTTAACTCCTGTGGGTGTGACATTCATAAAAGTGAAATACAACAACCAATCAGCCACATAGGGCTTCAATGTGGTAAAAACAGAGGGGTAAGCAGAGACGTACAAAAAAGCTGGATGAACTCAGCAGGTCGGGCAACATCCATTGAAAGAAGCAGTCAACGTTTCGGGTCGAGACCCTTCGTCAGGAGTTATGAAGGAGGGGGCAGGGGCCCTATAAAGAAGGTGGGGGGAGGGTGGAAAACCAATCAGAGGAAAGATCAAGGGGTGGGGGAGGGGAAGCAAGGAGGGGATAGGCAGGAGAGATGAAGAAAGAATCTATGGGGAATGCAATATGGGTAGTAGAAGAAGGCAGAGTCATGAAAGGTGATAGGCAGCTAGAAGAGGAGACAAAGTGAAGGTGGGATGGGGGAAGGGGGAGGGAAGGAATTACCGGAAGTTGGAGAATTCAATGTTCATACCAAGAAAAAGGGGTAAGCAGCATGGGGTCACAATTGGCTGAGACAATTGTAAATCCAGCCACATCCCCTGAAATAGAGACAACTGAAATCAAATTAAGAAAGGTACTGGATGATGCCACAACAGTGGATGGCATTAAGGATGGCATTGGAAAACGTAAACATATCAAGGGTAAAATAGCATTAAATGAAAATGCCACACCCAGGTTTTACAAAGCCTGTCCAGTTCCTTGTACCATTCATGATAAAGTAACCAGTGTCCTAGATCATATGGTGGCTGAAGGAATTCATGAACAATGCCAATGCCGATGGTCCCAGTAGCCAAGAAGAATAGGTCTGTCATGATCTATGGTGATGAACCCAGTCATGAACCCAGTACTGAAGGTAAATCAATACTTTCTGCCCAGGATATTGGATATCTTGGAAATCCTTTCAGGAGGAAAACACTTCAGCAAAATGGACTGAGCAGAGAGCTACCTACAGTAGGAGATGGAAGAAGTGTCTAAACATTCACAAAGGGCTTTATTGCTACAATAGGTTTACTTTTGGAGTGATTCTGGCAGAACGCTATGGATTAGGTGCTGCAAGCTTGTCCAGGAACTTAGTATTACCTGGATAAGAGTGTTGTTACTGGTAAGAGTGACAAGAAGCATCTCAAAAATCTCAAGTCAGTGTTAAAGAGATTAGAACTTCATGGGTTCAGAGCACAGCAGGACAAGTGTGAATTTAAAACAAGTACCACTTACTGTGGTCACACCTTTGATGCACAAGATTTACACAAGTGTGCTGAGTTAATTTAAGCAGTGGTAGATGCCTCAAGACCAAAGGACATGTCACAGCTGCAGTCCTCTTTAGGATTTTTAATTACTTAACAGGTTCTTGCCAAACTGGCTACTCTGCTTCACTCCTGGAACTCATTATTACAGATCAAGAAGAAATGGCAATGGACAAATTAGTGTGAAGTGGCTTTCAAAAAGGTAAAGGAAATGGTGATGTCACGTATTATATTCATACATCCATCATGATCCAGGTAAAGCTCCTGTCATGCCACATGTTATGAGTGATAGTAGTGAACACCCCATTGGCTTTGTATCCCGTTCCCTTACTGTTGTAGTGAAAAACTATGCACAGATTGATAAACAGGCCATGAGTCCGTATTGGGGTGTAAAACATTTCTCCCACTACCTACATGGGGAAGAGTTAACCCTCATTACTAATAATCAACAACTAGTGTCCATTTTTAATCCACAGAACGGTGTTCTGTTAACAGCAGCAATACAAATGTGGAGATGGGTTTCCTTCATGGAGGACACAATTAGTAGGTCGAATTCAAGATGGCAACTAATCACAGAAATGCTAATGGGTTGTCATGTTTAACCTTGGAAAAGAAATACCCTTACAAAAGAGTAACGTAAATCAAATGTGTTCCTATCATGGCAGAGATGATCCAAAGGGAAAATTGAAAAGACCAGACACCGTCTCAGTTCTACATGGCCACCCAAAATGACTGAAGTGTGTAACAGAATCCCCAGATGCCCCATTTTTTACCAGTGACAGGATGAACCTGTCCTTTACAGGGGTTGCCTCATGAGGGGACTGAGAGCTGTACCATCCGAGCTGAGAACTAACGTGTTGGAGGAGCTACATGCCAGTCATCTAGACGTGGTCAAAATAAAATCACTGGCTCAAAGCTTTGTCTGGTGGCCTGGCATAGATCAGCAAATCGAGCTGCTTGCCATGCACTGTTCTGGATGCCAACACGCCCAGAAGATGGCAAGAGCAGTGCCTCTCCGTCCTGGAGAAGTGGCCTGCATTGCCCAGGCAGAGGATTCATGTGGATTTTGATGGGCCATTCGTGAGCACAGATTTCCTGGCAGTAGTGGATGCAGCTACAACGTGGCCAGAAATGTTCCCAATAGCCTCCCCTACAACTTCACACACTGTTGATGTTTTAAACTCTTCTCAAGTTCAAGTTCCAGGTGAAGTTTAATTGTCATTCAATCATGCATAAATACAGCCAAATGAAACAGCGTCACTCTGCACCCAAGGTACAAAACACAGTACTAACAATTATACATAGCACATATAAGATAGCAGTAAACATACAGTCACACTAAAAACATATATAAATGTGCGCCTTGCTAAAATTAAACAGAACTATGACACATTAGCCCTAGCCTCCCTGTGTTTTCCTTTCAATTATTTTTATGGTTTGGGGTTACAAAACATAACAAGCTGTTAAAAGAAATAATATTGTGTCCTCAGTTTAACTGGGTTAGGAGCACAAGCTAGCATGATTAATTTTCGTGAGACTTGGGGCCTTTAATGATTCAGTATATTTTTGGCACTTGTCTGCACATGTGTTGTATGCATTTAGACAGGTTCTGTATATGATGTCTGTTTGTGCATGCCATATGTTTCATGTTTCCAATTCAAGCTTCAGACTTTTGTTTTGCATCATTGAATTTCTGATCAGAAAAATAATCCTGCAAAATTAAAATTGAATACTCTGTATGTGCATAAAAAATCAGGATATATTCTATAGTTTAGTTGTCTAGGAGTTTATGGTTTGGGAATAATTATTGATTGGGGAGAAAATATGTGCAAATCTTTAAAGGGCTGTTTAACAAAAAAGAATTAAAGGATATGCCGATGTCCAGGAATATGGTATTGAGGTGGACAATGCTGGAAAGAAGTCTGAGGTCTGAATAGCCTATTCCTGATACTGTGTTCTATGTTTCTATAACCATATTATAGATATCCATTCAGTGGCCACTGTGTGTACAGTCATAGTCTTCCGCTGCTGTAGGTTATCCACTTCACGTTTTACGGTGTGTGTTCAGAGATGCTCTTCTGCAGCCCACTCTAATGCATGGTTATTAGAGTTACTGTTGCCTTCCTGTCAGCTTGTACCGATCTGGCCACTCTTCTCAGACCTCTCTCATTAACAAGATATCTTCACTTACAGATTTTCAACCCACTGTATCTTTTCTGTTCTGTTGTTTGCACCATTCTCTGTAGACTGTTGTGTATGAAAATCCCAGGATATCTTAGACAATCAAACCACTCCATCCAGCACCAACAATCATTCCATGGGCAAACACAAGGAAATCTACAGATGCTGGAAATTCAAGCAACACACACAAAATGCTGGTGGAACACAGCAGGCCAGGCAGCATCTATAGGAAGAAGCACTGTCGACGTTTCGGGCCAAGACCCTTCATCAGGACCTTTTTAAAGTAATGGAAAACTAAGGTGTCAGTGATCATAATGTAACATAATTCACCATGCAGCTTGAGAGAATAAAGTCAGGTGTATCAATGTTACAGTGGAGTAAAGGGAACTACAGAGGCATGAGAGTGGAGCTGGCTAAGTTGAGAGAAGGGGACACTAACAGGGTTGACAACAGAACAGCAATGGCTGGAGTTTTTGGAGACAATTTGAAAGATGCATGACAGATACAGAGCTGTGCAAGCATCTTAGGCACAAATACATATATCGCTAGGGTGCTTAAGATGTTTACACAATACTGTATATTATAACTTTCCAGTTACCAAGTAACACCTAATACTACTGAGCTAATACAAAGCAAAGTGCTCTTATTTCTGTTTCCCAACCTCCATCGTGCTTTAACCAATATACAGTACTGCCAGTGACTAGTGGTGTTACGCAGGCATCGGTACTGGGATCAGTTCTTTTCATGTTATGCTGTATGTTAATGACTTGGATGATGGAATTGATGGTTTTATAGCCAAGTTTGGAGATGACACAAAGATAGGTAGAGGTACAGGTATTGTTGAAGAAGTGTGGAACTGGAGAGGGACCTGAATGGACTGGGAGAACAGTGACAAATGGAATATAATGTAGAAAGCCTATAGCCATGTGTTTCAGTAGATTGAAAAAGCCAGAGATAAATTTGGATGATTTTGCAGAAATAAAGTTGGTGATACTTTTCAAATACTGGAGAAGCCTAGACCAGATTTCAGAATCTTAAAGTGGTCAGAGATCATTACGGTCAAGTAGACCATAAGTTTTGGGACAGGTATGAAGTCTTTGTAACTCCCTGGTTCATACTTTTACTCTTACGCTGTATGTATTTCATTTTGGCAGTTCTGTAAGAGCAGTTTGTTTGGGTTACTGTTGAAGATAAGGGATGATGTGGAATATGTAGCATCTAATTAGTGTGAGGTATTCTTGGTGAGGGGCAATGAGGTTGGGCTTGGGTTTTCTCGTGTTCAGTGGGAGACAAGAGAGAAGACACTGGGGAGAACCAGACGTAGCGTACGACCTGGTGGGAGACCCATTTGTCTGACATAGGTTGTGAATGGTGTTTGGAAGGTGGTGTGGGAGTTCATACTGATGCAGGCCCAGCTTGCGAGTGACAGAGTTCAAGATGAGCTCCAACTTGTGCACATTTGACTGTTTAATTAGAATGGGCTCTTTTCTTTTTGTTATTCTTTACTAACCCTTCAGTTAAGATTCATAAATACAGTTCCTTTAATTGTATGCAGTGTATTGTCTGTTACTTTGTGGCTCCAATTTGTAGCATGATAGCAAATTACACAGTATCCACACAAACTGGAGTTTGGGGTAGGACAGTGCGCCAATCTCATGAGTTTTGCGAGGCTGGAGTTTGTCTTTCCTAGACTTACACAGCCAAGGAAACCAGGGTGTTTTATCTTTATTTCCAAATACCCTGTGCTGGCACATCATAGGTAATGAATTTCAACATGAGTTTCCCTCTTTGTCTCGAGATGCCTCCAAAATATGAAACCTATTCCTTAATGTCCAAGTCAGGCAGTGAACTTTTATAGTTGGAACAGGGACAATTTGGCAGGGGTGGTGAACCTTTTTGACAGCGTTTGCTCCAATAGGCAATATCTTGTAAAAAAAACTCATTTGCCATTCTAGTTTTGAACAGAGGCTATAACTGGTTAATGAATTAGTAACAATAATTTTGAACTTTTTAAGGAAAAAGGATGTATTCATTGTTGTACAATGAATAAAAGTATAAAAGGGGCAGATAGAAACAAATAACGCACTTTAGAAATTTATTAATATTAAAATTCTAAAAAGAGAATTGAAAAATGACATAATTTCTAACTAGTATTTTTATTTTATATCTCATACCTAAGAAATGTGAATGTGAATTTATTAGATTTGGTGTATGTTCATAAAATATCAAGGAAAGGAGAGTAAACACACTGTATTCTTAGTGAGATTAATTGCTACATTAACAATGACAAATACTGATGTTGTACACAAGATCTGCGAGGATTTCAAAACATATCTCTAACGTCATGTGTACTTGCAACAATCTAGCTGGCGCCAAGCTGATGCGAGATGTTTCCTGTGAAAATGCTCTCAGATTGTAAAAAAAATCATTCAATGTTTCATTTGGCAGTAAAGATATTCATTATTTTTCTATTATGGGTGGGGTTTAAAGAATCAAGGGCTGGAACTGTATGCAGTGTTTGAACAAATTTGTTTCAAATTCCATCTTTAACATGCATGCCAACCCTAGTTAGGGGATTTTGAGTGGAAGGATATTTCCATTAAGTGTTAATGGTGGCTTGGATCTAGATCGTGGTTTAGCATAAGCATTGTCTAAATACTGCAGCACAGTCACTGAGGTTCAGCTAACTTTCATTCCAGAATGTAGATGAACATACCCCGATTAATTATGAAAATTTGCTTCAGTCACATAGGCTATTTTTTGGGAGTTGATTTGCAACTCTGCAGTAAGAAGAATTGAAGAAGTACTAGGGCAACTATACAGCACTGTTTGGCACAGGTCTTCTGTGAATCTGGCTCTCTTGTAGACTGATTGGTTACTATCATGGCTTGTACTTAGTCATAGAGCCAATGTAAGAGCACCATATTTGAGGATGGTGTTCCACAACTCTCTTCATTAATGAAGTCAAGAAGTTTACTGAACTTTACTCATGAAAGTCATGTACAGGAGTTGATGCTGCTCCACTCTATTTTCTTGGAGTTGTTGTATAGAGAAGGTAATGTTCACCGGATCCCTGGAAGTGAAAACTGCACTATGATTCAAGGAGCAACTCTTCTGCCACCAGGGGGAGCTGTTTGAGGAAGCAATGACAATCTCTGAGGCAGATCCCAGGCATTTTAAATTCCTGGATGTTACTATTTCAGAGAAACTATCCTGGACCAAGCACGTAAATGGAATAGTTAAGAAAGCACAACAGTGCCTTTACTGCCTTAGGAGTGTGCGGAGATTCGGCATGACATCAAAAACTTTGACAAACTTCTATAGATGTGTAGTGGAGAGTATATTGACTGGCTGCATCATGACCTGGTACAGGAACACAGAAATGCCTTTGAACGGAAAATCCTACAAAAGGTAGTGGATTCAGCCCAGTGCATCATGGGTAAAACCCTTCCAACCATTGAGTATACCTACATGAAATGTTGTCGTAGAAAAGTAGCATCCATCATTAGACATCCCCACCAACCACACATGCTCTTTTCTTACTGATGCCATCAGGAGGAAAGTACAAATGCTTCATGACTTGCATCACCAGGTTCAAGAACAGGTGCTACCCATCAATCATCAGTCTCTTGAACAAAAGGGACTCCACTCATCTGCCCATCTACTGAGAAAGTCCCACAACCAATGATCTCACTTTAAGAACAATTTATTTTGTTATTTCTTGCTCTTTCATTACATGTTATTTCATATTCATTATTGCAGCCCCCTCACCATGCTCATATGTAAACTTTACTCATTAGCCAGCACTGCTAATAGACATGTGACTCAATAGTGAGAAGGCTGTTTTCATAAACAATATAAGTTGGTATGATTTAGGGTTCAGCCAAACAGGAACATTGTAATGTTCCGATTAAAGAAACCTCAAATGGACCGAAAGTTTTGTAAATACCACCGATACTTAATTATCTCTCAGCAAGAAATAACAGATTGTACACCACGTAAAAATAGAAAGAAAGTATACTTAACAACATCAGCTTTATCAAACAGTTATTAAGAGAAAGAAAAGAAAGAAACAATTAAAATGACCCATTACAATTAAACTGGTCTAAATGTGCAATAACATTGGAGCTCGTACTTCCAAAACTGGGTATAACTGTTCCTCGTGGCACCGAACCCACAGTCTGCATGAAGCCCCAGCCATCATCTGAACTTGTCCTTAAATCAATCTCAAACAAAATGGCTTTCTCTGAGGATTGTTGGCCCTCCTCCTCGGAGCCATTCATTGGCACAAAGTACTTCTTCCAACGGGAACGCTCCTTCCCATGAGATTCTGTGGCATCTTCCCTCCTGTCCTTTCCACAGCTCCCACCAAAAAGACTTTGAGCGAGATTACTGTCCATCACAATTCTCTCTCTGCCCCACTCTCTCGAGCACTTTCTCCAGATCCCACCATCCTGATTGGCTGACACAATATTCCTAGGTTGAATAGCAAGGCTTCTTATCTTAGCTGAAGCCAAAATATTCTACTAGCAGGTCACACAGTTTTTGCAGACAACTGCTGAAATTAAATACCTACAGCACAGCAGTAGAAATCTTAACTAGGGCATTAGATTATGTACTGCTATTTATTTATATTTTGTTGTTCATTGATCCTGTTTACAGTTACTGTTCTATAGATTTGCTTTGTCTGCCCGCAGGTAAAAAAACCTCAGCATTGTATGTGGTGACATGTATGTACTCTGAGAATAAATTTTACTTTGAACTTTGAACTTTTTAGAACTTTGAATGGAAATAATCTTCAAATGAGGCAGTATCTATGGAGAACCCCCCTTGTAGTCTACTGTGTGCACCTCCAGGTATATCTTAAATGTAGTGAAGTTTTTGTTTTGTAGAGAAAACAGAATAGTGAGTCAAAATGCTGTGAAATGCTTCACTGGAGTTTTTTTAAGATGCCAGTGATAAAATCAGAAATAGATGTGGGACTTAATTTATTGTTCTTGAATGCATCTTCACTACATTGCTGTCTTTCTATGGTAGGTATATGGTAGCCATCTTGTACCTATTGTTTTTAGTTTTAGTTTCTTTCCATGTGGAAATGTTCTTTTCAAATCCACTTTATCAAATAACTCTTGATTTAAAGAAGGGTGTTGTTGAATTACTGAACCAGCGACTGGAGAACTGAATCACTAGTCCAGATAACTCAAATCCCAGAGCAGCTGAGCTATTTAAACCTAGGTAATTAAATACATTTAGAACTAAGGACAAAACAGTTTCAGTTAAGGTGATAATGACATGACTAGATTGCTGTAAATACCCATTCATCTTACTGATCTCTTTCAGAGAAAGAACTCAATATTATCCTTGCAGACACAAGAAACTGCAGTTGCCAGAATCTAGTACCAAAAAGAGTAAAGTGATGGAGAAGCTCAACAGGTTAGACAACATCTACAGAAATAAAATTACAGTTGGCATTTCGGGATGAGTAGTCCAGATGAAGGATCTTGACCAGAAACATTGTCTGTCGGTTTCTTTCCTGAGATGCTGACAGATCTAACCTCATCTAGTATTTTGTTGTTTTTTTTTGTTGCTCTATATTATCCTTGTATGGTACTTCCAAGTCCAGCAATATGATGAACTCATCAGTTAAGGACAATTCTGGATGGACAATAAATATTGGCATCTTAGTTGTGTCCTGGAATCATATTTGGGGGAGAAGAGGCAATAATTTCTCCATATTGCTCTAACCTCCTTCTTGTGTGAATCAAGTTTAAGCGATCCCTCAATGGAAGAATTCATGCAGTGTCTTTTATGGAATGATAATTATAGTGGAATTTTGTTGGAATGATATCACATATATATTCAATTATAGTACAATTACGTTGCAGAGCCTAAAAGAAAAAAAAAAACTTGGCTGACTTTCAATTTTCTTAAAAGTTTCATCTACTGAAAGAATCCTTCGAGGAGATCAGAATTATATGTATTTTAGAAATCTGACTGAAAGTCTGATTTCACAACTTGCTCAAGGCTTCAGCTCTCTCCTGTTCTTTTTTCAACCTCAACACTTTACAGTTATTTATTGTGCTTGCTTCAACTGCAAAATATGGTTGTCTTAATTGCTGATCAGCCATTACAGAACTTTATTAATTTCCACCCTCCCTCCTTCCATGGTTATGTCTGAAACCAGAAACGAAAGAAAATTCTGGGAAAGAATAAATTTAAAAACAATTCACATTACATAAAAACCTATTCTGGGACCTTAGCCAACTTTTGGAGGTGGCTTTGCTGAAACTCAGATTTAAATCCTGCCTACAATTCAATTATTGAAATCAATGGTGCTGACTCCATGACAACAATAGGAATCATTGTTGCCGTTCCTTGTAGATTTCAATTAGTTTCAAACTCCAGGGAGTGCACACCACACACAATTTCTCATGGTACCAGAACACATCTTACACAGTCAAGAAATCACACCAAAGCCTTTGCTTTCTGAAGAGGCTGAAGAGAGCTGAACTTTGCACATCTGTATATACGTCTTTCTACAGATGCGTAGCAGGGAGCATCCTAACAAGCTGCATCACAGCTTGGTATGGAAACTACACTGCAATGGAGAAGGTGGCTCTACAACAGGCAGTCAAAAACCACCCAATGCAACCAGCCCACCCACCATCAAGGACATACGATATGCAGAAAGGTGCTGGAAAAGACCATAGGACCATAAGACATAGGAGCAGAATTCAGCCATTTGGCCCATCAAGTCCATTCCTCCATTCAATTATGGCTGACCTTTTTTTCCCCTCAACTCCATTCACTGGCCTCCCCCCCCCCACCCCATGTTCTTTGATGCTGTGCCCAGAAAATACCAGTAACATCATGAAAGATTCCACATTCCCTGCTTAGATGGTTTGTCTCACTCCTATCAGGGAGAAGGCTATATAGCATCCATGCCAGGACCACCAGTCTCATTAACAGTACTTTCCTCAAGCAATAAGGCTGATCAATACCTCCACTCACTAATCCATCACTACTTTATTATTTCCCATCAGTCAGTCACCTTACATACAGCCTAGCATCATTTTATGGATTTGGAGTAACAATTATTTTGTTCTTACACTTAGATACAGGAAATGACATTAAACAGTCTTGAATCTTTAATCTTGGATTTAGATCTCTAAATACATATATTATATATAATTATATATATTCTGTCACATTATTAATAGTGAATAATAATGCAAAGTAAAATTAGAAGACATCAACAAACAATTCAGCAAACTGTCTGAATAAAGAAAAGTTATTGATGTTCTGAGGCCTGGAATTCTCAAAACTGAATCTGATAAGATCTTGCTAAGGCTCAGGTTCTCTTGGTTGTGAAACTAAGAGAACAGATGGAGGTATTATGATAGATCATATTTAAGGAGCTGAATGGGCCACTGTTCTGATCACAAAAAATATTGAAAATCTGTAATTTACATTTTTTGCTGCTAATAAAACCTTGCTTAATTTTAATTAAAAACATGCAAAGTGCTGAAGAAGGCTTTTTTTTTGAAAATGAAGTTTAGATCACTTTATAATATTTGATCAGTCTAAAAAATAATTCAGATCTCTTTTTCTATTATTACATATATTCATAGTCATCAAATCATAACAGCACAGGAATCGGCAATTTGGCCTGACTAGTCCATTCCAAATAACATTCTTAGTTTAGATAGTTCATTTTATCTATATTAATGCCACATCCCTCTAAATCACAACTTTTTTAATTCCATGAAACAACACTATTAAGCAAGGGGTCAAAATTGGGAACCCCCACTCTAAATCTCTTTCTACCTATGTTTCTCTCCAAATGTCTTTGAAATATTCTTAATGTACCCTCCTCAACAACAGTATTTCCACTGTCAGCTCATCCTATATATAGACCAGCCACTGAATGAGAAGGTTGCTGGTCAGGTTCCTATTAAATCTCTTCCCTCTCATCTTAAATCAAACTCCTCTAGTTCTTGATTTCCCAACTCTGCGTTCACCTTATCTATGCCCCTCATGATGTTATGTCCCTCTAGTTAATCAGTGCACATTCTCCGATGGATAAAGTCCCAACATGCTCAAACCCTATCTCTCATTCAGTCCCTTGAAACCCGGTGACAGTAGAGACTCACCTTTCCACCCTAATGGCATCTTTCCTACAGCTGGGTAACCACAATATTCCAAATGTGGCATTACAACAGTCAAGCTACACATTGAAAACAGCAGATACGGGATATAAATCAAAGTTGTGTGGGAGCTTACCTGCAACTACAGAGATAGGCAAGACTATATCTGTGACCGCCTGGAAGAAGTTGAGGCAGGAACGAATTCTAGACCTTAACAGCATGAGCATTTGCACAGCTGATCGGGTGTGCAGGATCTATGGCTGAACCTGAAGGCCCTAAGCTATCTCCATACTGATATTGTGCAGTCTTTCTGAAAAGAAGCTCTGCCACTGTTCTTAATACCAATAACTGCAGCACGAAACAATACCGTACCATGTGCACTGCCAAGTGCTCAAGGTAGAATCCTGCACAGTTCTGGGTCTTGCTGAAGCTGACTTGTTAGTTTCCATTATGTCTGTCTCTGACTTCGATGCACTCAGAAAAGGAGGAAGATTATGTAGAAAATGAGGATAATCCACACACACGCCACCATCCCGCTACTTTAATAGTGATAGAGTGCCACTTGTCCTTACCTACCACCCCATGAGCCTCCACATAAACACATCATCCTTTACAGCTCCCCCCATCTCCAAAGGCATCCTACCACTAAACCTCCCCTCCCTCTCCGCTTTTCGTAGGGATTACACCCTACAAAATTCCCTTGTCCACTTGTCCCTCCCCACTAATCTCCTACTCAGTACTTATCCCTGCAAGTGGCTTAAGTGCTACACCTGCGCATTCATCTCCTCCCTCACCTCCATTCAGGGACCTGAACAGTCCTTCTAGGTGAGGAAACACTTCACCTGTGAATCTTCTGGGGTCATCTATTGTGTTTGGTGCTCCCGATGTGGCCGCCTCTACATTGGTGAGATCTCTCGTAAATTGAGGGACCGTTTCATTGAGCACCTGCACTCCAACATTCACAAGTGGAACTTCCCTGTGGCCAAACATTTTAATTCCAATTTCCATTCCTATTGTGACATGTTGGTCCATGGCTTCTCTATATGTCAAGATGAGGCTACCCTCAAGGTGGAGGAGCAACACCTTATATTCTGTCTGGGTACCCTCCAAACTGATTGCATGAATATTGATTTTGTCTTCTGGTTAATAAAATATTCCCTCCCCCTTCCTCTTTTCCCCACTCTGATCTTTACTTCTTCTCACCTCTCTATCACTTCTGCCTGGGTCCCCTCCTCCTTCCATTTCTCCAGCAGTCCACTTTCTTCTCTTATCAGATTTCTTCTTCTCCAGGCCTTCGTCTTTCCTACACATCTAGCTTTCCTTATTACTTTCCAGCTCACCTCCTTTCCCTTCCCAACTTGTTTGTTCTGGAATCTTCCCCCTTCCTTTCCAGTCGTGAAGAAGGGTTTCAGCTCGAAATGTCGAATTCATTTCCATAGATGCTGCCTGACCTGCTGCTGAGTTCCAATCACAAACAAGAGGAACTTTGCAGATGCTGGAAATCCAAACAACACACACAAAATGCTGGTGGAACTCAGTAGGCCAGGCAGCATCTATGGAGAGTCTCGGCCCAAAACTTCATCTGTCCTCATTCCCATAAATGCTGCCTGGCCTGCTGAGCTCCCCCAGCATTTTGTGTGTGTTGCTAAGGATAACTTATCGTTGTAGGGAGTCATAGTGCCACAGAACCAAATAGACCCTTCATTCAAGATTGTTTAATTAAATTTCATGTAATTTCCTGTACACAAGTGTAAAGGAAAACAATATCATTATTACTGTGGATCTGATACAGCACAAAAAACCCCACAAAAGATAAAGAACACAACAATAAAAGAATACCATAATAAATATAAAAAACAACACAGCTTCTACAGCATCTGACATTAGTGTAGCTGGATGCAATGTCAAGGGAGTTCAGGGACTGTAGCTGAACTAGAAAGCTCTACACTATTTCTAGATTGACATTGTGCAGTCATTGTTTAATTGTTTAAGGTGAATAACAGGATATATTAAAGTAGTGGTGGTTGTGGATGAGGTAAATGAGATACCAATCTACACTAATCCGACTTTCCTATCTTTGGTTATTCCTTGGAACATATGAGACTAAGGGGTGATGTTATAGAGGGGTACAAATTATGGGGGAATGGGTGGCATACATAGCAGTGTGTATAGGGAATGAGCTCCCAGATGAAGTAGCTGAGGTATGTACAATAACAGCATTTAAAAAATGTTTGGATGAATACTTGGATAGGAAAGGTTGAGAAGGCTACGGGCCAAAGATGAGTCAAAAGGACTAGCACAGATGGACACTGTGAATGACTTGTGCCAATGGGTCTGTTTCCATGCTATATTATTCTCAAACATTACAACTCCGTGGTCAATACCCCTCTATTTCAGGGGTTCTCAACCTTTTCTGTGCCATGGACCTATACCACTAACTGAGGGGTCCATGGAACCTCCGCTCTATTTTCCTATCCTATTCATGTACTTTTTGAAATGCTGCAAGTGTATCCATCTCTACCACCTCCACTGGCAGCTTCGTCTCCATACTCACCACCATTTGTGTGAAGAACTTGTCAAACAGATTGCCTCTCACCTTAGACCTATGTCTTTTTGATCTTAGATTCCTTTACTCATAGAGAAATACTGTGACTATCTGCTTAATTAATGCTTCTTATCATTTTACATATCTCTGTATGGTCACTCCTTAGCCTGCAGCGCCCCCAGTGAGAACTATCCCAGTCAATTCAAATTTTCTTAGTAATTAAAACTCTCCATTCCAGGCAACATCCATGTGAATCTCTTCCACACTTTTTTCTAAAACTGCTGCATCATATTTAAAGAGTTCTCCTGGAGGACCACAACCTTGTCATAGTTTGCAGGCTTGCATGCTTCAATGGTCTGGAGGGCTATGCTGGCTGGAGCCAGGGCTTTATGCTTTGGCTCTTGGTAGGGTCACCCATGCCAAACAGGTCAAGGAGTAGAGGTCAGTCTAAGAGTGGTTCCTCGGTCCTCCAGGTGGGGGGGGGTCAGCTCGAGGCTAACAACCCTGACTGGTAAAACAAAACTGTTACAGAGACAGCAACAGAGAAGCATTCTATATCTAAGTGTGACGGTATTCCTGGGTCTCCACTTGCAACTTGCATGACTGACAGTAGTGAAAACTGGGAGGAAGCTACTGGAATGATAGAGGAAGCCCTGAACACTGCAAGAGATGGAGGTCTTCCATTGCTGCCCAAAATGCTAGCGACGTAATGGGCAGTAAGCATATTTATAGAATGGTTGTGAGAGCGGAAGTCATATTCCACGTGTATCCCAATCTATATCTTGACAGCTGCAATGCTATGGCAAATGTCTTATACTCAATACCCAATACTTTTGCCTATGAAGGTAATCAATCTAAGTGTTTTCATCAATCTAAATGGCTATCCAACTGTATTGCCATTTTCAGTTGTGATGTGAATTTTCATCCCAAGTTCTCTCTGTTCTTCACACTTTCAATGTCCCTGTCATCTACTGTATATCTCCGGCTAACATTAGGAGACCCAAGGTCACCTAATGCTGACAGGATATATACGGAGGGTGGTAGTAGATGGAGTGTATTCTGCATGGAGTTTGGTCACCACTGGTGCTCCATGGGGATCTGTTGTGGGGCCCATGGTCCTTGTGATTTCTACAAACAACCTAGATGAGGAAGTGCAAGAGTAGGTTAGTAAATTTGCAGATGACACAAAGGTTGATGGCATTTTTACAGTGTAGAAGGTTATCATAGGTTACAATGAGACATTGATAGGATGAAGAGCTAGGCTGTGAAACAGCAGATGATCTCTATCTGGAAAAGTGTGAAGTGATGCCAAAAATTGAAGGCATAGTACAGGGATAATGACAAGATTCTTGGCAGTGTGAAGGAACAGAAGGATATTGGTGTTCATATCAACAGGTCCCTCAAAGTTGTAATGCAAGTTGAATGAGTGGTTAAGAAGGTGTAGTGTGTGGCCTTTCATTAGTGGGGGACTTGAGTTCAAGCACTGTGATGGTATGTTACAGCTCTATAAAACCCTGCTTATACCACATTTAGAGAATTGTGTTCAGTCCTGGTCATCTCATTATAGGAAGGATAAGGAAGCTTTAGAGAGGCTGTTAAAGAGATTTACCAGGAAGAAAGGTTGAGTAGGCTTGGGCTTTTCTCTTTGGAGTAGAGAATGAGATCTGATTTGATAGAAGAATACAAGATGTTACGAAACATAGATTGAGTGAATAGCTACACCATTATCCCAGAGTGGCAATGGTTAATACTTTATAGATTATTGGTGAAAAACATAGGAGGAATATCAAGGATAGTTTGTTTTACATGGTAAATGATAGGTGTGTGGAATGCACTGCCAGAGTTGTGGTAGATCCAGATACATTATGGGCATTTAAGAAACTTTTAGTTACAGTAGTCACATGGATGGAAGACCAATAGTGGGCAATGTGGGAGGGAAAGGGTTAAAATGTTGACCTTACATTGTGGGCCAAAGGGCTATGCTGTGCTGTATTGTTCTGATGTACATTATCTCTCAATTGGCTAGATTAAGTTCCCACTCTACTCATCTTTAAAGGTGATGTTCTGTACAGAAGATCTGTGTTCTGTATCCTTAGGCAAACATTCTTGTTATCTTGATATCATCAGCAAGCGTATTTATTGAATGAAAGACATTTTCATCCAAGTGATTTACGTATATAAATATTTACCTATATATGAAACCCCTTTTTTACCAGCCGTCTCTGGAAATGCAGCTCATTAGCCTCTCGTTAACAGCCACAGGGCTCATTGGTGAGAAAACAACCTTCTTCAGACTTTGTACGTCCAGGGTCAATATGACTTGAGTTCCCACCAAACCTGGGAAGTTGGGATGTCTTATGCACCCAAATCCCGATTTGTATGAGTACTGTGTAACTACTGCCCCCAAGCAATTTTTCATTGGCAAGAAATAACAGACCATACACTGCATATGATTGTAAAGAAAGTATCTTTTCAAATGGCAGCTTTATTGAACAGTTATTAAGAAAATGAAAAGGGAAAAAAATTTAAAGCACCCATTACAGTTAACCCAGTCCAAAGGTGCCCTAAGTTGGAGCTCATCTTTAACTCACGTGCTGAACCCTCAGTTTGCATGAAAGCATACACCACCTTTCAAATGATTCTTGAAATCCACCTTGAACAAATAGGCTTCCCACAGGTTTTTGGGCCTTCCTCCTTGAAGCCATTCATCTGCATGAAGCACCTTGTGCAACTGGGACAGCATCCTCAGCCATCCTCCCTCCTGTGCTCTCCCAGCTCCTGCCAAAAAGACCTCAGCCCACACCAGTGTCCTTAACAAAAAGCCTCTCCACCCAGCATTCTCTCGAACCCTTCCTCAGTCCATCATCCTGACTGGCTGACACAACATTCCTAAGTTGAACAACATAGCTATTTATCTTTCACTAACACCAAACATGCTAAAAGCAGAACTGTCTGCTCTTACAGAACTGCTAAAATGAAATGCCTACAGCATAGCAGTAAAGATCTTAATCAGGGCATTACATATATATAAATATATAATTTATATGACAAACAACAAAGATACCTGTAGTAATGGGCAACTCTCCACACTTCCCTCTTATCACCAAACCTGATGTTGATCCATTTGGTCAAAAGACCTCAGACCTCAAGTGCCTAACTTTCTAGACATTGAAAAGGTGGTCAAAATTAAACGGAGAAGATTTTTCACTATCTCACTTGGGTGTCAAAGATTACCTTGGGTGAAATACAGAGAGGAAAATTAGGAAGAAAAGAGTCTGCCTCATTCTCCACTCATTTAAATGGTGCAAGCAAGTATGCAAAACTTCTTGCCTGCAATCCTTCTCTACTGAACCTAAATTAGAGCCCTGCCACCTATTTCACTCTTGCAGCCAAGACACCCAGTCACCTTTACTTCCTCAGAAGGCTGAGGAACTTTGGCATTTCCTTGACAACCTGCACCAGATATGCAGTTGCATCATAAAACACATCACACCCTGATGCATCACTGCCTGGCAAGACAATTACTTTGCCCAAGGACATAAGAAACTGCGGTGAGTTGTGAACGCAGTCCAGTTTATCACAAAATCTGGACTCCATCTACATTTCCTGCTTCCAGGAAAACAGCCAACATAATGAAAATCCCTCCCCAACTCAATCATTCTCTTTTCTCCCCACTTCCATTGAACAGAAAATACAAAATCCTGAAAACCTGTACCACAAGGCTCAAGAACAGTTACTCTCCCACTGTTACAAGACTGTTGAACAGACCTCTTATACAATAAAGATTGATCTCTCAATCTATCTCATTATGGCCATTAACCTTAAGATTGTCTGCCTACACTGTGTCTTCTCTGTAACTAGAATACTATATTTTGCATTCTGTTATGTCTTTCTCCTATCGTACTGCCTTGATGTACTTCTGTTTAGAATGATCTAACTGAATGACATGTAAAACAAAACTTCTCACAGTATCTGTCTTCCTGTGACAATAATAAGTTTATTACCAATTACAAGTTAAGACCATTACTTTGTTTTCTAATTTTGCCAGCTTCAGAAAATAACATTGGGTGAGGGGAGCACAAGGACATTTGCAGCACAGCACTGAAGTTATCTGCTGTCCTGTTGGCTGCTTTCCTAAATGCAAGTGGATCTTCCCAAGATCTAAATTGCTTTCCCAAAAGCAAGTAATGCCATCCTAAATCTTTTGGTTTAATATTACACTACTGAACATGGATGACAGCTTACTGCTGGTTTCCAAAGCAAGAAATTAGACAGAATACTCTATTGATGACTCTTTTTTATGTAGATTTTTGTGACAACTGATCACTTCAAACAAAGAAGAGGTGAGCAAAGGTAAAGCTGATCCGAGGGCTGAGGTGTGTGAGGCAAAGTCAGAGCGAGGTTGAGGCATGTTTCAGGAGAAGTTGGAAAGAAGTGGAGATGTTGGAACCTTGGAGATGAAGTTGGAGCGAGAGGAGCAGAGAAAAGTTGAAGTGCAGTTGTTTCAGAACCCGTCCACTTAAACAGGAAGTTTGATCCTTCAGAGTGTTGCGTCGATTTGGAAAGGTCGAATATGGGCCAGAGTGTATTGCTGCAGCAGGGCCCAGATCCGAGTGTGGGGGATGAACTGGGGCTTGGACAATTCAAATGCCGGGCCAGGTAGGCAGGAAAGACAGGGTGTCAGGACTGGAGGTAAGGGTCGAGCCAGTTCTGCTCCATGATGTTTTACTCTACTCTCCCCAGTGCTGAGGCTGAAGTTGTGTTGTGCTCTGACTGCTACATGCTTTGTGACTGCAAGCTTCTTGGCAATTTGCGCACCCCTCCCCCATATGATGGTCTGAGACTGAATTATAGGCCTACTCCGGCTGCTCCAGGGTTAGGGTCTATGGACTCAATTTGTTTCGGAATGCTATTGCTTCCTTTTATTGTCTACATGCTTTGTGTTTCTTTTCCTCTTTCTCTGCATGTTGGATGTTGGTCTTTTTTTATTGGGTTATTTCAGATTTCTTGCTTTGTAGCTGCCTGTAAGCAGACGGACCACAGGGTTGTATAATTTATAAATACTTTGATAATGAATGAACTTTGAACTTTGACACTCCTGGTTTTGCCAGTTGATAAATTCATGAGTGTGCCTTGCCAGCACTGTTAGACAAGAGCCTTCCACATTAATGTTCAGGCCTCTAACTGTCATTCTAAGCGGCAACTCTTGCAGTTGTCGGTTTAAGTACTGTAATCTAACATTTAGCTTGTTACTTTATGGCAGGAAGAAGAAGAAGAAGCAAGCCCTTAACTCTGACTTTTTTTTAGCAGACTTTCTTATTTTTACGAGGCTGAGTTGCTAGCTCGACGCTCAATCCAGCATGGATGGACAGCATGCAAGGGAGCCAGTTGGATTCAAACTCAGGAGCCTTTGCTCTGAAGTCCGATGCTGATGCCACTACACCACCATCCAGCTTTATGACAGGGGTTCCCAACTTCTTAACACCATGACGTCTGTGGACCCCAGGTTAGGAACTCCTGGTTTATGGCATCATTTATGATTTTCCACGTGGACAGTGTATGGGCACCTAGCCCTGTTTCCGTGAACAGGAGCAAAAACTTTAGAGGCTTCTAAGAGATGTTTAGATAAGACCGTGACTATGAGGGAGATGGACATTGTGTAGATAGGTGGGACTAGTTTTTGGGTTTTTTTTTTCAAATTACTTATTAGCTGCTTTGGCACAACACTGTGGGCCAAAGGGCTTGTTTCTGTGCTGTACTCATACGTTTTGTGTTCTGTGTTCTATGTCTATGTGTGGAGTGTCTAAAGTGTAAACATACTTGATGAGCATGTGTGATTTTGTCCTTGCCCTCTAAGGCATGCAGTGAGAGAGCCTTGCTCCCAGGCATATTAACAGCTGCATAAAGGTTTCTATTACCAACGTCAGATGCAATACCAAACCCTGAAGCTTAGAAACTGGATTCGTAAAAATCCATTCATGTATGTATTTTAAGCATAAATAATTTTGGGCATGATTTTCTAAGTGTTAATACAGATTACCTGAGGAAGACCATTCATGGACAATTGTACTTGGCATTTTATCTTAGTGTCAGTGTGATTTCTCCAGTGCATTTTGCACACATGATGATAACACAATGCACACTACATATTTTTTTAAATGGCCTGTATCTAAAATAGCGTGTATTTACTGGCACTAAATTTTCAATTTATAATGTGTGCAATGAATAGAATTCTTCAGGGAGAACATGCTCAGAGCAATGAAACGTGCAGGATTTAAAGTGCCTTACCAGTCTAATACAATAAAAATCATGCCCAGGACTGTACAGTACTGTGCAAAAGTCTTAGGCACATACATAGAGCTAGAGTGCCTAAGACATTTGCACAGTGCTGTATTTGTCCATATGGAGTGTAGTGGAGAGTGAATTTGTAAATCAGGATGTTGGGAATGGTGAGGGTGGAGTTCCATGGGAGGGGTGTGGAACAGGTGGCAGAGAAGGAGTGTCAGGGGTGCAGGGCGATGGGTGGGAGGGTGATGCGGGTGCAGACACATCCAACCCTGAGACACCAGACAAGATCATTTGCTTCCAAATAACTGGTTTATTAACCATTACAGAATGTCTCTCTGATGCTTCCAGCTCCCTCCTCTCTTCCTTCTCCTCTTCCCACCCATGATTCCCCTCTTCCTGCCCCCTATCCACTCTCAGTCCACAATAGAGACCCATATCAGAGTCAGGTTTATCATCACTCACATATGTATTGAAATTGTTTTTTTTTGCAGCAGTAGCATGCAGTACATAAAGTTACTACAGTACTTTATAAAACTCTTTGGCACCCTAGCTCCTGTATATATTCTGTATGTACCTAAGTACTGTATTGTATATTTCTAAAACACTTCTTTGCTGACACGTCTTGGTACAGATTGTGGGTGTGGGGCTTCTGTGAGTCGATCAGAATAGTCCATTGATCTCTGGTCCTATAATTTGTGAACAAGGTGAGGGGGAGTTGCACCTTCAGCACTTAACTCCTCCCATATTTTCTCTTCCCATCTCTGTGTTTTGCATTTATCTCGACCAACTCTCCCCCACCCCGACTTTGTTTGATATCACATCCGTAATTGCAACACATGTCATGCTTCAACATGTCTTAAAAGTGCACATGCTATAAGAGCTCTCTTAGGGTGTCCCAGTTTCACCATTGTTTGGATATTCTCTAAAATGACATTAATACTACTTTGGTACACACTATACTTAGTGAAAAATAAATAAAGGCAATCCAATTTCTAGACAAAGAATGCAATGAAACAGTTAAGGTACTAGATGTCCAGGGTCTGGACTGATGATACAGCACAAAACCTGGCAGATGGGCAGTTTAATGCATGCCATTTAAATTTTAAAAAGAAAAACAGTAACCGTAACCATGAGACAATTGACTTGTCCTTAAAAGTCCCATCTACTGGATGATGTTGGTGATGTTCTTGTTCACTAAAGTAATTGATTCAGAATCAGAATCAGGTTTATTATTGTTGTGTCCGTGCACAACTACACGTCAATTAAATAAATGCACACATGCGGGAGATGGTTTGGTGTTTTCAGTTGCAGTGAGAGAGAGAACAATGCCCATGTGCAGACAACAGATCAATACGTACTGCTAAGGGGGTAGAGGGGGTGTCATTGCTCTAAATGAAATAGATCTATATATTACACTTCCTCCCCCTTTAGATTAATGCAACATAAAACTGTATATGTGCAAAACATTCGATTCCCTTTCATAAACCCATATTCCAAATAAACATGCTTTCACAATACCAGTCCATTTCTAACTTCACAGTTCTAAAGGTTCAATCTTTTGGGTGGAACTCTGTTTCTTTCAGGACCTGTGGAGTGGCATTAGGTTTGGTAGGTGGCTTGTCTAAGACAATATTCTTGGTTTCTGGTGTCACGTTGCTGTCAGTGACATGATCATCACTGAGAGTTAAGTCTGGAGGCTGTAATGAGTCCATCTTGTTGGATGCAATCAACTCAGGTGTGTTTTTCAGATGAGCATCCAGTATCTGGTCCACCTTACGTCTCCATGTCTGATCTCCGACATCCACTGTGCACATCAGTGGTCCAGTTCTTTTAGCTATCCTACTAGGTGTCCACATGTCTTCTCAGTAATCAGGTGCTAGGACTTACTGTCTGATTTTGAATCTCCTTTTTACTGCACTTGACAACTGTCTGAACTCTTTATTCTGCACTTCCCTTTGTAGGTCTGGTTTCAGAAAGTCTGTGCAAGATCTCAGATTCCTGCTCATGAACAGCATTGCAGGTGTTTGATTTGTCGTCATATGAAAAGAGTGACAAAAAGGAAGTTGTCCACTTTGTGCTGTAGAGACATGTCCTCCTTGTCATCTGCTTTAATGCACTTCTTGAAAGTTTGAATAAACCTTTCAGTTCACCCATTCATCGCTGGGTGGAGCGGAGATGACTTGAAATGTCTGATTCCATTTTCTTCATGAATAGTCAGAATTTTTCCAATGTGTATTATGGTCCGTTGTTACTCACGATTTGTTCTGGTAAGCTGTTTTGGTTAAGGTAGTGCTCAGAGCAGAGACAGTCTTTGCTGATGTGGTTGACTTCATTGGTATAACCTCTGGCCTCTTCGAATAAGCATCCACAGCAATCAGAAACATGGAGTCCATGAATGGCCCAGCAAAGTCCATATGTACTCTTTGCCATGGTGATGATGGCCACTCCCATGGGTGTAGTGTTGCCTGGTGGGGGTGCATTTCGAACTTTTTGGCAACCTAAACCGCTTTTGGCCAATTTGTCAATCTGTCTATCTATCCAGGCCACCAAACAGAGCTCCGGGCGAGACTCTTCACCTTGACTGTCCCCAGGTGTCCTTCATGAACGTTTTCTACCAGTTTAGCGGGAACCACAATGAGATCCACACATCAGGGTTCTTTGACAATCTGACAGTTGATCTCATCTCACTGAGAACTCTGGAAGCATAGGACTACCATGAGCTGGCCACTCTTGCATGGTGATTCAGTGTCAGGTCATTCCTTGTTTCCCTTTGTGTTTCGGAATTTGTTACTGGCAACTGATTCACAGAAGTGTGAACACTTCTGCTGGGTCACAGTATGAAGACTTTTCTTCTTCAGTTACCAATAGTGGAAGGCATGACAAACCATCAGGATTGCTGTGTTGTTTGATACCCTTGAATTCTATGTTATAAGAGTGGGCTCCTAGGAATAGTGTCCAACGTTGTAACCGGTTAGCAGCCATCACTGGCATTCCCTTCCTGAGACTGAAAGTGAACACAAGGTGGAACTTCTTTATTCCCCATACTAGACTAAGGGCCTCTCGGTCAATCTGTGTGTAGTTGCGTTCTGTGCTCATCAGTGATCCCAAAGCAAACGCAATTGGATGTTCAGATTCGTCTTTCATAATGTTTGACAAAACAGCTCCAATACAATAAGGGGATGCATCACACACCAGTTTAATGGGCAGGAATGGGTCATAATGGGTAGGCAGTTTATCAGATGTTATTAGTCTTGTTGTTTCTTTGAATGCTCTTTCACATTTTTCTGACCATTCTCACTTTGCTCCTGTCTGTAACAGTACATTCAATGGGTGCAACACTGTAGCAATGTTTGGGAGAAACCGGTGGTAGTAGTTTACAAGGACCAAGTATGACCCGAGTTGTGACACATTTTCTGGTTTGGGTGCCTGTAGTATTGCTTCAATCTTTTCTTGTGAGTTATGTAACCCATGTTTGTCAATGACATGTCCACAATATGAGATTGCATTCTTGAAAAACTCACATTTCTCTCTCTTTGTACACAGACCATACTCACTCAGCCTGGTAATCACTTTACCAAGGTTCTGGAGGTGCTCTTCATCATTCTTGCCGGCCACAATGATGTCATCAATGTAACGTTGCATTCCTGGGATAAATGCAAGCCCTTGATCCATTGCTCTTTGCCAAATTGCTGGAGCTGATGTGACGCCAGACAGGATCATTATACTGGAACAGTCCCTTGGGAGTGTTGATTGTGAGGAACTTCCTGGTTGATTCCTCAATCAATCTCCATTTGGAGATGGACGTGACAGTTCAACCTTTGAAAACATCTCCCCGCCTGCCAAAGCTGCAAAACTGGCTTCTATTTTGGCAGGAGATACTGCACAGTACGCAGCACCGGGTTGATGCTCAGCTTGAAATCCCACATACGTGAATGGTTCCAGCCTTCCCTTTCCTGATCACTCGATACTCAACCTGGGAGAGAATTCCAGACACCTCCAGGCTGTCCAGTTCAGTGTCCTCTTTTGGACGTAGTGCGTAAGGCATTGGACACGCTCTATGGAATCTTGGTGCTGCTGTTTCATCCAGTTCAGTTCCGGCTTTCGTGCCTTTGAGGCTTTGAAAGAGACTGTACATTCCTGGGCCCATTAAGCCAAGGGCTTTCTTTTGCTCCTCCATGTTGTTTGTGTTACAATACAGTTCAACTGGCTCGATATATGACTCCCAGCCTTCATTAGTGCTATCAATTTAATCAACTTTCCTGACTGAAACCATTAGCACGTTATTTCACTTTTAATTCAGCGCGTATTTCACTCCTACTATGCACTGTAATCACATCTTTGTTAGCGTCCCTGACATCCTTCTTGTGCTGCTTAACTCTCACTGTTTCATCCCGTAACTGTCAGTGCAGTTGGTGATGTTTTCTGACATTCAGGCTTGTTCTCGTCAGCAATTTGTTGTGTCTGTGCACAACTATGTATCAATGAAATAAAGTATGCATGCTGGAGGTGGCTTTAACTGGTGTATTCACATTGCAGCAAGAGAGATGCGCATGTGGAGACAATAGCACATGTGTAGACAACAGATTAATACGTAGTGCTAACAGGGAAGGGGTCATTACTCTAAAAGAAATGGATCCATACATTACAATTATCACTGACACATGTCATGAAATTTGATTTACGACAGCAGTGCAGTGCAATGTATTAAAAAAATTCTGTAAGTCATTGTAAGGAATATAAGTAATAAGTAGCTGCAAAAAAAAGAGCAAAATAGTGAGGTTGTATTCATGGATTAATGGACTACTCAGAAATGCGATGGCAGATTTGAAGCTGCTCTGTGAAATGTCCTGAAAAGCAATTCAGTTCAAGGGGAATTGGGACTGCACAATACATGCTGGATGGCCTTCTTACCAAATGGAAGCAAATAAGAATCACGTTTCTACATACAGAAAATCTTGAAAGAATGAAAAACCAAACAAAACATGCTGTCCTTGAAACGTCTAAAGACACTTAAATGCTCCAACTTGGGGCCTCATTTGTGCAGCAATATCATGAGGTGATCTGTGCAAGAGGAGGCCGAAAATTTATTTGAAAAAATTGATTGAACATGAGGGCCAGTTAAGTGGTTTAATGCTGATACTAACCATCTAATATAAAGTGGCAGGGCAGTGGTAATATTCCTTGACTCACAGATGCATGTGTTTTCATGCTTCTGGTTAGGCTATTCTGCGTTGAAATAGTACTGACAGGCTGCATCAGGGTGGAATCACTTCATACAGGATCTTTGGTTACCCCTAAAGGCCCAATTAGCGATAGCAGCAGGAGGTAAGAAGCCTTAGGTCACCATGTTCAGAAACAATTATTACCCTACAACTATCAAGCTCAAGTCAAGTTTATTGTCATTAACTCTATGCATGTTTCCCACCAAATGAAACAATATTTCTCTGGACAAGGCCATATTGCACATAACACATATATAACCCAAAATAATTTAGGAAAGTAAGAATTAAATCTACAAATGAATTATGCATAGAAAAACAAATTTAAGTGCATAAATTAAATATTGAAGGCTACAGTATAAATTATCCAGAGACACTTCAAATGCGGTGTGGCTGGGAGTTGAGAAGCCCTAATGGCCTGAGGGAAGAAGCTGTTCCCCATCCTGACTGTTCTTGTTTTTATGCATCGAAGTCTCCTGCATGATGGTAGAATGTCAAAGAGAATCCTGAATGTAGGAGTGGGATCCTTAATAATACTAAAGGCCCTGCATACACAGTGCTCCTAATAAACACCCCCAAAGGACAGTAGGGAGACCTCAGTCGATCTTCTCGGTCGTTCTCACAGACCTTTGTAGGGGCTTCCGTTCCGATGCTCTGCTGTTTCAGTACCAGACCGAGATGCAGCTTGTCAGGATGCTTTCAATAAACCAGCGTGGATACTTCGATCACCGCACTGTGAATTGTTCCTATGACCTGCAGACTCACTTTCAAGAGCTCTTTACAACTCATGCTTTCCCTATAGTTTTTACCGGCACTGTCTGTCGTCCTTTTCACATTGGTTGTTTGTGAGTCTTTGTATATATAAGTACAGTTTTTCATAAGTTGCAAGTCATTGAATCTCACGGTAGCATATAGCACTATGTACTTTTTTTTGCAGAGTGTGGTGGAACAGGCTGTCAAGAGTCATTCTGGAAGCAGATATAATAATGATGCTCAAGAGGATGTTAGATGCATGAATATATGGATGTGGATTATATATGGCAGAAGAGTTTTTGTTTAAGTTCAGATCATGGGCAAAAGGGCCTGTTCCTGTTCCGCACTGTTCTAATTTGGGATAGTGATGAATACTGGCAGCTCAGGTTGAGGCGTTTAATGTGGTGTGCACCGAACTTGACAAATAGCTTGCAGACGTTTTAGCACCAGTCGGAGGTTCTGGCACAGGCAAACACAAAGCAGGCATGAAAATTTTTAGAAGCAAGGTTCTCTTCTGATAATTGAAAACAAACATATTGAAATGTATGCCATCTATGAACCCATAAGAGCCAAAGAAGTGTGAGCCAATAGAATTCAAACTGAAGGGATAGCCAATCAGGACCAAGGCCAACAAATGGGGGTCAATATGATCGTGAGCACTCCCAGAGAGAAACATCAACAACTGCGCACTGAGTATATCACCATGCCGGTGATGAAAAGCCTGCAAGCTAATTGCCAAACTCTGCAACATCAAACTGTTCTATTGTCATGTTTGATGAACTCTCCGAGCTCTCTGGAGTAGGAAATTCCAAATGTTCACCAATTATTGAGTGAAGTATTTTTTCCTCATCTCAGTTCGACAAGGTTAACCCCAATTCTCAAATTATGCTCCTAGGTGCTTTCGTCAGAGGAAGCATCACCCCTATATCTGGCTTTTGAAAATTTTAGTATGTTTCAATGAGATCTTCTCTTATTCTTCTAAAGTCCAGTGAATACAACATTAAGTATTAACTCCTTCTTGCACCTCAAGCAGAATGATTGGAGGAAGAATTGTAAAAACAATGGAGAATATAGAGGTGAAAATACTGTGTGTGAGTCAGACTATGGAATCAATGAACCACTCTTGTTTGCTCACTGAAGCAGCAAATCCAAATAAAGGAAAGAATAGTAGGGTGAAGGTGCTATGGTACTACAGGAGCTATGGAACATTCAATCAAGAGGGAGGTGGAAGCATATTTAAGGATTAGGATGTAAAGATCAGGCAGAACTCTTGAGAAATATAAGGTAGTCCAGAAGGAACTTAGTAAGGTGCTTAAGAGAACTAGAGGTGGACATGAGAAGGCCTTGGTAGGTAGGATTAAAGAAAATCCCCTACACGTTCTACACACAGGTCAAGAACAGGAAGGTGGCTGGAGTGAGGGTAAGATCACTCAGGGATGTGCCTGGAGGCAGAGGAGGTAGGGAAGGTTCTGAATGAATACTTTGTTTCAGTTTTCACCAAACAGAGGGACTTTTACAAATGTGATGTTAACATAGAACAGGCTAATGTAGCTTGTTGAGTGAAGGATGAGGCAGTAGAAAACCAGATGACAGACAAATTTCTGGGGCCAAATAGGATATACCTCAGATTACTATGGGAAGTGAGGGAAGAAATTTCCTGGAGTAGTGTTGATGAGCTTTCTATCCTCCATAGCTACAGGAACAGTACCAGAGGACTGTAGGATGGCAAGTGTTGCTCTTTGTTCAAGGAAAGGAGCATGACATCTAAAATTTTGACGAACTTCTACTGAAGTGTGGTGGAGATTATATTGACTGGCTACATCACAGCCTGGTATGGAAACACCAATGCCCTTGAATGGAAAATCCTACATAAAGTAGTGGATATGGTCCAGTCCATCACTGGGAAGACTTCCTCACCAATGAGCACATCTACATGGAATGTTGCCACAGGAAAGCAGCATCCATCATCATTCTCGCTGCTGCCGTCAGGAAGTAGATACAGGAGCCTCAAGATTCACACCACCAGATTCAAGAACAGTTGCTACCTCTCAACCATCAGGCTCTTGAACTGGAGGGAATAACTTCATTCAATTTCACTTGCCTCATCTTTGAAATATTCCCACAACTGATGGATACCCTTTCAAGGTCTCTTCCTCTCCTGTTCTCGATATTTATTCCTTATTGATTTATTATTATTATTATTTCATTCTTTTTGTATTTGCACAGTTTGTAGTCTTTTGCACACTGGTTGAACACTCAAGTTGGTCTGGTCTTTCATTGATTCTGTTGTGGATATTATTCTATGGATTTATTGAATATGCCTGCAAGAAGATAAACCTTACGGCTGCACAGTGTATGGAGATATATATGTACTCAATAATAAACTTACTTTGAAACTCAGAACTTTGAAAGGAAATAGTGATAATCCTGGAAATCATAGACCAGTGAGTCTTATGTCAGTGTTGGGCAAACTAGTGCAAAATATTCCTAGGGACAAGATTTATGAGAGTTGGCTGGAGAGTGTCTCACGGGCCTGATTGAGTTTTGATTGAGCCAATACCAGAGGATATATGTTTAAGGTAAGTGGAGAAAAGTTTAGGGGAGATGACAGCAGTAGGATTTTCACACAGAGAGTCGTGGGTGCCTGGAATGCACTGCCAGGGGTGGCAGCAAATTCTAATAAAATAGAGACGTTAAAGAGTCCCTTTGATAGGCACACTGGAGTAAGAAAAATGGAAGGCTATGGGCTATGTAGGAGGGAAGGGCTGCATTGATGGTGGAGAAGATTTATATAGGTCAGCACATCATTGTGAGCCGAAGAGCCTGTGCTGTGCTGTATGGATCTGTGTTCCATGTTCTACACAATCCATTACACTGGCCAAAGCTGTATACAACTTTTCAAATGTAGTGTCAGCAGAGCCCTTTCTAATTGTAGTAAGACTTTATTACACTCATTTTAAAATATATAGCTCATCCGATTGTGATTGTATTGTGTCAGTAGCTTGGAGAGATGAGACAGCTCCAGGGCTGGTAATAAATATCCAGAGAAAATCAATTGTCAGAGACAGACAGAAAGCAATCAATGATGGGGAAGAAATCAGTGAATTCAGCTCATTCTACCATTGGCAGGGAGAAATCACTGGTGATTGTAATTCCTTGTCTTCTCCATGTCACAGCCAAAATGGTAGGAAGGTAGCTTTGAGAGAGGTGATGAAATGATGGGGCTGAGAACCAAAGAAATAGTCTTCCTCCACAATTTATATGATGGAAGATGTATAGGACTAATATCAAGCAAAAATAACCCAGCAATCAAACAAAGCTCAAAGCATCCCTCGTTGACTACAGCAGAAAATGTCCTTTTATCCCCAATGGATATGAAACAAAATAACCAAACTGGAGAGGAACATTGGTGATCTGTCCAACTACATCTTTACAGCTCTGATGTATTCCATGAGTGTTCTGATCTGTGATACATGGTAGCATGTTTATATAAGTTTTTGAAGTATGTTAAGCTTTTTGGACTGGAGACTTTAGTGGTGTGCCACAGGGGTTAGCACTGGGGCCACTGTTGTTTATCATTTATATCATTCATTCATTCATTATGTGTCGTGTTGTATGACAAGGATGATCGTGGTCTTTCCATTACCATGATTGTTGTCGCCAAATGTTTCTACAGAAGTAGTTTGCCATTGCCTTCTTCTGGGCAGTGTCTTTACAAGACACCCTATGGAGTGTTATGGATTAGGATTCTGTTAATTGGTTCATGAACCAAGTGATGAAAAAGAAGTAGCTTCTATGTTAGGTTGAAGTATCTTCAAGGGTAGGTGATTATATGTTCTTGTGTTGGAGATGGTATTTGATTGATATTTTTGTCACTTGTTTCTTATCAGTTCAAGAATTATCTAGGCAAATGGCTTACTTCATCTTCTGAAGGTGTTCTGAATGGAGTTGAACATTGTGCAATTACCTTCAAGTATCTCTTCTTCTCACTTTCTGATGGAAGGAAGGTCACTAATGAAGCAGATGATGGATGGTTATGCCTAGGACTGATCTGAGCTTATGTAGTGTCTGGTTTCCCGATGGACAGGGAAGAGACACAGATAGTCTCCAGGATCGAAGAATTTGATATTGAAGTGATGCAACTTTGATGATCACCGATACCCAAGGGATGGGAAAGGAGATTAACCAAGAAGATGTTGAAATGCAAAGAAGTCTTTTCTACTGATGTTGGTTGCTCCCAGAAGTACGCGCCATGTAATTAGAGTGACCGAAGACACCCCTTTCCGAGAGAGCTCTCACTAGTTAGCATCAGTGGAGGCTGAAGATGTTCAGCAGCACCTGCTTAAACCAAAGGAAGCTAAGTTCAGTCAAGGGGCGAGGGACCAGAGCCACCCGAAGATATGAGGGATAGACAGGGGGAGGCATCCTCTAGTAGACAGGAAAGGTCATAAGGAGTGGCTGAAGCTGCAGAAGCTGGAGACAAGGGGGTCTTGGAGAGTCAGGAAACACCTATCTAGGCAAGCAGAGGATGCACCTGGAAATATCCATTCCCTTGGTGAGATGTAAGATATGCTATTTCCATCTACAAATGATTTGGGAGTCCTGAAACCACAAATCTCATTTGAACACTCTTATTAATAATGGTTTAATAAACATTAATGTAAAACCAAGCTCAAGGACAGCTTCTATTCCTCTGTTATAAGACAATTGAATGTCCCCTTGTAGAATAAAATAGTCCCTTGACCTTACAATTTTCCTCAACATGGTTATGTACTTTAATATCTGCCTGCACTGCACTCTTTGTGTAACTGTGGCACTTCATTCTGCATTTTGTTATTGCACTTCTCTTGTACTACCTGAATGCAACACCTGCTTAGCCCCAACCCCCCCAATCAGGGTCATGTGGAGCCAGGGAGCAGGTGGTGGATGGTCATATGAGCAGCTGGTGCATATCACAAGTCCTAGTTATGCGACCACTGATGCTAGATGGACAATCTCTGAAGAATATTGATAATGACTGGGTCACCTGTTTTGTAAAGACACTGACCATGAGAAGGTAACAGCAAGGCATTTCCTTAGAAACTCTAGCCAGGAGCAATCATACTCACATATCATGATCGCCCATATTATACGACACATCACAAAATGATGATAATGATGACCTCAATATGCTGATGTGATGAAATGATTTTATGGATATGCATGGAAGACAAGGGTCTCACTGTGTCTCAGTTCACATGATAATAATAAACCAGTGTATCAATTTGCTCTAGGAACTCAATGGGTTAAGCAGCATCGATGGGACCAGTGGGTCAGGGGAATGCAATTGCTCAGGTTCCAGTCAAAGTTGTTTGTTTCTCTAGATTCCGAAATAAATGAATGATTAAACCTCAAAAAAGTAACAAGTAATGTTGTTCAAACCTAATCCCACAGGCAGATATGAACCTGGCTGTGAAGCTTGTGCATTAGTGGAATAATTCTATGTAATTGATTACTCATTAATTACCTTCACTTGCATGTTACAGAAAGCCCAGGAAATCCAGCGGGTGTGCCAGTAATTTAAAAGCCAGGTAAACAGTTTCACTAATTTAATAATTAACATGGGATAAATAAACCCAATTCACTCTGTTTAAGAGCTTTGCTCTGGCATTACTCTTGGTTTCAGTCTCCTTACCTTAATCTGCAGCCAAAGCTACAAGTTCCTTCAAGTTAAAACCTCCTTAATGCTTCTGGTAACATCATGAACAAAGTACAATTGCATAAACACATTAAGCATTTATTCATTGATTATGGATTCCTGGCCTTTAATGGAGGAGGATGCTTTGAGCACTTCCCTTATTGCACTGAATTTCCTGTGGCGCTGCAATAAATTGTGTACTATATATTTTAAAATGATAAAAATAATGCTGAGTATCATAAAATCAACAACTAAGTACAGAACCAGCAAAACCTGCATTATTAATTTGTTGCATATACTTCCATGACATAATTGATTGCTCTTCAATAGATATTTGATAAGTAAATACTTAAACTGTGAACATAAGCTTTAAATCAAGCCTCACTGCTTTTGTGCATATTGTTTTCAAATATAACTTTTCTATAAATAAGTATTTGATTTTTTTTTGCAAGGTTTATTTGGGTAGAGGGATGGTGGGATGGAGATGCATCTCTACCAAAGGAAATGTCTCTCCTTCCCTCTGCTAACCTGCAGGTCACCCTTGGGCAAGGTGTAGCACCTGCTTAGCCCCCCAATCAGGGTCACGTGAAGCCATGCGAGCCAGTGGTGGATGGCTGTATGAGCAGCTGGTGCATATTGCAAGTCCTGGTTATGTGACTACTGATGCCAAGCAGACAATCTTTGAGGGGATTGATAATGCTGGGGTCATCCATCTTGTAAAGACACCACCCAGAAGATGACAATGGCAAACAATATCTGTAGAAAAACTTGCCAAGAACAATCATGGTCACAAGACCATGATCGCCCACATCATATGATATGGCACACAATGATGACTGGGTAGAATTTCAATGTTGATTCTTCCCTATCTGGCATGAAGGCTAGAGGGATATTAACTAAATACAGGCAAATGAGACTTGGTCAACAAGGCACCTTGGTGGAGATGGATGAGTTGAGCAGAAGGACCTGTGTCCATGCAATATAATTCTCTAAAAAAGTCAAATATTGACCCAGTGGAAATGAGTATACAAAAACATCTCTATCCAGAGCTTCTGTCTGCATGATTGGATTAAACCCATAGTTCTGCCTTTTATCACAGATATACCTCATTGAAAATTACTGTACTCAGAGAACACCAATTTAATGTTACCTGGGTTTCAGCACCTAAGTTACAGGGAAAGATTGAACAAGTTAGACCTTTATTCTTTGGAGCGTAGAAGGTTGAGGGGTGATGATAGAGGTATTTAAAATTATGAGGGGAATAGATAGAGTTGACGTGGATAGGCTTTTTTCCATTGAGAGTAGGGGAGATTCAAAAAAGAGGACATGAGTTGAGACTTAGGGGGCAAAAGTTTAAGGGTAACATGAGGGGGAATTGCTTTACTCAGAGAGTGGTAGCTGTGCAGAATGAGCTTCCAATAGAAGTGGTAGAGGCAGGTTCGGTACTGTCATTTAAAGCAAAATTGGATAGGTATATGGACAGGAAAGGAATGGAGGGTTATGGGCTGAGTGCGGGTCAGTGGGATTAGGCGAGAGTAAGCGTTCGGCATAGACTAGAAGGGCTGAGATGGCCTGTTTCCATGCTGTAGTTGTTACATAGTTATATGGTTAAACAGGGCTACTGCCTTCAATGTCCATGCTTTTATATATAACTCTATTTCTATTTATTTTGGCTACAACCTTTAGACTCTACTCAGTCAAAGATACTTGTTGAGAAGTTTTTACGCCAGTTGAAATACAGACACATAAAGAAATGAAATAGTTGGATGCAAATAGTTCAATGTGAAATTAAGTTTCACAATTGAGAGACCTCAGTTCAAACCTCTTTGCAGTTTGGTTACTGTTTAAATTGCCATGGTGCTGAGAGCAGGGATTTGAAAGTTGTGGATCAAGCTAACTTGTACTCAATATCTCAGCAGTGGTTTTCTGTGCAACTACTAGTTGGCCGTCTGCACAATTCAGTTATTGGCACAATGACATGACTGCTAGGGGGTGTTGGTCATAGTTTCAGTGACCCGGGTCCGATTCTGTCCTTGGCTCCTGTCTGTGTGGATTTTGCATGTTCTACCTGTGAACAAATAGGTTTCACCTGGGCGCTACAGTTTTTCCCTCTGCACCCTAAAGGTGCTCAATTTCTTAGTCACTGTAAATTGCTCCTACTGTGTAGGTGAATGGTAGAATCTAACTGGAGTTGAAAATGTGGAGAGAATAAAATGAAGTCAGTGTTGGGTTCCTGTAAGTGAGAATTTGATGGTAAGAGCAGACTGGAGCACCACAGGACCTGAATGCATGCTGTATGACTCTGTGACTATACAGGGTGTTAATGTGGCAAGATAAATACAACATAACAGATTACATTTGCAGTAAAATGAAGATGTCTTAAGAGTTTGATTCTACTGCTATTAGATAAAGTGACAGGCTTATGTCCCTCAGATGAAATATTAATTAAATTAAACATTTATTTGTATATTTATTTCTAGTCAGTTCTGTCTGATATCTTTTACTTTTAGGATACAGAGTTAGCTGAAAGAAAAACTATTATAAAATTTATAAGATTGCAGCCCAGTTTTTGGGGCAGATATTCAATTAGACATATCTGGACTTTATGCTGATATTTAGCCATCATGTTACAGCAAGCCTTCACAGCATATGATCCCTGTTTCATCATAATTTACGATGCGTCTGCCTGAACATGTCCATTCTGGAAAAACAATTAAGTCCACAAAGCTCCCAAAATCCTTTCATTCCAACCCCAGCCACTCTTAGCCTAATTTCCCATTTCCTTCTACTGTATGCACTTGATATCATTATCCCTCTCTACTCTTCACTGAGTTCCTGTTCTTTTATCACCCATTAATTCCTTATCATTAGGGTTGACAAATTGGGCCAGCAGACATCTTAGTGGAGAATTGTATGGTAGAAATATTTGAGCATTTTCATAAATCAGTATATTGAGTTCAGAAAATGTGATGTTATGTTGAAGTTGTATAAGATGTTGCTGAGGCCTAATTTGTAATATTGTCTGCAGTTTTGGTCACCTACCTACAGGAAAGATGTAAACATAGTTGACAAAGTGCAGAGAAAATTTACAAGGATGTTGTCGTGCCTGGAGGATCTGAGTTATAAGGAAAGGTTGAAAGGTTAGGACTGTATTTTTTAGAACACAGAACATGGAGAGCAGATTTGATAGAGGCATACAAAATTATGAGCGGTGTAGATAGGGTAAATGCAAGAAGACTTTTTCCACTGAGTTTGGGTGAGACTAGAACTAGAGGTCATGGCTTATGAGAGGAAACTTCTTCACTCAGAGCGTTGTGAGAGTGTGGAATGAGCTGCCAGCACAGGTGGTCCATGCTCGAATTCAACTTTTAAGAGAAGTTTGGATAGCAAGGATATGGAGGGCTATGATCCCAGTGCAGGTCATTTGGAGTAGGCAGTTTAAATGATTTTGGCATGGACTAGATGGGCTGAAGGGACTGTTTATGTGCTGTACTTCTCTATGACTCTATTTCAATGTGTAAAGCCTTTTTCACTGTGCAAGCTGTGCTGAAACAGACTTGGAAAAAATTATGGACCTGTTTGTTTTGATGAAGTGTGAAAACAGAGAAAGTTTGAAATCAGGAACTGTATACTATCATTATAAAAGTAAGAAAAATAGTAAAATTTTAATTGTAACAGAGAGTTAACACATGAAGATGGACAGTTTCAACTTATGTAACACCCGCATTAGCAAGAAGGTTTCAATATTTGATGCTGAGCTTTTATAGATGAGTCAGGTCAGGTTGCTGAATGCTGAGTCAAAGTTATAGATTTTAAAGAATATGGAGGGATTTAGGTAGGGAATTTCAGATTCAAGAGGCAATTTACAACAAAGAAGAGAAAGCTGGCAGAAATCAATGCAAAGATGATGATCACAACTCAGCTGAGAGTTGCAACTCATTTGAGAGTCACATGTAGGTGATGGCAATTACAAATAAAGTCATTTCTCTTGTAGTTTTCAAATGAATGTCAATATTGAGGTAAATGTTTTTGTTAAATCTCCTGAGAAGCAGGTTATGTAATGTTGCAACAATAAATCTTCCCTTAATTTCCTTTTTATTTCAATCCTATCTAACCCAATAACTTTCAGAGTTAATATCTTTGCAAACAGTGTTGTTAGGAGTGAAGCAACTATGCACTCCATTATCTTGTAAGGCACTCTTGAGAATCACGGACTTTCATTCTCAAATTGAATTAAAACCTTGCTCTATTGGTCATTAGGTACTCTGCAGTTCAATACCATCAAATGTATTTCTCTAAATATCTTTCTTATTGAACAAGTATGAAGACCAAAATGGGAGGCAGGTCTACAGGTGCTTGTGCGATATTTTGTGAATGATCCTGACAGTAAAGGGAGTAATCTCATCAGGATTGCTAATTAGAGGACCTCAGAGGAGGAAGAGCAATTGCATTATGTTTATAAGTTGCAGACTTACCATCAAATGGGAAAGAAAAAATTAATGGCCTTCCATTTGAACAATAAAAACAATGTAGGTGAACATAGAGAAATGCTGCTTATAGGCTGGAACTGCCATTGCAATAGACTTTGCTATGTGTGTCTTTTCTGTGCAATTCAGATTTGGATCTTGGACTATTTTCCTGGCTTAGCGTGTTATTTTCTATTATCTATGAAGAGATCTGATGAATTGAAGTATGATTCTGGCATCTTCCCTCTCCCTTTCAGTAATGAAGAAGGGTCTCAGCCCGAAAAGTCAATCGTTTATTCACTTCAACTGGTCCTGCCTGACCGGCTGAGTTTCTCCAGCATTTTGTGTGCGTTGAACTGAAATATTTGTTCTGTTTCTGTCTCCACAGTTGCTGCTGAGCTTCTATTTAAGATTTCTGGTAACCAAAGAAATTACGAGTAAGGTGCCATTGAAAATCAAATTTAGAAATCAAGTAGTGTATTATGTTAACCACCCAGACCGATTCAACATTGCTTTTGGCTAGTACAGCTTGTATAGATGCTGGTAGAGAACAGGTCATACCAGAATGGGAAGGAAAAATGGGCAAATGGAACCAGCGGGGAGGAGACAGCAAAAGCAAACAATGATAAGAAAACTACATAGTGGAGAGTTGAATAGCCTGGGGAAGAGAACATGAGCTGAAAAGGAAAATTTAGTGTTCACACGAGATTTTACCATTTGTAGTCCCTTTTGACTTCACATTGTCTTGCTCCATTCTATTTACTTGAACAACATAGCAACAGTGTTTTTAGATAAAAAGAAGTATTGTTTGCACAGTTATTGTGAGTAATATGTTTTGTATAGTGAAAGTAAATGCACTTGATATTGCAATTAATGCTGATGAATTTAATTTTACCTTGTTTATTTAATTCATTATGGGAAATGGGAGGCAGAAGAAATGAAATTATAGGCCAGTTAGCTTGACTTTAGTGTTGGGGTGTGTAAGATGTTGGAGCCCCATCATTAAGGGAAAGATTTTTGGGGTACTTGGAGGCACATGATAAAGTAGGCCAAAGTCAGTATGGTTCCTTTAAGGGGAAATCTTGCCTGACAAATCTTTTGGAATTGTTTGAGGAAATAACAGGCAGGATAGACAAAGAATCAGTGGATACTGTTTACTTGGACTTTCAGATGACAAGATGATGCACAAGATATAGCATTACAGGAAGGATGCTAGCAAGGTGACATGTGTGTTGTTGCTTTGGATTTCCAGCATCTGCAGACTTTCTTGTGTTTGGGGTAGAAGACTGGCTGATTGACTGAAGGCAAATAGTGGGAATAAGGAGGGCATTTTCTGGTTGGATACCATTGATTAATGGTGTTTCTCAGGGGCTGGTGTTGGGATAGTACCTTTTCATGTTATATGTCAATGATTTGGATATTGATTGTTTTTTGGCTAGGTTTGCAGATGATACGAAGATTGGTAGAGGTGTGGGTTGTGTTGAGGAAGCAGGGAGTCTGCAGAAAAACTTAGACAGATTGGGAGAAAGAGCAAAGAAGTAGCATATGGAATATACTGTAGGGAAGTGTATGTTCAAGCACTTTGGTAGAAGGATAAAAGCATAGACTATTTTCTAAATATGGAGAAATACAAAATCACAATGTGTTAAATGGACTTGGGTGTCCTTGTGCAGGATTTTCTAAAGGTTAACTTGAAGGTTGAGTTGGTGGTATGGAAGGCAAATGCAATGTTATCATTCATTCCAAGAGGACTAGCATATAAGAGCAATAGTATGATGCTGAGGCTTTGTAAATACATTGGCCACACTGCACTTGGAGTATTATGACCAGTTTTAGGCCCCTTATCTAAGAAAAGATGTGTTGGTATTGGAGAGGATCCAGAGAAAGTTATAAGAATGATTCCAGAAATTAAATGATTAATGCATGAGGAACGCTTGATGCCTCTCGGCCTGTATTTACTGGAGTTTAGAAGAATGAAGGGGGGGGGGAATCTAACTGAAACCTATCAAATATTGAAAGGCCTAAACAGAGTGAATGTGGAAAGCATGTTTTGTATAGTGAGTGAGTCTAGGACCAGAGGGCACATCCTCAGAGTAGAGGACCTGTACTATGATGTACTGTACTACGTATGAATTTTTAACTGGTGGATAAAAAGTAGAGAAAAGGAAGGGGACATTAAACAACTGAACTTAACATTATGAGATTTTGTATTTACATTTTCTTTTACAGGTTATCACTGTTGTAATAACTCAGGTTACTTTGTTACTATAATAGCTCCCTCCTCTTTTCCTGTGACATTATACAAGGTATTTACAGTGGGATCAATACCTACTGAGCCAGTAATAGAGAAATAGCTTTGTAGCACATACTTCTAAACCTATTATTGTTTTTATTTGTAGCACTTAAAGCTCATCACCTTAACACTCTGCTCTTTCTCTGCTTTTCTTCTAAATATAAATGCATATCTGGCAGGCAGATTTTCTGACCACCTGTTTTGAGGATGTGGTTTACATGAGCAGCAGTAACCCCTCCTTCTGCCCCACGCACAGTTGCTGTTTCAAACTGCCACTAGGCTATGGTTTGGCTTAGTGGCAGAGGATGACATTTTACTCAGGGGGTCCATTTTTTTATGTGTGTGTGGAGGGGGCGGGGGAGGAGCTGTCGGTCAGTTACAGGTGTCCACAAAGTCTTCAGAGACAGTCCTCCCACCAACAGTCTTGACCCTTTACTCTTTCCCTTGCATAGTTCATTTTATTGATTAAATACAATTTCAGAGGTTTCTATCAATTTAAAATCAAATGCGAGAAGATACAAGGACAACATGGTAAATAAAACATTTTACATCTAACGGACAGCAAGAAGCAAAGTGAAAATTTCCCTTAGAAGACAAAACAACCAGATATTCTTAGCACACCTTACAAGTGGTTGGTTGGTTATTTTTGAGTGTGTTTTATTAGCATATAATACAAATTTAATTTTCTAAGCTTTGAGAAACCATGAAGTAGAAAGTATTGCAGATACTCAGTGCTGTGCAAAACTCTTAGACATGCATATATATAAATTTTCTGGCCTATGTGAGTGACGATAAACCTGATTCTGATGTGGGTCTCTATTGCAGACTGAGAGTGGGAAGGGCGCAGGGAGAGGGGAATCGTGGTTCGGAAAAGGGGAAGCGAGAGGGGAGGGAGGGATGGAGCACCAGAGAAACATTGTGTAATGATCAATAAACCAATTGTTTGGAATGAAATGAGTTTCCCTGGTGTCCTAAGACTGGATGTGTCTGCAACTGCACCACCCTTTGCCCTGATACCCGTTCTCTGCAACCTGTCCCACATCCCTCCCATGACGCTCCACCCTTGTCAATCTCAACATCCTTTCCTCCTACCAGATTTACAAACTCGCTCTCTGCTCCACATTGCCAAGTACAATACTGTGTAAAAGTGTTAGGCTCCCTAGCTATATATATGTGCCTAAGACTTTTGCACAGATAAAGCTTAATTTATGTATTTTAATAGCCAAGGAATAATATAATATCATGCTAATTAAGGTATAAACATGTGGATTTCCTGTAATATTGTTCCTGGTTCTGTACAACAGAGAAGCACAGCTTTATGTGTAACTGAATTGCCATTGTTCTCTTGTTTAAGAACAACTATGTGCATTTTCTGACAGTGATGGTATTGGGTTTGCTGACCACAAAGTTCTAAACTCAAAAGATCTTAAGCCCTATCCAATGTAAGTAGCTCTGAGTATCCTCACTAAAAGGAGGTTATATTATAACTACCCAATCTTCAAATACTAGCTTACTTCCCTGTTTATCCTCCACAGTGAGTTTAGCTGGCAATACCTACTATTCAAGTGGTAGGTTCTCCCTCCTACTAAGGTTGAGATACTTACAGCTAACAAAGTAGTTTATTCATTTTAATATTTTCAATGATACGCATTTAAATCTAAACAACATTCTTGAATTCCTGCCACCTGCAGGAGTTTTCGGATGATTGAGCAGTTGTGGGCTGTATCAGCCGGGGTCAAGAGGCTGAGTACAGAAGAGTGGTGGACAGCTTTGTTGAGTGGTGTGGACTGAATTGCCTGCAGCTCAACATTGCTAAACCAAAGGAATTGGTGGTGGACTTTAGGAAAGTGGAAACACCCTGCATTCTCATCTCTATCAGGGGAATAGATGTGGAAGTCATCTGGGACTACAAATTCCTGGGAACTCACCTGGACAATAAACTGGATTGGACTAAAAACACAGAGGCTCTGTACAAGAAGGGACAGAACCAACTATACTTCTTGAGGAGGATCTGGTTATTCAACATCTGCACTACTATGCTGCAGATGTTCTACGATTCAGTGGTGGCCAGCATTCTGCTGGGGCAGCAGGGTGAGAGCAGCTGATGCCAAGAAGATTGATAAGCTTGTCAGGAAGGCTGGTTCTGTTCTGGGGGTGGAGCTGGATTCCTTGGTGTTTGTGTCTGAGGTAAGGATGCTGCTGAAGATATGGAGGATTATGGACAATCCCTCTCACCCCCTCCATGACATTCTGGACAAACAGAGGAGCACCTTTAGTAACATACTGATTTCACTGAGGTTCACCACTGAACACCACGGGAGATCCCTTCTCCCCGTGGCTGTAAGACTCTACACCTCCTCCTCCTTCAGTATATATGGTTTCACTGCACTTCTCTATTTTGCACTGTTACTTTTTAATGCGCATTTTGTATTTTTTTATACCTCAATGCTTACATTTGGTATTTTAAAGTATATATTTTTGACTGAACAACCTTGGAACAATAATTTCCTTCAGGATAAGTAAAGTCTTATCATATCTTATATTATCTTAAAACACAAAAAATCTGCAGATTCTGGAAATCCGAAGCAAAGTGCACAAAATGCTGGAGGAACTCAGCAGGTCAGGTAGCATCCATAACAAACAGTCAACATTTCAGCCCGATGGGAAAAGAAGGAGGAAGACACCAGAATAAAAAGGTGGGGGGGGGGGGGGGGAGAGGAAGGATTTGGATATGTAACATCTGTGTAGTGCTGGTCTTATCTCGCTCCACCCTTTGTAGAAAATTTAATTACATAGTACTACACTAGGTGCTGGTAGGCCATCAGAAGGTCAAGGTATCGAAAGGAGGCAGTGAATAGAAAATGCACATTTCTGGAGGTAAGTTTGTTTATAAAAATAGCAATATATAAAAATATTTACATGAGTAAGAACAATTCAAAATTCCAACATTCTGTTTAGGTTCCAAATCTCAGATATCAATGAAAACCAAATTTCTGTTTAGTTAGAATCAGTGAGATTCATTAGAATAACCTTTATTACTCCAATTTCTCTAAAAAGTTAGATCTAGTGTTATTCCATATTTAAAGGTTTACAGACTAACCTTTACTTTTCACTTATCCCTAGTTAGTTAGAAAAGTAATTCTTAAGTATTAAGGTTAGCCTCAGGTTCTGTTTCAGGTCAGTATATCTACAAATTCAAATTCAACCCAAATATAAATATACATATATATATACACACACACATACACACAATTTAACTCCTTTTGTGACAAATCTCCAACATCACAACTTCCACACAGATCTCATTCAGCAACTTATCAAACTCTTTGAAAAAATAATCAGTTCTTTTCAAAAATCAAACTCAGATCCTTCAAATAAGAAACAAACTTACACATCCAACTGTATTATATTCTTTATGTCTGGAAGCATTTTGTTCCCTCGTTGGTTCTTCGATCTTGGGTGGATCGCCATCTTGCTTCCTGGTTCAATGACTGAAATAGTTGGTCATCCATGGAAGGTCGATTCACAAAACTTGTTGAGGAATAAAACCTGACCACATATCTTGGTATGATTTAACAGAACTAATTCCTGGTTACACAGTAGAAATCTCTGCCAGTATTGTCTCTATAGCTGCTACTTTTCATAGCCATATCTTCAATAACCCTTTCATCACTATTGTCTCTCATCCAGGGGTTTCACCCTGAGTTTTTCCAAGTAAGTAGGGTAGAGATACTCACTACTATTTCCACTCTTAACAGCTTAACAGTTCTCTCACTTGTCCGTGCCTGCGTCAGCCAAGCCTCGTTCTTGCATTGCCTTTTTTTTTACCAAATCCTCTTTTTTAAAAAAAGTTTGGTAAACCTCTTTTCATCTCTCCACAGGTGGAGCTTTCTAACATTACATCTTTGGATTTAGTTAACCTGGGTTACAGATAGGACAGAAGAGTGGTCCTCATGATAAAGGGAAGGAGAAGGGGGAGGTGATAGGCTAGAGTGGGGAAAAGAAGCAAAGCAGGGTGAGAGGGAGATTTTTTTTACTAGAAGTAAATCGATATTCATTGTATCAGGTTAGAGGCTGCCCAGACAGAATATAAGGTGCTGCTCCTGCATCCTGAGAGTGACCTCATTGTGACACAAGTGGAGACCTTGGAACTGACATGCTGGAATGGGAAATGAATTGGAATTAAAATGTTGGGCCACCGGAAAGTTCCGCTTTTGGCAGACGGAACGGACGCGCTCAGTAAAATGGTCTCCAACCAACAAGGGGTTTCTCCAATGTAGAGGAAGCCACATTGAGAGTGCCAGACATATTAGACAAACCCAGCAGATTCACAGGAGCAGGATCGTTTGGGACCTTTAATGGAGATGAGGTAGGTGGTGACTAGACAGGAGTAGCACTTTGGCCACTGGCAGGGGTAAGTGCCAGGAAGCAGATTAGTGGGGAGGGATGAATGGACAAGGGAATCATTGAGGGAGTAAGCTCTGCTAAAGCAGAGTGGGGGGAGGTAAAGATGCACTTAGTTGTAGGATCCCTTTGGAGATGGCAGATGTGGAGAATCATGTGTTGGATGTGGGGTGGTAGGTAAGGACAAGAGGAACCCCATTGCTATTAAGGTCACATGAAAATGGGGTGAGTGTGGATGTCCAAGAAATGGAGGAAACCCTGGTGAGGGTATGATCAATGGTGGAGGAAGGGAAACCCCATTCTTTGAAGAAGATGGATATCTTGGTTAGCCTTGAGAGGAAAGCTTCATCCTAGGAATGGAAGCGGCAAAGACAAAGAGACTGAAAAGGGAATAGCATTTTTACAGGAGACAGGGTGAGTAGAGAATTAATCAAGATAGCTATGGGAATTGGTAGGTTTGTAAAAGATATTGGTCAACAGCTTGTCTCCAGTGATGAGGACAGAGACTGAAAATTGGAGGGAGGTATCAGAAATGGCCTAAGTGAATTTTTAGAGCAGGGTGGAAGTTGGAGGCAAAGTTGATGAAATTGACGAGCTCATCATGGGTGTATGAAGCAGCACTATTGCAGTCATCAGTGTAGTGGAAGGAGAATTGGGGAACATTAATGGTGAAAGCTTGAAATGTGGACCATTCTATGTAAGCAAGAAAAAGGTAGGCATAACCGAGGCCCTTGCGAGTGTCCATGGCTACCTGTTGTGTCAGAGGAAAGTGGGGGGTGCTGAAACATAAATTGTTGAGGCTGAGAATATATTTTAAGACACATCTTAACACCTTAAAACATATTTAAAGCTCACAGAGGATTTCTATCTTTTAGAAGTCTTCCAAATTACAAACCATTTCTAAAACACAAAGGATTTCCAAAACACAAGTGCAATTCCTGTCCGAGCCACATATGAACCAATTGTCCATCATAGTAAGTGAAGGCAGAGGAATGGATTCAAATTCATTCTGTATTTCTGTCATTCTTCATGATGTTTCTGGACCATTTCTAAAAGTCTGGACTTCTACTCTTTCTTTGCCATGGGTGACTTTACCATAGATGTGATAACTTTTCAGGTACCTTTTTACACAAATGGTCTAACAGCTTCTGAAGACAGAGATTTCCAGGTGCCCACAATTAATGTTGTGAAGCTGACTCATTTGAGTATATAAACTTTCAACCATCAGCAAATCAGCTATTTGATATGTTAAGTGCTAATATCAATCAGCTTCCTTGCACTAAACAGTTTAGCCAGCATTGTCTAGACTGCAACGAGCCAAGTTAAACAACCCATTGCCTTGAGCATCTCTGAAGCAGTTTGTCCAGGTACTGTGTTGCCAGCAAGACTGTGCTACAGTACATAGACTGTGCTTGTTTGCAAAGCTGTGCTTTTAACTTCAAGCTGATTACTGCTTTCCATTTACATTAAAAACTGAAGTCTGGCTCCTGTTTATGACAGGAAGCTAAACAAAGAGTTACTGGTTGGAAGTTTAACTTATTAAAAAAGAACATTTTTATCTTTAGAAGTTCACAGCTGTTGTGTTTTGAATGCTGAACTAGGCAAAATAGAAAAGGCTCCCTGGACCAGGATAGTGAATAGCCATCACCTGGCTTGATAATTAATGTTGCAGCATTTTGTTCTATGTGACACATTCTCTATTTTGTCAGCACATTGATTGTGTGTTCAGTAGTAGTTTGTGAAGATGAAGTCATTAAGTACGGTAGTTCATAATATAATTGCAGAAAAGTTACCATGAAAGCTGCCATGTTTCATAAATAGGAAATGGATAAATAATGTTGCTTAAGGAATAGAACCTACAATCCCTCTTACTTTGGCTGGTGTTTAATAACAATTTGCATTTATTTCATTCCTTTGACAGAGAAAGGTGTTCAATAGCACTTCATGATAGTGTTATCAATCAAAATTTTACTCTGGCTTATGTAGAAATGTATCCGGTGAGACAGATTTTAAGGAGTGGCTTAAAAAAGGATAAAATAGTGGAGGGAGTTGTGAAGTTAACAGTAGTTGTAGTTCAGTGCCTTCTAAAGCAGCTTAGCAATATATTCATTACTAAGTTGAAAAAGCAGTCCATAATTGCCTTTATAAAACACCTCACATTAGACATTCCAAGAGCATATGAAGGATAATAAAATGCCTTGTGCCTTAGATATGCCTTGTAATGTTTAGGTCTACATATTATCTTCTCAGGACTGAACATATCTTTGGTGCTTTATATGGTTTTTGCTTCCCATTGAGTTCTACCTCAGACTCTGACCAATCTCATGTCAGGAGTGGAAAGTTAGGGTGATTTTTAGAACGGGGAATATAGAACAGTATAGCATAGCAACAAGCCTTTTGACTCACAATGCTGTGCCAAACCAATTAATTTAATAATCAAATGGCCAAGTAAACTAATCACTTCTGCCTATGCAATGTACATGTCCATCCATTTTTCTTCATTCACATGCCTCCCTAAATACCTCTTAAAAGTCCCTAATGTATCTGCTGCTACCATTCTCTCTGGAAGCACATTTCAGGCAACCACCAATCTCCATGTAAAAACTTGCCCCTCACATCTCCTTTGAACCTGCTGCATTTCACCTTAAGTGCATGCCCTCTGGTATTAGACATTTCAACTCTAGAGAAAAAGATACTGTCCATCTATTCTATCCATGCCTCTCATAATTTTATAAATCTCTGTCAGATCTCCCTCTAGCCTCTGCTGCTCCAGAGAAAGCAATTCAAGTTTGTCCAACCTTTCATTACAACACATGCCCTCTAGTCCAAGCAACGTCCTGGTGAACCTTTTCTGCACCCTCCCCAAAGCCTCAACATCCCTCCTATAGTAGGGCAGCCAGAACTGTATTTGTTACACCAGATGAGGCCTAACTAGAGTTTTCTAAAGCTGCGACGTGAATACCTGACTCAATGGCTGGACTAATAAAGTGAAGCATGCCATTTACTGTTTTAACCACCCTATGAACCTGTGTAACCACTTTCAGTGTGCTATACCCTTGAACCAAAGGTCCTTCTGCTCATTAACATTGTTAAGGATCTTGCCCTTAACAGTGTACTGTCTCTTTACATTTGACCTAACAAGATTCAACACTTCACATTTAGTCAGGTTCAACTCTATCTGCCATTTATTCACGCATATCTGCAACTGATCTATACCCTATTGTATTCAATGCCAGTGTTCTATGCTCTCCACAACACTGCCAATCTTTGTATCATCTGGAAATTTGCTAACTCACTCATCTACATGTTCATCCAGGCCATTTATATACACCCCAAACAGCAAAGGTCCCAGTGCCGTGTCCTGTGGATCACTATTATAACCAGATGACTGTTGAATGTTATTTTTTAGTTTTAGAAGTGCATTTATGTATTCACCCTGGTAATGCTAAAATGGCTGTCTGTGCCTTTAGGAGAAACAGTCACAATTTATGTGTGGAGTAGAAATAAATGCTGACAATGTTCTAGAAAGATGAGCATCAATTACTGGGAGCTTCTTTTCCCAGGCCTGCTGGTCGTATGGTGAGGAAAGGTGAATAATATTTGATAATTCATTTATACTTGCTTGTAAGTCTAGAATATCAGTAATTAGAAATATTTTACGTGTGATTTTCATGAGTAAGGTATCGGTGCTGAATAGCGAGGTTGTGCGAGTTCCTTATTGGCCTAATGGGGTAGTCTTTCTAGAAATTTATCTACAAGGTAATATGTTGTAAATGTTTTTGGTAAAGGTTTATTTTTGTCTTACTTTGTTGTTTCAAGACCACATGTGAATGTAGTGGAGTAATGTGAATGTGTTAATCTCTGTCACATAGCATGAGTGAGGAGAATTTCTTTCACAGTGTAGCTGACATGTGTTTGGAAGTTAAGCATGTGTGTGCCAAAGTGAGTATACACCTTGATGGAGATGAGAGCATTTATTTACATTTTTGATGTTGTGTATAAGGTACAGGGTTGATGGGATTCTAATGTTGTTTGTACTGTTTTTAGAATTACCTGTACCATATTGGTTTTGTATATTTTGTTTTATTTATTTTCATACTGCATACGCAACTAGTTGATGCATAAGTGTGTGGGCCAAAAGCTGAGATTATAACAACAGGAACTGCTTTTTTTAAACTCATTTTGCTCTTTATATTTTGATATCCTCTTTCTGCATGAAAACATTTAGAACAGATAAAGGAATTAAAGACACAAAACAGCATTTGTTGTCCTGAGTGTATATTTTTCCTAGGCTACAAAGTGACTAATCACAGACCTCGAGCTCGAACAAGCCCTTCAACCACTACCCTCTGTCGTCTTCTATGGTCAATGATTTGGATGGTGGAATTGATGGTTTTGTTGTAAAGTTTGCAGACAAACTTTGGAGGGACAAGTGGTTTTGAGAAAGTAGAGAGGCTACAGAAGGAATTACACAGATTAGTGGGTTGGGCAAAGAAGTGGCAGAAGGGTCATTCACGTTGATAGGAGAAATGAAAGGGTAGAATATATTTTAAATAAAGAGAAAATACAAAATCTGAGCTGCAAAGGGACTTGGGAATCCTTGTGCATGGTTCCCTAAAGATTAACTTGCAGGTTGAGTCTGTGGTGAGGAAGACAAATGTGATACTAGTATTCATTTCAAGAGGACTAGAATATAAAAACAAGGATGTAATTTTGAGACTTTACAAAGCACTGATGAGGCCTCACTTGGAGTGTTGAGAGCAGTTTTGCGCCTCTTACTTTAGAAAGGACACACTGAAACTGGAGAGGGTCCAAAAGAGGTCCACAAAAATGTATTGAAACGCTTGTTATGTGAAGAACATTTGATAGGTCTGGGCCTGTATTCATTAGAATTCAGAAGAATGAGGGGTGACCTCATTGAAACCCATCAAATGTTGAAAGGCTTTGATAGAGTGGATGTGGAGAGGATGTTTTCTATGGTGGAAGAATCTAAGACCAGAGCACACAGCCTCAGAATAGAGGGGCTTTCTGTTAGAACAGAGATGATGATGAATTTCTTTAGCCAGAGAGTGGTGAACTCACGGAATTCATTGCCACAGTCAGCTGTGGAGGTCATCTTTATGTCTATTTAAGGAAAAGATTGATAGGTTCTTGATTTGTCAGGGCATGAAAGGATATGGAGCAGAGGCAGGAGATTGTGGCTGAGAGAGAAAATAGACCAGCCATGATGAAATAGTGGAGCAGACTTGATGGGCCAAATGACCTAATTCTGTTCCTATGTCTTATGGGCTTATGTTCTTCTCATCAAGTAACTCTTTTTTTGAAACCTTGAAGCAGGATTTTCAGCTTCTATCAGGATGCATGAATCCAGTGGAGAAGAGACAGGCAAATGCAAGCTTCAACAGTTACCTGAAAAGTGCATTTATGCTTTGAAAGTGACCTGTGGCATATACAAAAATGACATATCTGTGTAATCAAAATCTCCTTTATTTAAATTTAGCTCTATTTTAAATATAGCTACTGATCTATGCCTGCTTTTTTATTTCCTCTTGTGTCTGAAGCTGAGGCCTAAGGTTGTTTGATGCAGGATGAAGCCATGGTTTAAAAAGAAAATCCATTTTACCTAGACTTTGTTTGGCTTGGTTTTCTGTTGGAAACATTCAACTGTGTTTCTGAGTATCAAGTCTCTCTATAACATGGTTGATAGGAACCATATCAGAGTAAGATACCCTTTTTTTACATTCACCTTCAAAGGGAGTTTTGATGTACCTCAGCAAATTGTGCTGATGTGAATTTGTGATGTAAAAATAAAAAAGAAACCTTTCTCAAACTATTTTTCAAACTAGATGCAAAGATTTATAGATAAAGTGTGTGAAATCCTGATCCCACCTCAGTTATCTCTGAGACTGAAGTATACATGTGTTTCCAATGAGTGGACAGTTGCAAGACTGTGGGACCGGATGGCACCCAGGACGGGGACTCAGAGTGTACATGGCATAACTGGCTGGTGTGTTTACAGGCATTTTTAATCTCTCCCTCTCCCAGTGTAGAGTGCCCTCCTGCTTTGAAACATCCACCATTGTCCCTGTGCCTAAAAAGACCAAGGTAACATGCCTGAATGACTGCCATCGTGTTGCACTCACCTCAATAATAAGCAAATGCTTTGAGAGGCTGGTCAAAGACTACACCTGCAGCATGGACACAATACTGGACCCCCTTTAATTTGCCTTCCGACACAAATAATCGATAGATGACACAATAGCCACAGCTCTACACACCATCCTTACACATCTGGAGAAGAGCGCTGCTTATGTGAGAATGCTGTTCTTGGACTACAGCTCAGCATTCAACACCATAATTCCCTCCAGGCTTGACAAGAAAGTCAGAGACCTCGGCCATCACCCTGCTTTGTGCAACTGGATCCTAGACTTCCTGTCGGATCGCTGGCAGATGGTAAGAGTGCGCTCCCTCAACTTTGCCCCTCTGACCCTCAACACAAGTGCCCCTCAGAGTTGTATACTAAGCCCCCTCATTTACTCTCTGTCGCCATGACTATGTCACCACCCACAGCTCCAATCTGATAATTAAATTTGCTGATGATACTACATTGACAGGCCTAATCTCAAATAATAATGAGGCAGCCTACGGAGGAGAAGTCATCACTCTGACACAGAGGTGACAAGAAAACAATTTGTCCCTCAACATCACAAAAACAAAGGAGCTGGTTATGGACTACAGGAGGAATGGAGATGGGTTAACCCCTATAGACATCAATGAACCTGGAGCGGAGAGGGTGAACAGCTTTAAGTTCCCTGGTATACACATCACTGAGGACCTCACATGGTCTGTACGTACTGGCTGTGTGGTGAAAAAAGCACAATGCCTCTTTCACCTCAGATGGTTGAGAAAGTTTGGTATGGACCCTCAAATACTAAGAACCTTCTACAGGAAGTATCCTGACTGGCTGCATCACTGCCAGGTACGGGAGCTGTGCAGACAGCCCAGTGTATCTGTAGATGTGAGCTTCCCACTATTCAGGACTGTTACAAAGACAGGTGTGTAAAAAGGGCCCGAAGGATCATTGGGACCCGAGTCACTTCAACCACAATCTGTTCCACGTGCTACCATCCAGGAAATGGTACTGCAGCATAAAAGCCAGGACCAACAGGCTCTGGGACAGCTTCTTCCACCAGGCCATCAGACTGATTAATTCATGCTGATACAATTGTATTTGTATGTAATATTAACTGTCCTGTTGTACATACTATTTATTACAAATTACTATAAACTGCACATTGCACATTTAGACTTAACGTAAAGATTTTTACTCCTCATGTATATGAAGGATGTAAGTAATAAAGCCAGTTCATTTCAATTACATAAACATTCACCTCTCTATCATATGTAAACAATGGCCGCACCATCTATAAAATGGCAGGCTGAGTCTCTGATCAGTGATACTCTCTAGTGCTCGCTCACTGGAAGATAAGCTGCAATGCTGTGGTGAACTATGTGCCTGTCTGGACATGCCCCCTGCTGACTGCTCCTGTGGCTCCTCCCACAGGCCCCTGTATAAAGGCGATCTGAGGCCTAACGCTCGGCCTCAGTCTCCAGGACAAAGTATGATAGACACTCACTCCTGGTTCCTTCTTCCAGTCAATAAAAGCCGATATCTCGCCTTACGTCTCAGTGTGAGTTATTGATGGTGCATCAAATGCCATAGTCTGTAGCTGTGGGAGATGAGGAACTGCAGATCGTTTTTGCAGAAATGTGGCTCTAGGACAATATCCCATGTACCATCAACCTTCAGGCCATGACACTGAGGGACTTGCACAGGTATTATTTTGTGACTGTGTGTGTTATCGTCACTATATGTGCTGTGTCCTGTGTGTGACTGTGCTCTGTGTTTTGCACCCTGGCCCTGGAGGAACACAGTTTTGTTTAGCTGTGTACATGCATATGGCTGAATGACAATTGAACTTGAACTTGAAAAAATGCACTCACCAAACTTTGACGGGACACCCCAGAGGCAAAACTCCCATTGTTAATAAGGACAAGAGTGGAATGTTAAAAAGCTGTCAATCCTCAGTTTTGGCATGCTTTATCTATTAAATATTACCAGAGATGGGAAGATAACATTGAGGGAAAATAAATAAAAAAGTAGGATTCAGTGGAGCAGAGGTACCTATGAGTCGATTTAATAAAGATTGTTGAAAAAATTATGAAGGCTTTGATCGTGCAAACAGGGAAAGAATATTTTCCCTCGTTGCTTATTCAGTGACGATGGGTCATCAATTTAAAATTGCCATTATTGAATAAGAAGCAAGCTCAGGAGAAATTTATTTGTGCAGATTTTTGAATAATTGAATTCATTTCAAAAAGAAATTTTTAAGCAGCCACCAATGTACATTTTAAGGAAAAATTTGATAAATATTTATAGCAACTGATAACAGCTGTCTTTGGGGAGCAAGGTATAGAGTTGAGCCAGGCTCATTGGCCAAATATCTCTAGTTTTATGCTACTATTTATTTTGGTAAATGCAGAAATTGCTACAAACACTCTGCTGATAACATAGCATCTGCAGCAGGGGTTCCCAAGCTGGGGCCAACAGACCCCTTATTTAATGTTGGGATAATAAAGGTAGGGAGCTCCTGATCAAGAGCGAGAGAATTAGAGGTCAGTCATTTTCAAATTTGTCAACAGTTGGAGATGAAACAGTTTTTCAGTTAAATCTGAAAAGAGAAATTGGGGTAAGGAGAAAAGAACAAAAAGATAAAAGTAAGTTTTATTTTATTTGGCATATCATAACATTGATGTAGGCAGTGAAATGCATCGTCTGAGTATGTGTGGGGGCTGCCTGCAAGTGTTGCTATGCTTCTAGCACCAGACTAGCATGACCACAGCTTTTTAAGCCAAACCCTAACAGAGGAAACCCACAGAGTCCCAGGGAGAGCAGGCAACCTCCTTAGACAGCAGTGGGAATCAATCACTGATTGCTTGTGCTACAAAATGTTGCACTAACTGCAACACTACCATGATGCCACAAAGGCAGGTGGGTGGAAAATTAAATAAAAAGGGAGATGAAAAACAAACATAATGGGCTCAAGCACATGAGATGCTGGAAATCTTGAGCAACGAGAGCTCGAGGAAATCCTCAAGTCAGGCAGCATCTATGGAGTGCAATAGTCAACATATCAGGGCTGAGAGACTTTATTAGGACCGGAAATAATCCGGAAAAAGAAAGTGGGGGGAGGGGAGGTGGTGGAAAGAGGTAGAAGATGGCAGGTGATTGGTGAGACTAGGTAAGGGGGAAGGTTGGTGGGTGGGAGTTGGGGGACCAAGCAAGAAGCAACCTGTTAGGAGAGGAAGTGGACCATGGAAGAAAGGGAAGGAGGAGGGGAACCAAAAGTAGGTGACCAGCATGTGATGACAAGGAGTGAGAAGGGAACCAGAATAGGGAATGGAACGAGAGAAGGGGGGAACGGAGAGAAATTACCAGAACTTGGAGAAATTGATCAAGTAAAGCAGCAGCAGGAGAAAAAGAGAAGGTATAAATGGGAATAAATCGAATCATTGCTTGAAAATGTTTAACTCATTCTTCTGACCCAAAATCCATTCAAAGGATGAAGTTTATCCACCCAGTTTATGTGGAGCTTTAATTGTATGGGATCTAGAGGACAGAAGGAAAAGAGATGGAGAATATAAGTGACTGGAAAATTGGGGGTATAATTTAGACATACTTGAGACTTAGACTTGTACAAAAAAAAACAATAAGACACAGCAGTAGAACTAAGCCATTCAGCCCATCGAGTCTGCTACACCATTTCATCATGACTGATTTATTATTTCTTTCAATCCCTTTCTCCTGCCTTCTCTAAGTAATCTTTAATACCCTTACTAATCACTTTAAATACGTCCAATGACTTGGCCTCCACAGCTGCTTGTGGCAATGAATTCTACAGATTCACCATTCTCTGGCAAGGAAGTTCCTCCTCACCCTTACTCTGAATGGATTTCCCTCTCTTCTCAGGTTGTGTCTTCCAGTGGTATGCTCACTTCACTGTGTCTTCTAGTGGTATGCTCACTTCACTGTGTCTTCTAGTGGTATGCTCACTTCACTGTGTCTTCTAGTGGTATGCTCACTTCACTGTGTCTTCCAGTGGTATGCTCACTTCACTGTGTCTTCCAGTGGTATGCTCACTTCACTGTGTCTTCCAGTGGTATGCTCACTTCACTGTGTCTTCTAGTGGTATGCTCACTTCACTGTGTCTTCCAGTGGTATGCTCACTTCACTGTGTCTTCCAGTGGTATGCTCACTTCACTGTGTCTTCTAGTGGTATGCTCACTTCACTGTGTCTTCTAGTGGTATGCTCACTTCACTGTGTCTTCCAGTGGTATGCTCACTTCACTGTGTCTTCTAGTGGTATGCTCACTTCACTGTGTCTTCCAGTGGTATGCTCACTTCACTGTGTCTTCCAGTGGTATGCTCACTTCACTGTGTCTTCTAGTGGTATGCTCACTTCACTGTGTCTTCCAGTGGTATGCTCACTTCACTGTGTCTTCCAGTGGTATGCTCACTTCACTGTGTCTTCTAGTGGTATGCTCACTTCACTGTGTCTTCTAGTGGTATGCTCACCCCTACAGGAAACACACTCTCCATGTCCACTCTATCTGGAGTATGTTCACCCCTACAGGAAACACACTCTCCATATCCCCCTCTGTTCTCAGGCTGTGTCTTCTAGTACTGTGCTCACCTCTACAGGAAACATAGTCTCCATATCCACTCCATTCAATATTCAATAGGTTTCAATGAGATCCCGCCTCATTCTTCTAAACTCCAGCCAGTTCAGGCTCAGAACGATCAGACACTTCTCATATGTTGATCCTATCATGCCCGGCATCATTCTTGTGAACCTTCTCTGGACTGTCTCCAATGTTACTGGCCGGATCAAAGTAGGTGATGAAATCGTATATAGGAGGGAGATTAATAATCTGATTGAATGGTGCCACAACAACAACCTCTTACTCAATGTTAGCAAAACCTGAACTGCTTATTTTCTAGAGAAGCAAGAAATTGGGGGTCTATGAGCCCGTGCTCAATTAGAGAATCAGAGGTACAGAGTGTCCGTAACTTTAAATTCCTGGCAGTTATCATATTAGAGGGTCTGTCTTGGGACCAGCACGTAAATGCCACTTCAAAGAAAGCATGGCAGCACCTTTACTTCCTCAGAAGTTTTGCGTAGAATTGGCATGTCATCTAAAGCTTTGACTATAGATGTACAGTGGAGAGAATCCTGACTGGTGACATCATGGGCTGGTTTGGAAACATGTGTGCCCAAGAATGGAAAAGCCTCCAAAATGCGGTGGATAGACACCAGTCCATCACCAGAATAGCCCTCCTCACCAGTGAGCACATCTAAAAACAGTGCGACCACAAGAAAGTATCACTCACCATCAAGACCCCCCACTATCAAGGCCATGCTCCCTTCCCGCTGCCACCATCAGGATGGAGGTACATGAACCTTAGGTCCCACACCAGCAGATTCAGCAACAGTTATTACCCTTCAACCATCAAGCTCCTGGACTAGGTGGGCATCTTCCCTCACCACAACATTGAACTGATCCCTGAACACAACCGATGGACTCTACAACTCCTGCTCTCAGTGTTATTTTTTGTTATTATTATTATTAATATTAATAGTAGTATTATTAGTATTATTGTATTATTGATTTATTTATTAAGTGTTTCTGTTTTGTATTTGTCTTCTCTTGTACATTGCTTATCAGTCTGTGTGTGTAGTTTTTCATTGTTTTGCTGTGAATGTCTGCAAGAAAATGAATCTCAGGGTAGAATTTGGTTATATAATATGTATCTACTTTTGTAATAAATTTACTTTGAAATTTGAATACAGTTGTTCTATCTCAAATGAAGAGGAATGTATAAAAAGAACAAAACAATGATTACATTAAAATAAAAAAATCTATAGATAGCTTAATGTTTGAGCTGGTAAAATAGACGATAAAATGCAGATGTATTTTCTGTACAGAGTAAAAGGCTATGGAAAGGTGTGAGGTGTACATGGCAATTGAATAGAAATGAGTGCCTCGAAAGGTGTTGAAAAGATGAAATTCAGTCATAGTGATCTATTCATTAAACATCTCAATATTTACAGCCAACAGAAAAGGAATAATATATTCTCGAGTGAATTTCATCTGATAAGCACCAGATAGCTTAACTGTGGTACAATAAGAAACCAAAAGTATAAGGAAATCATAGCATCATATAGTCATAGATTCATACAGCATAGAAACAGGTCTTTGATCCAACTCAGGCACATTGACTGAGGTACCATCGTGATCTAGTCCCATTTATTTGTATAACCATATAACAATTACAGAAGGGAAACAGGCCATCTCGGCCGTTCTAGTCCTTGCTGAACGCTTACTCTCACCTAGTCCCACAAACCTGCACTCAACCCATAACCCTCCATTTCTTTCCTGTCCATATACCTATCCAATTTTACTTTAAGTGACAATATTGAGCCTGCCTCTACCACTTCTACTGGAAGCTCGTTCCACACAGCTACCACTCTCTGAGTAAATAAATTCACCCTCGTGTTACCCCTAAATTATTGCTCCCTAATTCTCAACTCATGTCCACTTGTTTGAATCTCCCCTACTCTCAATGGAAAAAGCCTATCCATGTCAACTCTAACTATCCTTCTCATAATTTTAAATACCTCTATCAAGTCCCCCCCTTAACCTTCTACGCTCCAAAGAATAAAGACATAACTTGTTCAACCTTTTTCTGTAACTTAGGTGCTGAAACCCAGGTAACCTCCTAGTAAATCTCCTCTGTGCTCTCTCTATTTTGTTGACATCTTTCCTATAATTCGGTGACCAGAACTGTACACAATACTCCAAATTTGGCCTTACCAATGCCTTGTACAATTTTAACATTACATCCCAATTCCTATACTCAATGCTCTGATTTATAAAGGCCAGCATACCAAAAGCTTTCTTCACCACCCTATCCACATGAGATTCCATCTTCAGGGAACTATGCACCATTATTCCTAGATCACTCTGTTCTGCTGCATTCTTCAATGCCCTACCATTTACCATGTATGTCCTATTTTGATTATTCCTACCAAAATGTAGCACCTCACACTTATCATGTACTTGGCTGATGTATAAAAATAGAGAGATGCATTTGTGTTGGCCTTGGTACTGTATTGGAGATGCACTAGATGCTCTGGAGACATTGGAAAGTAAGTGGATGGAGAATTCCTTGTGTTTTTGAGAGGAGGAGCAGTGAAGCCAAGTCATTGGGTATGTTTAAAGCGGAGGTTAATATCTTGGCTAATAAGGGTTTCAATGGCTATGTGGAAAAGCCAGAGAATGGGGTTGAGAGGGTTATTGAATCAGCCAAGATGGAATGGCAGAGCAGACACAATGGAATGAATGGCACAATTCTGCTCCCATGTCTTATTGTCATGTGGTCTTCTTCATCCTAAGCAACATTGTCCCACCTCAAGGAAACTAATGGGTTTCAACAACATTTTCACCACATGGTTTCATATTTTTATAAAGAAAGTTACTTTATATTTGGAACTAATGTGTGTGGCATTTACACTGAAAGCTAGCTTTAGCTTAAACAACTAAAATGCTTCCAATATTTAATATTTAGGAGAAGTCAAATGAGTCCATGTTGTTTTAAATCTCACTTTAGTTGGAGAAAACAGACCTTTTCTGATTCTGACTGTGAATGGCAAGAGCATTAATAAATGCTATATGGTTCCCATTTGCTCTACAATTAATCTTCTTCTCCAAATTGATCTTATATCAGCCTTGGCTCTGTTCATAGCTTTGCTCTCTGATTCAGAATGTTATGGGTTTGAAAACAATAGTGCAGCTCTGTCAACTGTGACAAAATTTGGATGAAATACCTAATAGAAGCCCACCAGCAAGTACATCTTTCCCTTCCCCTCCTCTTTCTGCTTTCCACTGGAATCACTCCCTACGTGACTCCCTTGACCATCATCTCTTCCCACTGACCTCCCTCCTGGTATTTATCCTTGAAAGCAGAACAAGTGCTATACCTGCCCCTATTTCGACTCCCTTACTACCATCCAGGGCTCTAAATAGTCCTTCCAGATGAGGTGACACTTCACCTGTAAGGTCGTTGGGGTTATTTACTGTATTTGGACCTTCTTTCTCTTTCACCAATCAACTTCCCAGCTCTTTATTTCATCCCTCCCCCTCCAGGTTTCAGCTATTACCTCGTGTTTCTCTCTTCCCTCCCCTCACCTTTTAAATTTTACTCCTTGGCTTTTATTCTCCAGTCCTGCTGAAGGGTTTCAGCCCGAAACGTCGACTACACTTTTATTTCCATAGATGCTGCCTTGTCTGCTGAGCTCCTCCAGCATTTTGTGTGTGTTGCCCTCCCTGCTTGACAGGCTGAATGTGAAAAGTACCATGATGTCATCTCGAAGAAGAGTGGGTGAAGGGAGGCCAAGACATTGGGTATATTTAAACTGGAATTTCTTGATTAGTAAGGGCATCAAATTTTAAGGGGAGAAGGCAGAAGGATGGGGTTGAGAGGGACAATATATCAGCTATGATGGAATGGCAGAGCAGACCTGATGGGCTGAATGGCCTAATTCTGCTCCTTTGTCTTATAATGTGAGAGGATTCTGGGGTGAATCTATTGTTCTTGGTGTACACTCTCCTCTCTGACAGGAATTTTTTGGTGGTTGAAGACTGCAGACTATAGTAGTCAGAGAAATCTCCTTTGGTAATGGGATACCAGTTACATTTCAACACAGACAAGAATTATGTGCCCTTTATAGGCTAGCTTTAATTAAACTATGCTTTGAAAGAAGAGAAATTTCTGCTGAGGTCTTTTTCAGTTGCCTAGAGAAACAGAAACCTCTGTTGTCAATCTTTATTTTTGCGTTCAAAAGCAAACAAAAATGCAGATGTAGGAAATCTGAAATCAAACAGAAATGCTGGAACTAGTTTAAGCATATTCTGTTTTTTACTTTTTGCTTACCTTTGAGTTTGCATTTAATTACCTGTTTGACAGTATACTAGTCTCTTTTTTGTGGAATTTATGTACACCACTGTATTATCCTGTTAATTGTTTTGTTTTCCTTGGTCCTAATGTTCTTACCTCCTTGCTGACCATCTGCAGTACTGGATGATAATTCTGTTCTTCATTTTTTCCAAGGTACCATTAGTCTGCAGCAACTGTGAGCTTATTTAAGAATGGAATAATATAGCCAAGTCCAGTCATTGCTCAGAATTTAAAGTTCAAAGTAAATTTATTTTCAAAGTATATATATGTTATAACTTACCAACTTGAAATTCATTTTATGGCAGCCACTTACAGGGCACAAGCAATGCAATAGAATTTTACAAAAACATTACATAAAATGATAAAGACTGCCAACCAATGTGCAAAATAAAAATAGTACTGAGAGCATGAATTGAAAGAGTTCTTGAAAGTTTGCTTGTAGGTCGTGGAATCAGTTTAGAGTAGTTAAGGCTGAAGTTACCAACATTGGTTCAGGAGCCTGGTGGTTCTAGGATAATAACTGTTCCTGAAACAGGTGGTGAGGGACCCAACATTTCTGTACAACCTACTTGATGGTAGAAGTGAGAAGAGAGGATGGCCTGGAAGGTGTGGATCTTTGCTGATGGATGCTGCTTTCCTGCGACAGCACTCCTTGTAGATGTGCTCGGTGCAGGGGACAGCTTTACCAGTGATGGATTGGGCTGTATTCACCGCTTTCTGTATCTTTTCCATTCCTGGTAAATTATTAATATTTTCAGTATTTGAGTAAGCTCAGCTGTCTTCTATTTACAGTATGCAATTTGTAATGTTTGCTAGTTCTTACAATAATGAAGATTATTTCTGCTAATGTTTGCTTGGAGAAGAGGAGAATAGCCTCACATTTCTCTTTACAAAAAAAAATACTTGGCCAGATTATACATCTCACCTTTAAACAATATATCTGTCAGATGGGGACATTTGACTGTGAACTGGGGACAAAGGCATCAAGGGTTCTGGCAAAATACTGCAATGCATTATCAGAGCATAAATTGCTTTCCGAACTTTGTTCAGTTTGAAAAACTGATTGAATGTATAGAGTCTGGAAACATTTCTGAAAAATCTGATTCCACTATGTAAATGGAAGAGTCTTATTACATCATTTACATTTTGAATGAGCCTGGTGTCTTATTTCAGTATCTCTAATGCAAAGTGGCATGCGATGGAAAGCAACTTTGCTTGTATTTAGTTCCATAATTTTTCTACTTGCTGAGAGCAATTTCTCCACTAGGTACTCACATTCATCTGCCTGAAATTAGTGAACAGAGGAATTTTGTTTCTATGATTCCTTGAAGTGTTGCTTAATGACCTGATAAAATGTATTTAATTAACATAAGTTTTGCAGCAGATCTATTGAAATAACTGCACCAGAGTAAAGCAATCATCTTATGCTAAATTAGATTTCTGACTCCTTTGATGGATGCTTCATATTATGTCTTATCTCTTGTTTACCTTGTTTATCACTCATACAGTGCCAGTTGCCTCCTTATTAAAGTTCAGATAGTATTTCCTATTTCCTCTCTCCTGTGATATTTTGGCTTTGGATTTGCATATGATTTGGATGCAGTTCTTTTCAAATATGGAAGTAAGCATCGTTAACATGCAATAGCATCTGTTATTTATGTTTAACTCAGACTGATTTCACAGTCTTTTGTTGATATTTTTACATGAATATGAATATCTCAAGGCCCTGTAAATGTCCCAAAAATGCAAAAACCAAAGAATATATATCTACACAAAAATGAAGGATTTTCAAAGGAAACCAAATTGTAACAAGCTAATAAATTGCTATATTGTGCAAAATGGCAGATATCTAACTAGCAAGCCAAGAGATATTTCTTGCATTTGGCAGGAAAGGGAATTGGGATCTGGCTAGTCATAGACTACCAAAGGAAAAATAAACCTTTTTGCTGCTATTTTTAATTTAAACTACCTTTAAGATTTGCAGGGGGAGCACTAAATACCATGCACGTGTTTAATTACTATTTAATATTCTAAAATGGCTCCATGCACTTCTCACAATCCAGACCGTTAAGAAGAAATGGTTCCTCTTGAACCCATTCCTATTAGGGTGCAGATAATGAGAAATCACCAAATATATATTTTTGACACTTGTCTATTACATAATTTACTCATACATTTTTGGTAATGTAAACTACCAAAAATGCATTGTTTGGCACCATTGCCACCAATAGGAAGTTGGACACTCAGCCAAACCTTTCAATGGTTCCATCAAAGATTAGAAAATGAAAAGAGGTGATTAAATCAACCTAAATTTCAGAAAATATTGCTAAACCATTAAACCTTCAATGGAGATAAAGAAATAAAAAAGACAAGTTAAGGAAGGGACAAGAATTTAACTTCCAGTAACATGGGCGCAAAATCAAAAAGTGTGATGATTAGAGTACTGAAGGGTGTTATATTTGAATGCAGACAGTATATGAAGAAAGGTAGATGATTTTGAAGTGTAGTTAGAGATTGGCAGGTATAGCACTGTGGGCATCACTGAATCGTGGCTGAAAGAAGATCATGGTAGGGAGTTAATATCAATGGATACGCATCGTATTGAAAGGACAGGCAAATGAGCAGAGGGAATGGGCTGGCTGTATTGGTGAAAAAAGTGAAGTCAAATCTTTAGAGAGAAGGGATATACAGTGCTGTGTAAAATCTTAGGCATCCTAGGTTTTTATATGGTTTAAGATGGTATGGCCTTCACAGAGCCCATCATCGAGGCTGTCTGGGATTATCTGGAGAGGCAGAAGCAGTTAGACAGCCAAAGTCTGCAGAAGAACTGTGTCAAATTCTCCAAGATGGTTGGAATAACCTACCAGACGATTTTCTTATGAAATTGCACAACAGTGTACCTAAGAGAATTGATACAGATTTAACACAAAGGGTGATCACAGCAAATATTGATTTGATTTAACTTTTTACTGTTTAATCTCATTATAGTAATTTTTAAATGTTTAAAAACTTTTCATTTCATTATAGAACATAGAAAACCTACAGCACAATACAGGCCCTTTGGCCCACAAAGTAGTGCTGAACATGTCCTTACCTTGGAAATTACTAGGTTTACCCGTAGCCCTCTATTTTTCTAAGCTCCATGTAACTATTCAAAAGTCTCTTGAAAGACACTATCGTACCCGCCTCCACCACCGTTGCCAGCACCCCTTTCCACGCACTCACCACTCCCTGTGTAAAAAACTACATCTCCTCTGTACCTACTCCCAAGCACCTTAAACCTGTGCCTTCTTATGGCAGCCATTTCAGCCCTGGGAAAGAGCCTCTGACTATCCACACGATCAATGCCTCTCATCATCTTATACACCTCTATCAGGTCACCTCTCATCCTCCATCACTCCAAGGAGAAAAGGCCGAGTTCACTCAACATGTTTTCATAAGGTATGCTCTCCAATCCAGTCAACACCATTGTAAATCTCCTCTGCACCTTTTCTATGGTTTCCACATCCTTCCTGTGGTGAGGCAAACAGAACTGAGCACAGAACTCTAAGTGGGGTCTGATCAGGGTCCTATATAGCTGCAACATTACCTTTCAGCTCCTAAATTCAATTCCATGATTGATGAAGGCCAATACATTGTATGCCTTCTTAATCACAGAGTCAACCTGCGCAGCTGGTTTGAGCATCCTATGGAGTCAGACCCCAAGATCCCTCTGATCCTCCACACAGCCAAGAGTGTTAATATTATATTCTGCCATCATATTTTACCTACCAATATGAACCACTTCACACTTATCTGGGTCAAACACCATCTGCCAATTCTCAGCCCAGTTTTGCATCCTTTCAATGTCCCACTGTAGCCTCTGACAGCCCTCTACACTATCCACAACACCTCCAACCTTTGTGTCATCAGCAAACATACTAACCCATCCCTCCACTTCCTCATCCAGATCATTTATAATAATCACTAAAAATAAGGGTCCCAGAATAGATCCCTGAGGCACCCCACTGGTGACCAACCTCCATGCAGAATATGACCCGTCTACAGCCACTCTTTGCCTTCTGTGGGCAAGACAGTTCTGGATCCACAAAGCAATGTCCCCTTGGACACCATTACTCCTTACTTTCTCAATAAGCCTTGCATGGGGTACCTTATCAGATGCCTTGCTGAAATCCATATACACTACATCTACTGCACTTCCTTCATCAATGTGTTTAGTCACATCCTCAAAAATTTCAATCAGGCTTGTAAGGCACAACTTGCCCTTGACAAAGCCATGCTGATAATTCCTAATCATATTATACCTCTTCAAATGTTCATAAATTCTGCCTCCCAGAATTTTCTCCATCAACTTACCAACCATTGAAGTAAAACTCAGTGGTCTATAATTTCCTGGGCTATCTCTACTCCCTTTCTTGAACAGGGGAACAACATCCACAAACCGTTAATACTCCAGAACCTCTCCCATCTCCATTGATGATGTAAAGATCATCACCAGAGGCTCAGCAATCTCCTCCCTCACTTCCCACAGTAGCCTGGGGTACATCTCATCTGGTCCCGGCGACTTATCCAACTTGATGCTTTCCAAAAGCTCCAGCACATCCTCTTTCTTAAAATCCACATACTCGAGCTTTTCAGTCCACTGTAAGTCATCACTACAATCACCAAGATCCTTTTCCATAGTGAATACTGAAGTAAAGTATTCATTATGTACCTCTGCTGTTTCCTCCAGTTCCATTCACACTTTCCCACTGTCACACTTGATAGGCTCTATTCTCTCATGTCTTCTCCTCTTGCTCTTCACATACTTGTAGAATGCCTTGGCATTTTCCTTAATCCTGCTCACCAAGGGCTTTTCATGGTCCCTTTGGGCTCTCCTAATTTCCTTCTTCAGCTCCTTCTCGTTAGCCTTATAATCTTCTAGATCTCTAACATTACCTAGCTTTCTGAAACTTTCTTAAGCTTTTCTTTTCTTCTTGACTAGATTAACTACTGCCTTTGTACACCACGGTTCCTGTATCCTACTATAACTTCCCTGTCTCATTGGAACATACCTATGCAGAACTCCACACAACTATCCCCTAAACATTTGGCACATTTCTTTTGTGCTTTTCCCTGAGGACATCCGTTTCCAATTTAAGCTTCCGATATCCTGCCTGATAGCATCATAATTCCCCTTACTCCAATTAAACTCTTTCCTAACTCATCTGTTCCTATCTCTGTCTAATGCTATTGTAAAGGAGATAGAATTATGATCACTATCTCCAAAATGCTCTCCCATTGAGAGATCTGACACCTGACCAGGTTCATTTTCCAATACCAAATCAAGTACAGTCTCTCCTCTTGTAGGCTTATCTACATATCGTGTCAAGAAACCTTCCTAAACACATCTAATAAACTCCACCTAAACCCTGCACTCTAGGGAGATGCCAATCAATATTTTGGAAATTAAAATCTCCCATCACGACAACTCTGTTATTATTGCACCTTTCCAGGATCTGTTTCCCTATCTGCTCTTCAATATCCCTGTCACTATTGGGCTGCCTATAAACAATACACAGTAGATTTATTGACCCCTTCTTGTTCCTAACCTCCAATCCCTTTATGATGTCCACCTTTCCTGCAGCCGTGACACTATCTCTGATCAACAGTGCGACACCTCCCTGTCTCCCTGTCTCCCTCTTTTGCCTCCCTGTCCTTTCTGAAACATCTAAAACCCAGCACTTGAAGTAACCATTCCTGTCCCTGAGCCATCCAAGTCTCTGTAATGGCCACCACATCATAGTTCCAAGTACAGATCCATACTCTAAGCTCATCTGCTTTGTTCACAGTACTCCTTGCGTTACAACAAACACATCTCAAACCGTTAGTCTGAGTGCGTCCCTTCCCTATCTGCTGCCTATCCTCCCTCACACACTGTCTCCAATCTTTCTCTATTTGTGAGCCAACTGCCTCAAAAATTCTAGTTTAAACTCTCCCCAGTAGCCTTAGCAAACCTCCCCATCAGGATATTGGTCCCCCTGGGATTCAAGTGCAACCCATCCTTTTTGTACAGGTCACACCTGCCCCAGAAGAGGTCCCAATGATCCAGAAATCTGAATCCCTGCCGCCTGCTCCAATCTCTCAGCCAGGCATTTATCCTTCACCTCATTCTATTCCTATATTCACTGTCGTGTGGCACAGGCTGTAATCCCGAGATTACTACCTTTGCGGTCCTGCTTCTCAATTTCCTTCCTAACTCCCTGTAGTCTGTTTTCAGGACCTCTTCCCTTTTCCTACCTATGTCATTGGTACCAATATGTACCACGACCTCTGGCTGTTCTCCCTCCCACTGCAGGAAATCATGGACGTGATCTGAACCATCCTGGACCTTGGCACCTGGGAGGCAAACTACCATCTAAGTTTCTTTCCTGCATCCACAGAATTGCCTGTCTGACCCCCTAACTATAGAGTCCCCTATCACTACTGCCTTCTTCCTCCTTTCCCTACCCTTCTGAGCCACAGGGCCAGACTCTGTGCTAGAGGCACAGCTACTGTTGCTTCCCCCAGGTTGGCTGTCTCCCCCAACAGTACTCAAACAGGAGTACTTATTGTTTGGTGGGACAGCCATCGGGGTACACTCTAGTAGCTGACTTTACCCTTTCTCTCTCCTGACGGTTACCCACTTGTCTGTCTCTTGTGGCCCCAGCATGAACACCTGCCTATAACTCCTTTCTATCACCTCCTTGCTGTCCCTGATTAGACGAAGGTCATCGAGCTGCAACGTGGTCCCTTTGGAGCTGCAGCTCGACACACTTGGTGCAGATATGGCCGTCCGGGAGGCTGGGAGACTCCAGGACTTCCCACATCTGACACCAAGTACAGAGCATTGGCCTCACACACATACTTCCTCTCAGCAATTAACACAAGTAAACCTACCTTGCTTCATCCCATAACCACCTAAGCCCTCTCACAGTGCTGCCCGCTGGATATGGCAGTCTTCTTTTTAAACTTTTTCCGCTCTACTGGCTGACATCACACACCTGCTCAGTCTTGCCTGTCTTTACACCGAGTAGTAAAATGCCTTTGCTCCGGAAATCCTTGGCCGTTCCACTTGCAGGGTTTTTGCTTCAAGTGATCTTTGACAGCATCTTCACTTTACAGAATTTTTTTACGTATGACTCAAACTTCTGCACGTTACAGTAGTTTCAGAAGATGTACAATCCTTGTGAATAGAGTTAAGAATCTGCAAGTATATGTATTAACAAAGACCTCCTGGGAGTTATATACAGGCCCCTGAGAAGTGGGCAGGATATAGAATACAAATTACAACAGGAGATAGAAAAGGCAGGTTAAAGAGGTCATGTTTGATAGTCATGGAGATTTCAATATTCAGGCAGATCGTGAAAATCAGGTTGATGTTGGATCACTCGAGAGGGAATTTCTAGAATGCCTATAAGATGGCTTATTACAACAGCTCATGGTTGAGCCCCCTAGATGAAAGGAAATTCTGGACTGGGTGTTAAGTAATGAAGCTGATTTGATTAGGAAGTTTAAGATGAAAGAAGCCCAAGGTGACAGTGATCATATTTTGATCAGATTCTGCAATCTGAGAAGAAGCCCAATTCAGATATATTAGTATTACAGTGGAGTAAGGGGAATGACAGAGGCACGAGAGAAAAGTTCACCAAAGTTAATTGGAAAGGGTCATTAGTGGGATGATGGCAGAGCAGTAATAGCTGAAGTTTCTGCGAGAAACTAGGAAGGTGAAGGATAGATACATCCCAATGAAGAGGAAGCATACTAAAGGCAGGATGATGCAATAGTGGCTGATAAGTGAAGTCAAAGCAGATTTAAAAGCAAAGGAGGGGGCATATAATAGAGCAAAAATTAGTGGAAGGTTGGAGGATTTGGAAGCTTATAAAAACCAACGGAAGTTAACTAAAAACACCATAAGAAGTTAAAAGATGGGATATGAAGGTAAGCTAGCCAATAATGTCAAAGAGAATACAATTTTTTTCAGATATATAAAGAGTAAAAGAGAGATCAGAGTAGATATCAGACTGCTGGAAAATGACACTGGAGAGGTAGTAATGGGGAAAAAGGCAATGGCAGATGAACAGAATAAGTATTTTGCATCTGTCTTCACTGTGGAAGACACTAGCAGTATGCCAGAATGTTGGGAGGGTCAGAGGTAAGAAGTGACTGTTGCTAAGGAGAAAGTGCTTGGGAAGCTGAAAGGCCTGAAGGTAGATGGGTCACCTGGGCCAAATGAACTACCTCTTAGGGTTCTGAAAGTGGTCTTTGAAGAGACTGTGGAGGCATTAGTAATGATGTTTCAAGAATCAATAGATTCTGGCTCGTTTCACTCCACTCTTCAAGAAGGGAGGGAGGCAGAAGAAAGGAAACTATTGATGCACCATCAATAACTCACTCTGAGACGTAAAGGTGAGATATCGGCTTTTATTGACTGGAAGAAGGAACAAGCAGTAAGTGACCACCATACTACATCCTGGAGACTGAGAGGCCGGGCTCAGACCTCAATCACCTTTATACAGGGGTCTGTGGCAGGAGCCACAGGAGCAGTCAGCAGTGGGTGGGTCCAGACAGGTATATGTAGTTCACCACAACTATAGGCCTGTTAATCTGACCTCAGTGGCTGGGAAGATGTTGGAGTCAATTGTTAAGGGTGAGGTTTCAGGGTACTTGGAGGTACATGATAAAATAGGCCAATGTCAGCATGGTTTCCTGAAAGGAAAATCTTGCCTGACAAATCGTTTGGAAATAACAAGCAGGATAAACAAAGGAGAATCATTGCTTGGATTTTCAGAAGACCTTTGACAAGGTCCTGCACATTGAGCCTGCTTAGCATGATAAGATCCCATGCTATTTCACAAAAAGTCCCAGAACAGCTGATTGGAATGAGGTAAAGAGTGGAAATAAAGGGAGCCTTTTCTGATCGGCTGCTGGTAACTAGTGGTGTTTCACAAGGGGCAGTGTTGGGTCTGCTTAATTTACGTTGTATGTCAATGATTTGGACAACAGAATTGATAGCTTTGTGGCCAAGTTCCCAGACGTGCAAAGATAGGTGGTGGCGGGCAGGTAGTGTCAATAAAGTAGGGAGTCTGCATATAACTATAATGTATATCACAAACATGAGAAGATCTGCAGATACTGAAAATCCAAAGCAACACAACAAAATGCTGGAGGAACTCACCAGGCTAGACAGCATCTATGGAAAGAGAGTAAACTGCCAACATTTTGGGTCAAAACGCTTCATCAGGACTGATTAAATATTGATGTATATCATTATTTAATAACATAGTATTTAATCATAATTTTAATAACAGTCATAATAATGTTCATAAGGTAATTGATCAGGGTTAACTATGGATGTTGTATACCAGTTGTCTACACCAGCCAGTATGCAAGCCAGGCAGTACAATATGGAAAGCAAGCTACTGCCCATGCTGCAGGCATCGGCAGCAGAATGGTGCAAGAGGATAGTTGTTTGAAATGATGCACAGTATTGCAGGGACAGGTTTTGGTTATAAACTTATTCTATGTCATTTTTAAGTGTGGCATTCATTAAAGCTAACTAACAGAAAGAATATGGATAAAACTGCAATGTAATAATTAATAGAAGGAACTACATAATTGATATTTTGCTTTATATATCATTCCATGAATAATTTACACATGTGGATGCTGAATTGATTGCCATATAGATCTGAATTCTTTGCAAGAAATCCAGTTGGAGAAAATTTTAACATCTGCTTTTGAAGCAAGAATCAGTTAGTAAGAAAGGTTTTTTGAATATACTTGCATTGAAGCTATCAAACTTTGCAACTGCCAGGGAACTGTTGACCTTACAGCTTCTGTAAGCTCAACCGATAATCAAAGTACATCTTCATTTCTAGTGAATTCTACCAAGACGCTACACCTCTGGAGCTCGTAGAGCATTTGTTCCATATCACACCTGTGCAAGAGAGGCTGTAAGAATTCACTGAAGACATTCAGTTCAGATAAAACTTGAATGGGCTGGCTTGATACTGCTTCAACAGTGCATCTTTGGCAAGAGTTTCCAACTTTTGCGATGAGTAGAGCCAAGGAAGTGTTTTAACACATCTAGCAGAGCCCATCAAAGGAGGAAATGGGAGCAACCCTGAGGAGTTCTCATTTCCTTTCATTTCACACCACTACCAGTGCAGCTTTGGAAGAAGGGAGGTTATTTCATGATATGAGCTTTGATTCATATCATGGTCTAAAAATGATTGTTGATAGCATGTATTAGAGACTATAAAATGTTTCTGGATATTAGGTTAATTCCTGTGTTGAAGCAACAGGCGGAAAAAAGTTGCAGATATCCATCAGCATTAGTTTGCATTTTGCATCCACAGTAATTTTTGCCCTTCAGAGAAATAGATATATCTTAATAGTATTCATGTACAGTGTCAATCCTATTCCTGTATTATTATTCCTATTGCAATAAAAAAAAATCACTTAAAGATATTAAAAGGCTCATCCTAGAATTTCTACATCTTCCTCTGTTATTTCCGTTTTTAAATGGGACTGATAACACTGAACAGCAGATTTTGCTTCCTTGGAATATTCTTTGTTTATGATAGACTACATGAATCTGAACACAAATATCATTTCATACTACTTGTATCACGCCGGAATTTGGGGAAACAGGAAATTAACTTTTCTTGAATATAATGTGTTTAATTGCATAATGGTGCCGATGCTTTGCTGTTGTTCAACCGAGGTAAAAATGTTTTGTTGATAATTTTCATTTGTGTTCAGTGTCTGAGGCTTCTCACCTAAGTGAGAAACTTGATCAGCCAGCACTGATGGATTCTATTTGCCCTGATACCCTTTCTCTATGACCGTAATGTCCTGTTGAAATCTTTCACCATGTTTGTCACTTTGTCACTGACAGCGCCAAGATTTGCAGGGAAGAGGTCTATAAGTGAATTGAGAAAATTAATCTTAAGTGTCATGTTGCACTACATGGTTTTGTATGCTTGAAGCATATTGTCAAGCAGCTGCATGTAGCTTGGTGCTCTGCAGTTGTCAGGAAAATGTTCAACAACATCCTTGAATGCCTTCCATGTGATTTTCTCTAGTCCCACTAGAAATTCTTTGAATTGCCTGTCATTGACGACCTGTTTGATTTGTGGATCAACAAAAATGTCTTCCTTAATTTTGGCATCAGTTATTCTGACTTGAATCATGAACTGAAATGCCAAATATAGGTCATATCCAACAAATGGTGCATGATAGGGAGATTGCATGGTGACTTTCATGATCAGTAGCCCAAAATCCATAAGACACACCCAAAAGTATTCAGGAAGTAAAATCTTCGTTTGCCGTGTAATTAGCTTTGGGAGGAAAGTGAGTTATCTCTCCCTGAAAGTAACACAGAAACAAGAGCTGGTGATATTACAGAATTTGCACTAACTGAACACTGTAAATTAATCCTAAGATTATAAAATACAGTTTGAACAGAGAAAAGTGAAGAGTTTTGAAACAACTTTTGAAACTAGCAGCCGCAGTAACCTTTTAGTAATACTTATTGAGACAATACGATTCTCCACAGGACTAACAAGGGAAATGCTGAGTGTTTGTCCTTTAGGATACTGAACTTGGTGTTTCTGGATGGACCAGTGAATTACCTTTTGAGATGATGAGATGAGAAAATTATTTTTACTCAGAAACTGTGAATGTTTGGAGCTCTATACCCCAAGGAGATCTGGCTTCTCTGACTTTGGAAAATCTGAGAATGAAGGGGAATCAGGTTTAGAAGGAAAACTAAATTTGACAGCGAGGATCATCCACATTCTTTGAGTGTAGCTCAACACTTATGGTCAGACAGTACTGTGCCAAAGTCTAGACACACAGATATAGCTAGGGCACCTTACAACCTCATTTTATTACTGCAATTTTTGGTATACCAAATGAGGATGGTAATCAGTTTTCCCCTTCAATTAGACGAATGATTGCTTTTGTAACATTAATGGCGAGAAGGTCTATATTACAAAATTGGAAAGAAGTAAATCCTCCTACCACGTTTCAGTGGTTCTCTCAAACTATTTCTTTTCTGAGCTTGGAAAAAATTAGAAGCACTATTTTTGACTCATCAATTAAATTAGAAGAAACTTGGGGACCGTTCATTCGACATTTTCATATGAATTAATTTGACCTTACCCAGACCTTCTCTCTGCTTATTCTTGTTCAGGTATGGAGTTTCGGAGTTTTTGACACTATCATATACAAATAAACTGTTATTATTGCCCATGTTAGTTTAGTTTAGTATTTTTTTTCTTAATATATATTTTTTGCCTGTATTTTTAAAATTTTTTCTTTTTCTTTTGATGATTATTTTTATTTTTTTTCATATAATTATTATAGACTTGATTGATAATGTACTATGTTTTTCTGTTGATATTTTAATAGGATATTGTTATCCTATTATTAACTCAATTTCAAGTCTTATGCATTTATAACCTATTCATTATTATATTGTTTTTTTATATATGAAATTCAATAAAAAGGTTGAAAAAGAAAAAAGATATAGCTAGGGCACCTAAGACTTTTGCACAGTACTGTATTTATTAATGCCAAGCAGCGAGAGAGAGTTTGTAAATCTAGTGGGAGCAAAGGATTTTGTGAATAGGGAGAGCAGGGAGCTGTGGCAGTGGTGTGGAACAGCTGAAGGAGGAGTGCCAGGGACATTGGTGGTGCAGGCGCAGACACACCCAGCCCTGAGACACCAGGCAAGGTAATTTGATTCCAAACAATTGGTTGATCATTACAGAATGCCTCTCTGGAACTTCGCACTCTCTCCCCTTTCCATTCCTCTTTTGCCAACCAAGATTCCCCTCTCTCTGCCCCCTTCCCACTCTCAGTCCACAAAAGAGACCAATATCAGAATCAGGTTTATCATCACTCACATACAAAATGTCATGAAATCTGTTTTTATTTTGTAGCAGTAGAGTGTAATACATAAAATTACTACAGCACTATACAAAAGTCTTAGACACCCTAGTTATATATATGTGCCTAAACCTTTGCGCACTGCTATATATTTCTGTGTTTTATATGACATTATTTAAGTTTGCTTCACACTACTTCAATCAATGCAACATTTTCATGAAATTTCATGTTTATTTTCTTAGAGGGAATTTAGAACAAATTTGCCCACCATTGTGTGCCAGTATCATTAAAGATAAAACTGCAGAGAATTGTACAGTCATCTGGTAAAGGTTTTGCCAAGAGACCTGGACCATTGATCTTTCACTAAGTGTTATTATAGAAGTTTTCAAATTTAAATTCAATTAAAGAAATTTGGAATACAAGGGAAAAGTAAATGTCACTGACAGTGCAACGATGTTGCTTTTAAACACCAGTTAGGTCACTAATATCCTTAAAGGAAGGTAATCTGAACAAAGACCTGGCAACAATACATAGGCCTCCATTGGTCAAGGTTGACCATGGATGTTGCACCATAACTGTCTAGATATGCAAGCTAGGGTAGTACAATAGTACAAGAGCAAGCTGTTGCCCGTGTAGCAAGCTTCCCCCTTTCCATACATCTGATGAACCTAAAGTTTAGCAGAGATTGATACAGTTTGGTGCCAGCAGAGTCGTAGGAGTTGCCGGTCAGCATTGAACTCGCTGTAGGACAGTTTTAGGGAATCCAGCTCTGGATTTTTCTCTTGGGGTTTACTCTCAAAGCCTTCCTCATTAGTACAGCATTTTTTGACCAACTGTGTTACTTCCATTCTAGTTCACCCATCAATTCCAGCCTCTGTGTCAATTTCCTTCCCAAAGTGTCATGAGCTGCTGCATTTAGATAGACTGAAGGGTCTGTTTTTGTGTTCTACTTTTCCTTTCTTTTTAAATCTTTTTATTAATTTTAAACAAACATATATGAAACATGAATACAAGGTATTTGAGAGTACATAATTAATAGTTTAAATAGACATTCAGATATATAATAATAAAAATATATAACCTCCCAAACTCAGAACATTAATGAACAAAGAAGCAAAAAGAAAAAAAAAGAAAAACCCCAAAAGTACTTTTTCATGACCTTCTATTACTTAATTCTCATTCAATTGTAAGTTCCTGCCTATTCTGTTTGCTAGATTGTTACGTTCATACATAACTACATTTTTTTTTGCATAAAACTTTTTTGGTCTTCATTGTGATACCTACCTTCTCCAACTCTAATAATTGGACACAGGCATCCTATGATTGAGCATTGAGTGCTCAGCATGAGGTCTTTATTGCTTGCCACATTCCTTCTTGGAAATTCAGCAATTAGATGGCAGCCTGAGTCTTAAAGGGACATTGGCAACTTATCATACTCTGGGGAATGCTGGAATGCTGAAACTTGGATGCATTCAGTCAGGACCAGGACAGCAAAAGTAAAGGAATCATAGACACTGTAGTTTGTAGCTTCCCATAGAGGCCCTTCTGGCCCTGAATTGCACACATTTGGTTTCAAATGCACAGTACATCTGTTAAATCATCACCCTCTCTTCTGAGTACAGATAGTATATTACCTCATTGTTACTCTTTATTTTATCAAGGATAAAAGGATACTATGTTGCTCGGTTTATGTCAAAGGCTTCTCAAAGAATACGAGAAATCTAGCTCTTCACTACTGTGAACTGAATTGCTTCTCAATTCAGTGTATAATTAGAAATGGTTCAATATAATGCAGAAAAAATGATACATGTATAAATGATTGTATAAGAGAAACATAAATGTTTGAAATACTCAGCAGGTCATGAAGCATTGGCAAAGAGAGAAGTAGTTAAATTTTAGGATGATTGCAATGTATAAAACACAAGTAAAGCAGGAGCAGAGAAAGAGAACAAAGGAAGGCCTGTGATGAAGGAATTAGAAGAAAGAGAGGAGGGAATATGGTAAAAGGAAAGATTAAACAACACCTTTTAATGCCCCCATCCTAATATTCATCTTTTGGTAATCATGAGTAGTGGAGATATCGCATATCTACTGTATTAGGAATTAGTAGAAAGATGAAGAGAAGTGATCATTTCTGTTGAATGTGTCTAAGCAGCCCCAATGCTGTGATCAAGCCTAGGCTGAGGAGATGAACTTCTCAAAAGGTCATGAGGCACAATATTGCATTACTCAGAGTGAATCCGCTTTTAATCTGCACAATCTGTTTCTTTCTTGAAGTTGTGTTAGCAAAGTTCTAGGCTAATTTAACTCATTGTATTTGTAGAGCTCTGCAAATAATATGAAGTGAGGTGTTTAATGAAACCTGAGGCACATTTTATTGAACTCCAAAAACTAAAACACAAAGGTGTGCTAAAAATCCTTAATAATAACATCATCACATCAGACCAGATTCTTAAAGCAAAACACCAACTCAGTGACGGTGGTTGTCAATAACATACATTTCTCCCAATTACATTACCCTACACAGTCCCCACCCCCCACAGAATTCACTAAAATCAACATTGTGAGCCTGTTTGGAGCTCAACTAAGCTGCCTGGCTTGGGTCCAGTATTCCCTGGGTGGAGGAACTGTGGCAACTAAGGCTCATCCAGAGATCTGTTGACATGTTCATGGTCACGTTGGCATGCCAGCAGCATGGCAGTAGAATACTCCAAATCTTGGTGGGCCGCCTTAAAGTGATCTACCAAAATACGTTCTGGTTTAGTCCTCTTGTCCAAGATAAACGTGTTTTCTCTCCGTTCCAAAATGCAGAATGGGCCATCGTAAAGGGGCGTAAGGGGATGTTGGTGTACGTCATGGTGGATGAAAACAAATGAGCTGGAATGTAGGAACTCAAGAGTACTGTAAGCCATGAGGGGAGGGAGGAATAGGTGAACTCACTGAGAGGGGTGGAATGCTGTTGAGAGGCTGATCAGGTTGTCATGGTGTCAGGAATGAAATCGCCTGGCACTCATAAAGCTGCCCATATGCCAGCTCAGCTGCAGACAGCTGTTCTGAGCCCCAGCAAGACCCATGGGAGATAATCATGCTAACACATTGGTCAGGGAAGCCGTCAGAGCAGCCTTTAAGGAGTAGTGAAACTTCTCACATAGGCCATTGGACTGTGGGTGATACACTGTGGTGTGAAGTAGAAAGAGGACCAATAAGGCTCACATTGACATCGTCAAACCATCGCTCAGGGATCTCAAAAGGTGCCAATGGCGCTTGAACATGATGGTCAATTTTTGCTCACACACTCCACACAGGCTGCCCTGAAAGGGTGTAATATACAGTAGACCACTCTGAAGGCTGGAACCCATGGTGTTCACTGACCTCCGATGTCCCGATGCACTGGCACTGTTGAAGTTGCAAAACGGTCAGCACTTCCTAGCCTTCCTACCAAAGCATGTATGGTAAAAACACAGACTTGATGTAATCTTTTTCATAGCCATGGGCATTCTTATGTTGAGGGCTTTGCTGATGGAGCTTATTGATATATAGAAAGGAGGAGGAATGATGCATCGCTGCCTAGCTGAGTGTGGACTATCAGCCATTTTAGCAAGCTCCCTATAGTCCTTCACAGGTGTATTGGAAGGTCTAAGTGAATTTGATCAGGCATATGTTGCATGAAGGATTCTTTAAACATAAAACAAAGGTGGTGATTTTGCAGCTTGCAGTCCATTAGCTTGGAAGGCCTTGTATCACTGAGGCTGGGCAAGGAGAGCAACATTTTGGTGTACTCAGGCTCTAATATTCCAAAATCCAGTGATCGATATTTATCGTGTTCAGGTGGGGGTTCAAGCAGGAACACTACTCTCACTGCCATGGAATTACTAAGCAACACTACCACGTAACAGAATTTGGTGTCATCAGCGGGGATTTCTCGCAGAGTGAACTGGGCCTCAGCTTGTGCGAGCCAAGTGGCAGCATTTTGCTCCCAAAACTCCAGCAGTTTCAAAGTGATTGTGCTGGCCGACATGTTCAATAACCCCGGAATCATCCTGGAGCATTGGTGTCACCAATGTCAGATTACACAAATAAAATGAAGTGAGGCATTTCACGTTTAATGAAACTCATAACACATTTTATTGAACACCAAAACTTAAAACACAAAAGCATGCTAAAAATCCTTACAGAACAATGTCATCATGTCAGGTCAGACTTAATGTGAAACCCCAACTCAATGTTGGTGGTTGTGAATTATGTACATTTCTCCCAATTACGTTACTCTACATGTTCCAGTTCAGTCAAAGAATATGAAAATAAACTGTAAAGAAAAATATAAGTTGAATGAAAGATCATAAATTTATGATAGAATAATGTCATAAAATTTGTATTTTTGTTAATCAACTTTTGGAAGGATACTCAATCCTCAGCTGGTCTGGCATATGTAAGACTGCAGATCTGCTAATGTGGTTTGATTTTATCTATGAATATGTTGAAAACAATTATAAATGTGTTGATGTATTAACTTGGTCAGTAAACATTTTCCACTCTAAGAAATTCCTGTCAAATTCAAAAATGATGATGACTAACTGAAATATTATCTGAATAGCACAATTTAAAAAGGCCAAGGTTTTTAACCTATACTGAATGAAAAACTTGGGTTTCCATGATTAATCAATGAACTGATGGGTGCATTCAAGAACATCTTCAGTCTCACACTGCTACAGTTGGAGGTTCCCACTACCTGCTTCAAATGGGGGATAGTTTTACCAGTGTCCAAGAAGAGCAGGGTGAGAAGCCTGGATGACTATCATCCAGTAGCTCTCACATCTGCTGTGATGAAGTGCTTGGAGAGGTTGATCATGGTTAGGACCAACTTCTGCCTAAACAAGAACTTGGACCCACTGTAACTTACCTATTGCCATAATAGGTCTACAGCGGCTGCATTCTCGTTGGCTCTCCACTCGGCCTTGGATCAGCTGGTCAACAGTAATACTTATGTTAGGCTGCTGTTTATTGACTACAGCTCAGCGATCAACACAGTCACACCCTCAGTTCTAATCAAAAAGCTCCTAAATCTGTGTGTCGGAACCTCCCTTTGCAACTGTATCCTTGACTTTCTCACAGGGAGACCACAGTCTGTGTAGATCAGAAAAAACATGTTGTCACTGACAATACAGACTGAAGAACTTCAAACATGTGTGCTTAGCCCACTGCTCTACTCTCTCTCTCTCTCTACACCCATGACTGTGCGCCCAGGCACAGACCTTTTAAAAAATCTTCCTGTAGTGAGGCAACCAGAATTGAACTCAGTGCTTCAAGTGGGGTCTGACCAGGATCCTATATAGCTGCAACATTACTTCTCAGCTCTTAGACTCAATTTGCCATCATATTTGACCTACCAAAATGAACCACTTCACACTTATCTGTGTTGAACTCCATCTGCCACTTCTCAGCCCAGTTTTGCATCCTATCAATGTCCCACTGTAACTTCTGACAGCCCTCCACACTATCCACAACACCTCCAACCTTTACTGTTTATATACCTGAAAAAATTTTTGGTATCTTTTTTGATATTGTTAGCAAGCTTACCATCATATTTGATCTTTCTCCTCATTCTTTTTTTTGTTGTATTCCATTGGTTTTTAAAAAATTCTCAATCCTCCAACTTCCCACAAATTATTGCTCTGTTATATGCCCTCTCTTTTGTTTTTATGTTGGCTTTGACTTCTCTTGTCAGCTACAGTTGTATTACCCTGCCTTTAGAATACTTCCTCTTCTTCTGGATGTATCTATCCTGCACCTTTCCCAATTGCTGCCAGAAACTCCAGCCATTGCTGCTTTGCTGTTAACCTTGTGTAATATCATGGTTGAGATTTCTACTGCTATGCTGTGAGGTATTTCACTTCAGCAGTTTCTATAAAAGTACTGTCCTGCTGATAGATTGTTCTGCTTTGTCTACAGATAAGGAGCCATGTTGTTCAATTTAGGAATGTTATGTCAGTGAATCAGGATGTTGGGATTGGGAGAAGGTTCCAGAGAGAGCTGGGTGGAGAAAGATTTGTGATCGACAGTGGTTGGGTTTGTAGTCTTTTGGTGGGAGATGTGGAGAAGAGAAGATTGGGGAGATACCTGTAGATTTCAATATGACATGAAAATGCTATTACAAGGAGCGCTTCATGAGATGAAGGATTCCAAGATGCGAAGTTCAGCATTGTGAGTACCTGTTCTACCCAGCTTTTGGAAGAGATAAGGTCCGATAGTGACTTACATATGTAGACTGCTCTAACTGTAATGGGCTTTTATTTTTTTCTTTCATTTCTTTCTCTTAACTGATAATGCTGAAACTGGTAAATATACTTTCTTTATAATTTTATGCTGCTGTACAATTTTTCATTTCTAGGCCAGCAGTAACTCTGTATGGACAGTATTTACACAGCATTCATTCATATCTGTCAGGTTCTGTCAGGTTACAGTGGGACTTAAGTGCAGACCAATGAATGCTCTTTTACCAGGATTTATTAGGGAGCACAAAGGCAACAGTCTTTCAAAAACAGGAGGCAGGCACAAATCCAAAATGGCAGGCAGAGGTCTTACCCAGGAAAGGCAGTCCAGCGAGGGCAGATGATCCAGAGCGCACTGGCAAAAATCAGGTCCCAGAACAGGCAAAATCGGTTGGCAGTAGTTGCAATGACAAGTCAAAACAACACAGGTCAGAGCTGGGATAAACAGGCAGAGAATGCAATGTCAAGGCAGGGTTTAAATGGACCGGGTAATGAGTGAAAACAGAAACAGGTGGGTGCAAGTGAGGAGATAAGTGGGTAATTGGAGAAAGTCCAATAAGGAAAGGGGCTGGGCCAAAACCCACATGGCCAGGTGAAAGAAGGCAGAAATTAAAGACTCTGGTGGTCCAGAGCTATCAGCAGAGGCCCTTTGACCCAGTGTTCAGGCCAGATCCTTAACAGCATCCCCCCACCATGGGCATCTCCAGATGGCCTTCTTGCCGGTACAGGATAGCTCCTATGAAAGTCCCTGATGAGAGGGGGATCCAGGATATCTTGAGCAGGAACCCAAAACCTTTCTTCAGGGCCATAGCCCTCCCAATCATTGAGGTATTGCAGTCCATGACCTCTGCGTCGAACGTCCAGTAATCAGCACATTGTGAAGGTCTCTGAGCCATCGATGAGACGGGGAGGGGGAGTGGGCGGGGGCTTAGGGGTGGGACAGAGGGGGCTGCAGACAAAGGGCTTAATCCTTGCAACATGGAATGTCGGATGGATTCTGCAAAGGGTAGGGGGTAGTTCTAAATGAAGGGCTGATCACCTAGGCGATGGGGAAAGGTCCAATGTAGCGTGGCACCAGCTTGCGGCAGTCCACCTTTAAGGGAATATCCCGTGAAGATAACCACACCTTCTGACCCTGGCGGTAACGGGGGGGCCTCGATGGTGTGACGGTCTGTTGGCTGCTTCATTCTGGCTGTAGACTGAAGCAGCGCCTCTCGGGCTCGCCTCTAGGTCCGCAAACTCCTCTGGCCAAACGCTTCAGCTGAGGGAACGCCCACTTCCTCCTCCTGAGGTGCAAATGGGGGAGGGGTTGATAGCCAAGATGCCACTGGAACGGTGACACATCTGATGAGGTAGAAGGCAAGGAATTGATGGCATACTCGACCCAGGGAAGTTGCCGACTCCAAGAAGAAGACTCCTGAGACGTCACACAATGGAGCATCACCTCCATCTGCTGATTAGCCCGCTCAGTCTGGCCATTACTCGGTGGACGAAACCCAGATGAGAGGTTAACCCTGATCCCAAGTAGTTTGCCAAAGGCCCTCCAAAAGTGGGAGATAAATTGCGAACCTCTGTCAGACACCACTTCAACGGTGAGACCGTGAATATGGAAAACATGCTGAATCACCAGGTTGGCAGTCTCCTTGGCAGAGAGCAGCTTGGGAAGGGGCACTAAGTGGACCGATTTGGAAAAACAACCCACTATGGTAAGAACGGTAGTGTTACTGTCAGACGGAGGGAGTCCGGTGACGAAGTCCAATGCAATGTGTAACCAGAGCCTTCTAGGAACAGGCAGGGGTTGCAGGAGTCCAGTAGGTTGCTGGCTGGAGGTCTTGTTCTGTGCACAGACCGGGGAGGCAGAAACGAAGCTCTCAACATCCTTCCTCATGGGATGGCCACCAAAATCTTTGACTGATGAAAGCCATCATGCGTCTGATGCCAGGGTGACATGCCAGTCTGAAGGTGTGTCCCACTGGAGAACCTGGGAGTGGACAGACTGGGGAATAAACAATAGATTAGCAGGGCAGGCATCAGGAAAAGACTCACCCTGTTGGGCCGACTGGACCACAGATTCAATTTCCCACTGTGCTGTGGCGACCAGACATTGTTTGGGGAGAACGGTCGTAACCTCGGGCACCTCGTCAGTTGTTGGAAACTGCCTGGAGAGCGCGTCAGGCTTGCCGTCCTTAGAGCCAGACGGTAGGCCAGGGTGAATCTAAAATGGGCAAAAAACAGGGACCATCGAGCCTGGCGGGAGTTGAAGCGTTTGGCTGAACGGATATATTCCAGGTTCTTGTGATCCGTCCAGACTAGAAAAGGAGTAGTCATTCCCTCAAGCCAATGCCGCCATTCCTCAAGAGCAAGTTTAACAGCCAACAACTCTCGATCGCTGATGTCATAGTTGCGTTCTGTGGGTGAAAATTTGTGGGGGGATAAAAGCACACGGGTATAGCTTGTCATCCTCTGCTGAGCGCTGGGACAGTATAGCCCCTACTCCTACATCAGAGGAGTCAGTCTCTACAATAAACTGCCTGGTAGGATTGGCCTGAAGGAGGATAGGGGCCCTGGTGAAACGAGTCTTTAGATCAGAAAAGGCTTTCTCAGCCGCTGGATTCCAGGTGAACTTCGACTTGGAGGAGGTTAGGGCAGTCAGGATGCTGAAATTTCGAATGAATCGGCAATAGAAGTTGGCAAACCGAAGAAAGCATTGGACACCCCCCCCGTCGAGAGGTGGGATGTGGCCACTCCTCTACCGCCTTGATCTTCTGAGGGTCCATCTGGATTCCCCCAGTGCTGATCACATATCCCAGGAATGAAGTTGAACTCCGGTGAAATTCACACTTCTCTGCCTTCACAAATAACTGGTTCTCCGGGAGTCGTTGAAGTACCTGGCAGACGTGCTGGATATGTTCAGAGAGGGACCTAGAAAATATCAGAATGTCATCCAGGTACGCAAATAGGCTCAGTATGTCTCGGAGGACGTCATTCACCAGGGATTGGAACACAGGACCATTCGAAAGTTCAAAAGGCATCACCAAACATTCATAGTGCCCAGATGGCGTATTGAACGCGGTCTTCCACTCATCCCCCTGCCTTATGCAGACCAGATGGTAAGCGTTGCGGAGGGCGAGCTTGGAGAAGATAGACGCACCCTGGAGCAATTCAAATGCAGATGACATAAGCGGAAGAGGATAGCGGTTCTTAACAGTGACCTCATTGAGACCTCTATAGTCCACACAAGGATGCAGGGACCCGTCCTTCTTGGCTACAAAGAAGAACCTTGCGCCTGCTGGGGAGGAAGAGGGACGGACAATTCCTGCAGCCAAGACCTCCTGGGTATACTCGTCCATTGCTTCCCTTTCGGGTGGAGACAGGGAATACAGACGACCCCTAGGTGTTGAGGTTCCCGGAAGGAGATCAATAGAACAATCATAGGGGTGATGCGGGGGTAAGGTGGTGGCCCGAGTCTTGCTGAATACCAGCTTTAGGTCCCGATATTCTGGGGGGGGGGGGACAGAGGACAGATCGAGAAACTCTTCTGTAGGCAGAGGAGCCGGACTTGGAGTAGAATGAGCAACACCTAGACAATGATTTAAGTAGAAGGGACTCCAGCTTAACACCCTGTTATTAGACCAATCAATGTGTGTGGACCGTGCTGAGCTAGCCATGAGTGGCCTAACACAACTTCAGCTTTGGGGGAATTGATTACATGAAAAGCAATGCTTTCCTGGTGAGTGCTGGAAACGAGGAGACTCATCAGAGCTGTAGAGTGGGTAACATGGCAATTTTCACTCCAGTTAAGCCACTGGCCTCCAGGGGCTGCTTCAGATGGGACAGTGGTATCCTGACATTGGCCGCAAAACTGGAACTGAAAGTTTCCCTCAGCCCCAGAGTCAATAAAAAGCTGAAACGGTGTGTCTCCTCTCTTCAGCCAGTATAGAAGCAGGTAGCAGGGGTCAAGTGATGTGGGACCGGGGGAAGGAAGTACTGCTCGCCCGTAGTCCCCTCTTTACGAGTGAGCGTTGGCTTTTACTGGACAGGTAGATACGTAGTGACCAGACTGACCACAATACAGATTGGAGTTGGTACTGACTCTCCTTCGCTCTGAAGGAGACAGACGGGTACAGTCAATATGCATGAGCTCCATTGGGCTGGATGGGGGTGACTGAGGACTCGGAGAGGGAGGTGTGGGTGTGGGCTGGGAAGATGTCAGACGCCCCCAGTGGTTCTTCGTGAACCCCGGATATCACGCTCCTGCTGACGCTGTTTTATGCGGCTGTCAACCTTAATGGCCAAATCGACCAGCTCTTGGATGCCAACAGGCAAGTCATGGGTGGCTAGTTCATCCTTAACCTCTTCGCTCAGCCCATAAGAGGAACACGTCAGACTGGGCCGCCTAATCCCAGTTGGTAGTGGCGGCTAGTGTGCGGAACTCAATGGCGTAGTCCGAAACAAAACGGATACCCTGACGAATTCGCAACATCTCCCTTGCTGCCTCTTGCCCCTGCTGGGAACAGTCAAAGACTCTTCTCATCTCCTTACAAAAGTCCTTAAACGTGTGGCAAAAAGGGGGTCTGCTGTCCCACACAGCCGTACCCCACTCTCTTGCTCTTCCTGACAGCAGTGTGATAACATAAGCAATATGGGATCAATTAGTGGGGAAGGTAGCGGGCTGCAGCTCAAAAACCAGCGACCATTGAGACAGGAAGGATCTGCAGGTGCCTGGTTCACCATTGTGAAGTTCAGGTGGAGGTAAACGGGGTTCTCAGGCTGGTTGGGTTTGAGTCTGTGGGGCTGATGGCACCACAACAGAAGGCAGGTTAGAGCTCAGCGCCAGGTGAATCTGCTGTAGTTGGGAGGCTATGCTGGTCAGAGTGGTGGAGAAGGCTTCCATTGACTGGTTGATAGAGACGAACTGCGTTTCATGACTCCCTAACAACATGCCTTGTCGGGAGAGGGCATCATACACCTGATTGGGTTCTGCTGAGTCCATCTTGTCCAGTTCATTCTGTCGGGTTACAGTGGGACTCAAGTGCAGACCGATGAATGCTCTTTTACCAGGATTTATTAGGGAGCACAAAGGCAACAGTCTTTCAAAAACAGGAGGCAGGCACAAATCCAAAATGGCAGGGAGAGGTCTTACCCAGGAAAGGCAGTCCAGCGAGGGCAGAGGATCCAGAGTGCACTGGCAAAAACCAGGTCCCAGGACAGGCAAAATCAGTTGGCAGCAGTCACAATGATAGGCTAGAACAACTTAGTCAGAGCTGGGACAAACTGGCAGAGAATGTGAGTCAAGGCAGGGTTTAAATGGACCGGGTAATGAGTGAAAACAGAAACAGGTGGGTGCTAGTGAGGAGACAAGCAGGTAATTGGAGGAAGTCCAAAAAGGAAAGGGGCTGGGCCAAAACCCACATGGCCAGGTGAAAGAAAGCAGAAATTAAAGACTGTGGTGGTCCAGAGCAACCAGCAGAAGCACTTCAACCCAGTGTTCAGGCCGGATACATCTGACTTCATCTTCTCCCACTCAAATTGCAGGGTGAATTCTATCATATTACAATCATTGTTTCCTAAGGGTTCCTTCACCTTAAGCTCCTTAATCATATCTGGTTCAACGTACAATCCACAATGCCTAGTGGGCTCAACCACAAATTGCACCAAAAAGCCATCACAGAGGCAATCCACAAATCCTCTCTCTTGGGATCCAGGATCAATCTGATTTTCCCAATTTATCTGCATGTTGAAATCCCCCATGATATTGCCTTCTCATATCTCCCACTGTAATTTGCAGATCACATCCTGGCTACTGTTCAGAGGTCTGTAAGTTACTCCCATCAGGGTCATTTTAGTCTTGTAGTTTTTTACCTCTACCCACAAGGATTCTATATCTTCTGATCCTATGTTACCTCTTTGTAAAGATTTTTGCATTTTTTACCAGCAGTGCCACTCTTCCTCTTCTGCCTTTCTGATTGCCCTCTCCATAGATTGTATATCCTTGTATATTAAGCTTCCAAGTATAATCGTCCTTCAGCCATGACTCCAGTCGTACCTGCTGTTCTTTAATTGCGCTACAAGATTACTACCTTTTCTCGTATACAACACACATTCAAATATAACACTTTCAGTGTGTATTTGTCCCACTTTTCAATTTTGTCCCCCTTTTACTTTGTAAACCATCCCACTGACTGAAATTTTGCCTGTCCTTCCTCACAGTATCACTAAACACTGCCTCTGCTTGTAAACCAACTTCCCTATCATCAGCCCTATCACCCTAGTTCCTAGCCTGCTGCCACATTAGTTTAAACCCTCTCCAAGAGCTTGAGCAAAACTTCCCCCAAGGATATTGGTCCCTGTTGGGTTTAGGTATAGTCTGTCACTTTTGTACAGATCGCATCTTCCCCAAAAGAGATCCCAATGATCCATAAATCTGAAACCCTGCCCCCTGCACCAGATCCTCAGCCACACATACATTAGCCAAATCTTCCTGTTCTTGCCCTCACTGGCACGTGGTATAGAGATTGTTACCTGGAGGTCCTGTTCTTCAGCTTTCTACCTAGCTCTCTAAATTCTCTCTTTAAGACCTACTCATTTTCATTCCTGTGTCAATAGTCCCAATAGGTAGCAAGATGGCTGTCTGCTCACCTTCCTCCCTTGGAATGTCGTGGACCTGATCTGAGACATCTTTGACACTGCATCTGGGAGGCAACATATCATCTGTGTGTGTGTCTTTCTCTCTCTCTCTCTCTCCCTATGACAGACTCTCCTATCCACTCCTTTAACTATGAAACTTCCTATCAATGCATCCCTCTCTAGCCACTTCCCTTCTAATCTGCAGCACTAGGCTCAGTGCTGGAGATCCTGTTGCTGTAGTACCACCTCCCCCCCAGAAGTGTGCAAAACAATAGACTTGTTACTGAAGATGAACACCCACAGGGTTATCTGTACTGGTTGCCTATCTGTACTAATCATATTAAACCTGATTTTGAAATGTTCCTCAATCAAATCATGTAGAAAGTATGCTAGGCTCAATTACAAAGAAGGTTAAAATTCAATTTGTTGTTTCTAATGATTAACAGCTTCTGGTTTCTGGCATTTTGGCTGCTTTATACCAATAGACAATTGCCAATATGAGCGGTGGTGGTTATATTTTCACCGTGTCAGATGAAAAAAGTAGCTGTCCGTCAAAGCCAGGCTGGCGTCTTGTGATCGTTGATTACTTGGTCTTTGCAAGCACGACTACAATGCTACAAACTGAAAAGCAAAGCAAGACAACCTTGGAGCAAATTCATCATTCTGAGAAGTGTGAGTAGTGCAGATATTGTGTGTGTGTTAGGAATCAGTAGAACGATGAAGAGAAAAAGTGACCATTTCTGGTGAACTTGAACGATCTGTCAAGCTTGTCATTTTTTAAAGACAGCAGCACATTTCAAAATTGTCATTGGGAGTAGCAATGAAAATTAAATGTACTGTCAGTCATATCTAAATATTTCATTCAATATACATCTCAAATACATCAAACTTCGTGAGACTCCGTCATCCTTATAAAATATATATGGATTTAGAATTTATTTCCTTTCCTGAGTGTTGCATAGATCGACAATAACCTGCTAACAGTTACTGTTTATGGACAATGTTGGAAAGTTCTTGAAATACAAGTCAAAGTGCAGCCATTATGACTTTCTGGGGTCTAAGCGCGGTCAGTGGTGCTCCTGGTGCAGGTGGGGTGAGGAGTGAAGAGGCTCAATGGTTCTGCTGCTGTTTGGGTGTGGAAGGGAGTGGGGGGCTTTGGGGTTCTGATGCTACTGTCATTCATTCGTGGATATCTCTGTGAAGAGTAAACATTTCAGGTTGTATTCTGTATACATTCTCTGAGATTAAATTGCAACATTTGAACCATTTGATTAAAGAAATAACTGAGCAATGCAGACGTGAATCTGTCTTATGTGAAACTAAACTAGAAATGTGAACAAAACTTCATTTGTCACACCTATAGGGAAGGGACCTTACATCAGTGGATATAATTGATGATGCAAGCTTGGTGAACCAACTACTGCATCTTATTTTGTGCCAATCTCTTACCATACCTCTGTAACTACACCTAGACAGGACTTTTTAAAGGCTGCAATCTCATCACCATGTAGGCCCGTTGTCTCCACATGGCGTGGACTTTTTTGTGAGTTGATGGCAGAATTAACCTTTGATGTGTGCTTGAATCAGGAGCCCAACTTCAGAAACTTGAGCACCAAAGGAACTTGACTACTCAAAGTTCAAAGTACATTTATTATCGAAGTATGTATGCAGTATTCAACCCTAAGATTTGTCTTTCCACAGACAGCCCCCCCAAAAAAGAAAACCATGGAACCCATTCAAAAAAAGACATCAAACTCCTAAAATGCAAAAAACCCGAAAGAACAAATTGTGAAAATGGAAAAAGAAAGAGTGAAAAGCACAGATGTAAAACACCAAATCACAGTCATCAAAAGGTTCCTCTCAGTTCAGCACAACCCAGTGCTGTGCCTTCATTATCTGCAGACCGTTGAGCTAGTTTCCCCATTCAGAACTGAACAAAACAGCAACAAAATAGAGCGACCAGAAACCAGAAACTCATCATAATGTGAAGTACAGAGTCCAATTCACAATCCACATTGATTAAACCTTGCCCAGGATCCAGTACTCCAGCACCACCCTTCAGCAGCAGCAAGCGAAAGGGAAAGAGAGATCTTTCTCCTGCAGATGGTCGGTGCTGAACACCCTCCCCCTTCCACTCTTGCCTTCATTTGAAAGAACCTGAAGTAAAACAAGAGAAAGAAGAAGCTTCGGGATCCATCCGGAGGATGTTGCTCTTTGTCACATTGTTCATTGATGTCATCTTCTTCAGTGCAATATTCAGGAAGCATTCCTCTGTAAGGGGAACACGTTACAAATAAGATATTAAACCAAGTCTACTTATGCCATCTGATGAGATGAGTGGAAAATCTCTGTAGTGCTATTATTGAAGAAGAATAGGGCAATGTTCTGGTCCCTTTTCATCCCTCGGTCAGTAAAAATCAGTTATCCAGACATTAGTATCCTTTGGATTCACAGCTGTGTGTAGAAGGGGAGCATGCTGTATGAGCAACATCTGGCTCTCCATATTGTACTGCCCTGACTTGCATACTGGCTTGTGTGTCAACTTCAACAGCTGGGACGCAACATCTATAGTCAACTTTGACCAATAGAGGGCCATAACAAATGTTTGGGCGAAATGATAAATTGTGAAGATTGCTCTGGAGCTAAGAGCTTGTGTGCAAATTAGCAACAATCTTCTAAAAAAATTCTCGCGTGCGCCAAGGTAATTTGAACTGAGATTATCATTGATTAATGAATTTGCAACAATAATTATGCACTTCTTATTGGAAAATGGATGCGATCTCATCTTTATTTATGTGTATTCATTATTTTACTATTTATAAAAATATAACAGAAACAGATTGAAATAACTGAAGCGTTGTAGAAAACCTGTTCAAAAATTAATATTAATCTTTTTAAAAGGCAATTGAAAAATAAATGCCCCGAAACTACATACAGTACCTACCGTTATTATCACTGAATATCCAGTGTTCACTCACAAATGTAAGAAGCAAAAATAGAAGCAGAGCAAAGTCAATATCAACCATTTACCATCCATGTGTGCACCAGATCTGCAAGGATTTCAAAACATATCATCCAATGACATATATTCTTGCAAATGTCTAGCTGGCACAAAAGCTGGTGTGAAATATTTCCCGTGAAAACATCTCACTGCCCTCAGGTTGTAAAAAAAAATCATTCACTGCTTTATTTAGCAGTAAAGAAAATCATTATGTATCTTTTTATTTCGAATGGAGCTGAAATAATTGAGGGGTGGCCCTGCATGTCGTGTGCCATCTTGGGTAAGTGAGCCCCAGTTCTGTCATTCCTGCTCTAGAGAGTGACTCTTCGTTTCCTTGAAAAATGTATCTGGGAAACTGGTTGTTGTCTTCTTTTTGCTAACATTGTATTTTGTTCTTCTGTGAAGTGGCACCAATTTGATCTACAACTATTTCACAGCTTCATTATAGAGCTTATTCTGAGGTATCATAGCATAAAATATAAATATGCAATCCATAACAGCCAAACAATTACAGTACACTTCATGTTCTCTTAAGCTGGACAAGATGGTGCCAGTGCTTAATGGTGACATCTTGCAGACAACTAAGAAAACTACAAGATATTCATCTTCTTCTAAATAAATTTTTCTTCTGAATTGTGATCGCTGCAATCTGCAGCCTGTAATTTCGCTTTTAAGGATATATTTTTTAACCAACTAAGTGATCTGGAGTTTTGCGACCTTCTGGGGAATTCAGGGTGGATGAGTGGAGCTGCATCCTTTGCCGTGTGATTCCTACTGGGGAGTATGAGCCCGTGGCTGGTGCCATTACTCCGCACCAATTAAAGCACCAATTAAAGCATCGAACAAGATTGAAATCATCGAAGGTGAGGGTGGAAAACAAATAGGTGATCAGCATCATCTGCCTGTATTTGACTGGTCCTTTCTCACTTCTGCTGGGGTGCAGAAGATGCAAGAGCCTTGGGTCGCATGCCGTTGGGTTCAGAAGCTGCTGTTGCCCTGCAGCCATTTGGCTACTGAGCAGACTTCACTTGCCTCAGCCCTGAGTACACTCTGCAGCTGTGCACTCGCTTTCAGGGGCTCTGCAGTTCATGTTCCCTGTGTATTCTTGTTGACTTCCTTTTACTATTAGTGCTATTTAATCAAGGCACTTCAGCGCTGAACTGTCTCTGCACTTATGGCCTGTAGACACCAGGATCCCGGACCAACTTCACTTGTCTCAGCGGCTCCATGGTTGTGGACTCACTTTCGGGGATTCTGCGGTTAATGTTATTTCTTTACTTTTTAATGTTTGCGTGATTTGTTCTTTTTTCACATATTGGATATCGTGAAGGCACACGCTCAATAGTTTCTCCCCCTTTGGCATTAGATTTCTGAATGGATATGGAACTCAGGAACATTTCCTCACTACTATCTTTTTTCTTTCTTTTTGTACTACTTATTTAATTTAACTTTTTAAAATATATATATTTAAATATATCTCTCACAGTAATTCACAGTCTTTATTATTACTGCAAAGTACTGCTGCTGCATAACAATCAATTTCATGATATACACCAATAATACTAAATCTGATCCTAATGGTCTTTTTAAATGAAAATTTTTCTTTAAATTGATTCTATTGTGCTTCTTTGTCTTGTGGCTGCCTGAAAGAAGACAAATCTCAAGATTGTATACTCTGTAGATTCTTTTATAATAAATGTAGCTTTCAATGTACTGATCTAAATTCTTTCAGCTCTCCATACTCACGACCAATTTAATTGTTTCCTCAAATGAATGCTTTGATAATCTAACATTCAAGTGTTCCAAGCATTTTTCTTTTTTCAAAGTTCCTCTCTACTTTGGTGCTATTAATAAAAGAGATGGAGCTGACCTGAAGAATCAATGTGGATATTTTAATTTTCTTCCCTCAATATCTTGTTACATTCTTTGAGCTAGAGTGATGTTTCAAATTTATAACAGGTACAAGTGATCCTTTGTTATCTATTTTTTCTTGAATTTGGTTTCCAGAAACAAAGTTCATGAGATATTTAAAACTGTGGATCTGTCAGTTTTCTTCTTCATTAGGAGTGTATGTTTGATTTTAGTTTCACATGGGTTGTCCTTCAAAAAGTTGTGTAAGAAATGTCAGGAAAATTTGTTCAAATCAGTGCAGTTCCAACTGAGTACACACGTGACCAACCTATGTGCCATGCAAGGCGACAGCATGCTACAGTAGTTCCATGTGTTTGATAATAGACAATAGACAATAGGTGCAGAAGTAGACCATTCGGCCCCTCGAGTCTGCACCGCCATTCTGAGATCATGGCTGATCATTCACTATCAATACCCAGTCCCTGCCTTGTCCCCATATCCCTTGATTCCCCTACCATCAGATATCTATCTAGCTCCTTCTTGAAAGCATCCAGAGAATTGGCCTCCACCGTCTTCCGAGGCAGTGCATTCCACACCTCCACAACTCTCTGGGAGAAGAAGTTTTTCCTCAACTCTGTTTTAAATAACTGACCTCTTATTCTCAATCCATGCCCTCTTGTACTGGACTCTCCCAACATCTGGAACATATTTTCTGCCTCAATCCTAACAAATCCTTTAATTATCTTAAACGTTTCAATCAGATCCCTCTCAATCTCCTCAATTCCAGTGTGTTACAAGCCCAATCTCTCCAATCTCTCTGCGTAAGACAGCCCTGCCGTCCCAGGAATCAACCTAGTGAATCTACGCTGCACTTCCTCAATTGCCAGAATGTCCTTCCTTAAACCTGGAGACCAAAACTGTACACAATATTCCAGGTGTGGTCTCACTAGGGCCCTGTACAAATGCAAAAGGACATCCTTGCTCTTGTACTCAATTCCCCTTGTTTGCTTGTTTTAACGTTACTTAGCGTAATTTTTTCATCTGTTTTTGTACTGGCTAGTAACACTGTGAATTAACAATGGACATTAATCTGTTTAACAACATTTTCATCACCCTTCTGGCTCTCGGGATACTTTATTCCGTCGAGTGCTGTGACTACAGTAGCGGAGGCGATATTGCAGTTACAAGGAAGCAGCTGCTAGCAGCCTTTGTTTGCCCATCAGATACTCCAGATGAGCTGAGATGGAGGTACCGAGGCTGCAGATCAGGTAAAAAGCGGTGCAACAAGAGACAGAGATATAAACCATATCTCCTGTCTATCATTATGGGGAACATAAGATCGCTGGCAAATAAGATGGAGGAACTAGCAATACTCAAGAGGACAC